>NW_028270145.1:78061525-78366877 GCF_037043375.1 Chiloscyllium plagiosum | reverse complement strand
TGAACATGGACTGCTTCAATATCTGAGGAGTTGTGAGTGGTACTGAACATTGTCTGACAATCCGCGAGCATCCCCACTTCTGACCTTATGATGGAGGGAAGGTTATTGAAGCAATTTAAGATGGTTGGGTCTCAAACACTATCCTGAGGAACTTCTGCAGAGATGTCCTGAAATGATTGACCTGCAACAACTACTTCCTATGTGCCAGGCATGACTCTAATTAGCAGAGAGTTTGCTCCTTGATACTCATTGATACTGGTTTTGCTAAAGATCCTTGATGCCACAGTCAATTTGCATGTGGCTTTGATGTTAAGGGCTGTCACTCTCACCTCATCTCTGGAATTCAGCATTTTTATCCATATTAAAACCAAGACTGTAATGAGATCAGGAGCTTTAGTGATCCTGGTGGAACCCAAACTGGGCGTCACTGAGCAGATTATTGCTGAGCAGATGGCACTGTTGAAGGCACCTTCCATCACTTTGACTGATGGAGTAGTAATTGGCTGAGTTGGATTTGTCCTGCTTTTTGTGTACAGGACATACCTGGGCAATTTTCCACACTGCAGGATAAATGCCAGTATTTTAACTGTACCGGAACAGCTTGACTAGAGGAGCAGAAAGTTCTGGAGTGCAAGTGGATCATCTACTCTGCACTTCTGGCTGAAGATTGTTACAGCCTTGTGTCCTGCATTAATGGGCGTTTCCATTATTGAAGATGGGGATATTTGTTGAGCCTCCTTTTACAGTGAGTTGGATCATGACCTAACTAGACATTTAAAAGGTTCTGCAAAAGTTCTCTTCTGTTGTACTTAATACTTTGATATATAAAGTTTAAGGTCCCGTCGTTTTTCTATCTGCTCACTCAATATGTCCTATTACCTTCAATGATCAATTGTACATGAAATCCAAACCCCTCTGACCAACCGAGATTTGTCATCAATTCTGTTATGCGTTTGCCTGACTTTCAGCCACAAACAACATCTCACACTTCTTGTATTAAATTCCATTAGTCTTTACATTCTGATTTATCCTGTTGCAATCGACTGATATCATCCTTATTGTTCACCACAACACCCAAATCTGGTCTATGACCACGCATACGACCATATGACCTCGAAGCAGAAGTAGGTCTCTTGGTCCCTTGAGCATGTTCTACGATCAATTAGATCGTGGCTGAGCTGATGACTCCACATTCCTACCATCCCACAGTAACCTTTTCATTACCTTGCTCAAGAATCCATCTACATCTACCTTAAAAAGATTCAAGGCTGCCTTTTCTGTGCTTTTCAAAGAAGAGGTATCCAAAGATTGATCTTGTTTGTTTTTGTGCCCGTTATTTTTTGATTAAGAGCATTATGTTGACAGTTTTCCAGTGTTCTGGGACTTTTCCAGAATCCATGGATTCTGAGAACATTACCAGTAGTTCATCCATTACCTCTGAGCCTATTTCCTTTAATATCCTCGGATGCAACCCATTAATTATTATCAGACTTATTAGCCTTTAGGACCAATAGTTTCCCTAGTACTACTTCTCTTGTGACAGTTGTTATTATTTAGTTCCAAGATCATTTAGTATCTTTGGAATTCAATTCACGTTCTCTACAGTGAAGACTGATGCAAAATATTTATTGAACTTTTCTGCCATTTCCTGGTTCCCCATATTATTTCCTTGGGGGAATTGTCTAAAGGGCCGATACTCACTTTGCCCTCTTTCTTCATTTTTATATTGATATTACTTACAAGCTTACACTCAAAGTTTATTTTGTTTTTATTTATTTATTGGGTCATCTTACGTTGGTTTTAAAGAAGTTGACCTTCTCGTCACCCATGTCTTGAATCTTTTGTGTATTTGCATGTGACGCCGATAATAATCCAGAAATTATTACCGTTTGAATTTCTGCTGCATAATTTGTTGGCTAGTTCCACATATTGGCTATACAGAACCTCTTGCTTGCCCTGCCTGTCATTGACACCCATGTGGAACACGACAACTGGATTCTTCATCTCCCACTGCAAGTTCCTCATCAGCACTGAGCAGATCTCCGGAATCCTGGCACTTGTCAGGCAATGTGGTCTTCTGCTGCAGAAAGCAATGTCAATCTCCTTCACTACAGTATCTACTTTATCTAAAATTCCTTTTCACTGGCCCAACTTGAGAGATTTCCTGTATTATGGTGCTTTGGTCAATTAGCTCAATTACCTTCCAGTCCACAGTCTCATCCAAAGAACCTGAAAGACCCTCAATCCTCTTGTCCCATTGGAATAGTTGAGACTCCTGCACTCCTCCCTACCTTATTTGCATCCTTTGCAATTCCACCCTCTTTTCCCTGGTCAGTGACAAAATCAGAAGACTCTGTCTTACTAGAGGCATCTAGTTCCTGGTACAAAATATCTGAGTGAATTCCTTTCTTGATGTGTTATGATGTATACAAGTCAGCTTCCAGTTTGTTAACTCTGAATGGATCTGACGAAGCTATCACCACTTAGCATAGACATGGTTTCCCTGGATCATGCTGGCATCCAGGAGTCTGCAAATACTGTAACTACCATCCTTACTATGTTGTAATTAACTACTTTTTAAAAACTTTAAATGTATCATCGGCCAGTTTTGAAAATTTGCTCAGTATTTCAATATCCAAGCCAATTGATCATTTCTCCTTCAGTGTTTTACGCATCTGGAATAGGGATCAATCTCCATGCTGATGCTGCCAATCTAACCTACTTGCTGTCCAGTCAATAGAGGTAACTGCCCCACCCCAATTCGCCCAAAAAGATCCTGAGTTGCTGTAGAAACATGCATTTTAATGTACATGCATGTTGAAGCCTGGATCGATGGACATTGTTAGTAGGGGCTTCAATGTTCATTCCATCACATGGCTGACCAGTGATCTCCCCTGCTTTCTCATCATTGTCATTGGCATATGTTGAGGGATTTACAAGTTAATATGCAACCTGTTTTGTTTTTTGGCAGAGTGAATCCACTTTATTCAGCTACCAGGCTCTGGAGTGGAAATTGAACCTGGAGTTTCTGACTTAGGCAGGTTTCACAATGCATTGCAAGACCTCCCCAAGTCATTAATGTACTTCAAAAAAGTATTTTCAAACAGCATTTACTGCTCTAAACAGAATCTCTGAATCATGGAGTAATGCACAGATTTTGGATAGGAAATATTATGGCAGTCATATTGTTTAGATTAAGATTTGAGAGTCAGCTAACATTTTTATTTTATAATTTGTGCTTTCTCACAAAAACAGTTAAGACCTTTAAAAGCAGCACAGGTTTACAATGCAGACAGCTTGAGTGGCATGGCTGTTTGTTCAGTAAGGTTATTAATCATGTTTCTTAATAAAAAGTGACAAACCAGTTGACTCTGAAAGGTTGTCGTAATCTGAATGCACCAGGCATAGCTTTAAATATGATTTATCAAACACCATGAACAAAAGGCTTAAGAACTGATGTCAGTATGTATCTATCGCCGCATGAAAGCAGTGTGCTACAATTAGCATAATCACGTTGGCATACGGTATTCTTGAACTTCACTTCCTTACTAGGGTACATAAGTGAGGCCTTGACCTCAGTGTGTCTTGCAGGGAAAAAAGCAAAGTTTGCCCAAGGCTAGTTTAGATGCCTCTGGAACACTGACCATGTGGAAAACATTACAGTTTGCTCTCCATGGCCTGCCTTCTCTGTATTTCCTAGTCCACATTTATATTATGAACCTTTCGCTCCCTCTTAACTTGCATAAAAATGTGACTGTATATATAAACTGAAAATGTGAAGACTCAAATTTATGCAATGTGATCGCGTTAGCACACAAGTTATATACAGCTTTCTATTCTAGAAATTTTAATTTAAAACATTCTCAACAGTTCTAAATAAAGCTGAACTATTAATGTAAATATCTAATGCTGGAAACACATGCAAGGTTAGTGGACTTCTCAATAGAAAAAAATCATTTCACATTTGGGTCGAACCTTCCATTAGAATGTAATGAGTGTGACATGCAAAATTGAAGATTCTCCTTTACCTGCTTCAGTCAGAACTCTTACAAAAGAAAGAGCTCCATTATTGCGTAGGTGCCATCCAATTATTTTGGTTTATATGAATTGAATTCTGGCAACAAAGCTGTAACAATGGAAAAGCAAAATAAAATAATATGAATAGCTAACTGGGTGACAGACACATGAAAAACCTGAAAGAGCATAATTTATTAAAGCTGAGAATCAGCAAGACCACTATGTATTAACATTTAAAACTGTCAATTGTCAATTAGTTTGCTGATTATCATATGTCTTGGGAGACTCATGACAACATGACTATTTGTTTATGTATCGTTTGATTTGATCTTCTACTGAAATTCCAAAATCTTGGTCATCCAGAGTTTGCTTTTGAAGAAAGTATGGATTCGAGATTAAGGTTGCAGTGCTTTATAGGCAGCCTACCTTAATTTCCAATTGATGTAGCTTTCTCCTGCTATCTTGTCAGACACAGGACATTGCAAAAGTACGCTAATTTAGTGTTTTACAATGTTTAATATTTCTTACTTGTACTGTGTGAGATTATTCAACAAAGGAATGAACTTGGAGAATATTAAAAATACTTTTAAGGGTGTTTGTGATTTTTCTTGATCCAGTCAGTGCGGGTATTATTTTCAGTCTGCAATGAGTTAGTTGATGACAATCAGTAGGATGGGTGCAGTTGGTTTCAGTGTAGCAGTCTTATAACTCTTTACTTTAAAATATTTGTCTGTGGGTTTGATGAGAATGGGGTCAATTACAGCTCGGATGCACTCCCTTCATAAAATGGTCTTCCTTGACTGACTGTTATGGCTCACATGTAAAAAAACCTTTCGGTTGCTTGAAGTTCCAAAGTAATGCAAGTTCATAAATTGTTATTTTAGAGAAAGTTTAAAAAGAGCAGTTAGAAGAAAAGCCTACTTGTGTGGTTGATGCATTATACGACGTTTTTAGTGAAGTGTCATTACTTATACAAATACAGAACGGATAAGGCCTTGGGAAAAAAAATGCCCATGTCACGAGTGATGTGTGTGTGAGGAGTTATTAACTTGGTCGAGGATTGAACACTGGTAGTTTAATTGAGCTATCTGAGGGAGGGAGACAGCAATATTACTTCTTGTTAATATGAAATTTAATTGCAGTAATATGCTTGATTTCTATTGGCTTTAAGGCTACAACAACATAAACAGCAACTGACTTCTGTTTGGTGTTGCCATAACTGGAATATTGTCTGAGCTCCACGTCTAACAACAACAAGAAGATTACCTTGCATTTACATATTACCTTAAATATAACAAAATATCCTGAGAGACTTTGTATGAGCATTCTAAAACAAGATTGCACAGTGCCTCAAGGTGATATTAGAGCACATGGCCAAAAGCTTGGTTAAAGAGAAAAGTTTTAATAAATATCTTTAAGGAGAAAACCCAGCCAGAGAGACAGAAAATTTTAGAAAGGGAGTTCCAGAGCTTAGAAACCAAGCAGCTGAAGACATGGCTACCAGTGATAAAGCACTAGTGAATCACTCGAGGCCAGAATTAGAGCGCAGATATCTTGAAGAGTTGTTGGGCTGGAGGAGAGGACAGCTTTAGGGATGGATGAGGCCATGGGGAATTTGAAAACAAGAATGAGACTTTTAAAATTGAGATGTTACTTTACCAGGAGCTAGCGTATGTCAGCAAGCATGAGGTGATGTGTGAACGAGTTTTGGTGTAACTTAGGACAGTAGCAGATGACTTCATGTCTTTGTGAAAGGCTGACTAAGAGTACACAGAAATAATCAGGCCCAGAGGCAGCAAAAACATGGACGAAAGATTCAATTAAAGTTGAACTGAGGCAATGGTGGAATCTGACAACATCGAAGAGGTCAAAATTGGTGACCTTACTGGTTTATCTGATTTCTCACAGACGTGCCTGAGAGATTAAGTGTTCATTCCTAGAGATCCTGCATAATCCAGGAATGTTGGTGGCTCCAGTTGGTTCATTTTTATATGGGGTAAAACTCATCATTGTTTTTAATGACCCTTGTGAAGTGATTTTGAGGAATGTCAAGTAAAATTTTACTGTGTATGGATTTGTAGTGTAAGGTTGATGTCAATTTGGCAATAGCTTTCACCAAATGGATAGTGAGAAATGAGAACATGTTGCACTTGTTTGGTCAAGATCATCATCAACATTAAACACTGGCATATTTGCTTGCAGCCTCCCAAGAGTTGGGGAGAGATTGGTCCCTGGTCAAATGCCTGACCTGAAGAAGCTGGAATCAAGAGCCATGCCCTTTCTTTTGCTGTCAATTCACTAATCCTTTCCACTCCCCTTCCATGATTCCCTCTATTTCCTTCCTCTGTGATTCCTACACACAGCAACAGCAATAGCACTGCCTCCCCATGGCCACTGGCATTGTCATTCAATACAGCTACCAGTCTCTGGCAGGCCACTAGCTTTTGGTGGGTGGACCTTCTACGTTTAGGGTTTTGGATTCCTTGAAAACCCACTGTTGGCTGGTTAAGTGTCTGGCTCACAATGTGGTGTTTTCTGAAAAGGTGAGACCTGAGGCTTTTCTCTGCTCTTCAACTGAATAGTGAAGACCAGCTGTATCCACAAGATTTGGTTCTTAACTGAAAGTCACTGAAAATGCTTCTGACGATTCAACTCCAAGTAAGTGGGGGACAAAACCTACCAATTAGTGAATTGCTTTGTCTGTCTATTTTACTACTTTGATTTTGTGTAAGGTGATTTTCGCACGTGTTTAAATGACACATTGTTATTTTCTGTAATAGTTACTGTCTTGTTGATTGAGAAATCTGATTTGTGTGAAAGATGTGGGATTCTCCTGCTACTTTTCTCCCTTTCATAATCCCTGCTGATGTTACTTTGTTTCACAGTTTGAATTTTTTAAAAATTTTGCCTGCAGTAGTGTATTGAATCTGTGCAGCAAATTTTGTTTCCTGATTAGATTATATTTTTAAATATGTTATCACTCGCTGCATTATTAGGAAGTGGCTTTCATCCGAGATTATGTATCATGCAAAAGAAGGGAGGGTCCCCTTCCTCATCACATGATAACTTTCCTGTTTTAGGCAGGGCTCTGGGTTTCAGCGAGTAGTTATTTGGCAGTGGATTAAAGGGCGATTCTGTCTCCGTGATGATGTAGGTCAGATGCTTGCAAATGTTTGGCGAGAAAGAAATATCCTTCCCAGTAAAAGTGCAAAATACCACATGCTATGTAGCTGGAAGCAATCTGTCATACAAGAATGAAGGGGGCTGAAACTGTTGGTGTAGCTTAACCCATATGTTCTGCATAGAATTGAAATTTATGAGTAATGAAGGCTCCATGTGGACTAATTCAGAGTTGCACAGTGTGAGACCAGTCTAATGCTTTATATATATTATGTGTATATGAAAAAAATCAGTTCTTGTGCAGCTTTTGTAAGGACTCTCTCTCACCGGTCAGAGAGACAACGGTACTGATAATGTCTCAGAACCCATTCAAGAAGACAGTCTCGCTGATGTTCCTCACAGAAGAACCTGAGTTTAGGCTGATGCTGAGAGATGCTGTCTCCAGGTAGTAAGAGATTTCTAACAGTTACTTCAATAGTCATTTGTTTGTGTCAAAACATATTTTAATCTGAAATACTTTCAGCAGGTTTTGTTATAATGTCAGCTTTCCAATGTTTATTAAATACACTGTGATGATTTGTTGAAATGTTGTTAATCTCCTCTGAGAGCTCAGACTCTATATTTGGAGAATTCTCCCCTCACTAATGTTAGAATAATTTCTTAGTTAAAAATAACCAGGAGCTAACAATAAAAAGGCAGCAAATGAGACCACATCATCCAGATTGGTATTTTTAGAGACAAGCAACTAACCAAAGCTACAAGAGTAACATAGAAGAATTGTCGGAAAGCAAATGATTAAAAAAAAAATGCAATTGTGCTTTATTCAATTAATGGTACAAACTGAGTTTGATTACAGCATACAGCAGTTTGAAGTGAAATATTCTTCCTCATGCCTGCAACTTTTAATCTGAGCTTCCTGCTTTTGTGGAGAGCCAGACTTCCTATGTCAAACATGGTTAGTTTCAATGCTAAATCTTTTTTTGTTAAAGATGTTATACAATTCCTCAAAACATAACATGGTTACTGTTTGAGCTTGATTCATATAACTTTTCTCTTTGCATTTTTATCAAAAGTGTACCAACTCAATGTTGATCATCTGTTTCAAAAGTAGCTAAGTAATTGGTTTGTAGCTGCATAAAAAAAGTTTGCAATCTGGTGTTTCAAGCTTTGGCACTTTATGCGAAACACAATTGTTACAAAGACAAGAATTTTCATTTAAGACGCAGACTCCTGAACACTGTCATTTTATCTTTTCACAATGCAAAAATGATTTTTTAATTTTGATATTTTGATGGTCTCCTGTTTGCAGCTGTATGTTAAATAAATAATACTGTGTAAATTTATGTATATGTGCATGCATATGATTATCATAAGAATCTCAATGCCACTTGATTTGCCCTTAATTACTAAATACAGTTTGCTTAATTAGATTGTTTGTTTGGGGAAATGCATTTATACACTAGCGTGTACATTGAGTTGCCATAGCCATGTGGCATTCTAGGGATATAGGTACAGAAGTAGACCATTCAGCCTACTGAGCCTGTTTTGGCTATAATTAGATTACAGTTGATCATACCATTATGCCATTTTCCTGCACTATCTCTATACCCATATCAGTCTCCAGAAAAGCATTGATTTTTGTCTTAAATATGCTCAAAATTAAGCTTTTGTAGCTTTGGAATTTTTTACTCTAGTTCTGACTGGAGTCTAGTAACTGCCTAGTACAGAATAGTTATGAGTACTGATAAATCTGGAACATACATAATCCACTTTACTCATTGTAATAACCATGCTTCAAGCCCCTCTTTCCCATATGAATCTGATTCTCCACTCTATTTGTTATACACATCACTTGGGCTGTGTGTCCCTTACTGACCAGAAGGTTTGAAAAATCAGTCTTTTGTAGAGAGCCTTACTGAGTCACTAGCTAGTTTAGTTTCTTGGTATAATAGTTAAGATATTTTCTAATGAACCTGTTCAGAGCTATTTATGCACTTCTGGTACAGGTGGACTTTAACCTGGACCTTCTGGCCCAGAGGCAAGGACACTATTACTGCAACATGAGCCCCAGTACAGTAAGTAATTGACTTATTCAGAGATGTTGTTGCACCTCAGGAGTAGGTAGGACTTGAAGTCAGGCCTTCTATCTCAGGGGTACATGATTGCTGTACCATAGCATCCTTTTTGGAAAAATATGTTTCTATGCAACCTGTTATGACATGCCTCTAGAACAGGTGGGAACAAAACCTGGGCATCCTAGCTCAGAGTTATGGATGTTACTATTGTGTCACAAGAGGCCCGGTACTGTGATCAACATCAAATAAACAGATCACTTTCAGCTAGCTGACAGATAACTACCAGGCAGTTCTCTGTTTAACAGTGCAACCTAACTTAGTCGAATATCTATTCGAGAGACTGACTCTTAGCCAATATTTAAGCCTGGGAAGGAACTTAACTTATGACACTATTTCATTACACACTCAGTCTGTCCCTCATTCAGAAGCCACCACAGAATCCTGATCTAGTTGCTATCTGTACAGAGCAGGAGGCCAGCATTTGGAATGTCGTGTCAGAAGGGTGCAGCTGAAATATTTTTGGATTTTGAGAACTGTGGGAAAATCAGCTAGTGTAAGAAACAAAGGGCAGTAACTGGAACAAATAAATTTGTACTGCTAGGTGAGTCAGTATGGCTTTAATTTTCCAGTCCCTGCTCCTGTGGAACTGAGAAGTGATTTGAATCAAAATTGGACTTTCTTCCAGTTTAAATAGCAAAACAATGAGAGTTACACCAAGTGAAACAGAAGACTGATCAAATCAAATTAACAACTGTTTCAGTGCAGAGGGACATAGTGTTGCAAGCTGTTTTTACCTTTGACCTTACTGAGAAAAGAACAGCCAGACTGGAAAAATTATGAAAGCCTTAAAGACCTATTTGACCCCTTGACTAATGTTATTTATGACCAGTATATGTTTAACATCAGAGCTCAGGAAGAAAAGAAGAAATATTTCCAGGAGGGGAAGGAGAAAGATGAAGGCTGGACTACAAGATGTAAATATTTTGGGTAGCACCACATGACAGAAAAGGTCACACATTCAGCATCGGGAAATAGTGCTCTAACTGCAAAAATCTGACTCATTTGTACATGTCTTTGCTTGAAAAAATCTAAGCAAACCCAGAAAAATGGTTTTTGGTGAGATTTTGAATGTTCATTCTAACTAATCACTCTATCTGGAAAATCATAAGCTTAGCCGATATAAGAAGTGGCTCAAGCTGATAACCCTAAAATGAAGCCATCCAATGTAAGACTTTGATAGCATTATCACCATATGCACTGCACAAGTTAGATGATTGACAGTTAACTGCCCAGCTTGAAGTTTAAATTTTAAACCAAACAGATTGACTCTGACTTTGGTAAGATATCACCCTGAGGTATGAACCAGAGATTAGTTGGTGAATTTTCTATGGCTATGTATCTACCAATTGGAGATCATATCTCATCAATTTGATTGATTTATTTGAAGAGGTGTATAGGTGAGGGCAATACTAAGTGGACTTCAATGCTTTTGATAATATAGCTTTTGATAGCAGACAATATCAAAGGTAAGAGCCTATGGGATCCAAAGAAGTTTGGCTAATTAGATCAGAATTGCGTGAATGGCAGTAAGCAGAGGGTAATGGTTGTGGGATAGTGGAGGGATTAATGATGACAGAGGGAATGGTGGTGGTGGGGGGGAGAATCGGTGTAGTGTTAAGGTAAGGGACAGGAAGCTTAGAGGTGGTGATGTGAGGAAACCTTCTTCATCCAGAGGGTGGTGGGAATCTGGAACTCACTGCATGTAAGGATGATAGAGGCAGAAACTCTCATAACATGTAAGAATTATTTAAATGTATACATACGATGCTAAGGCACAGAAAGCTGTGTGGGCCAAGTGCTAGAAAATGGGATTGAGTGGTTAGGAATCTGTTTTTGACTGGTGCAGACTTGATGGACCGAAATTCCTTTTTCTGTCTTAAAGATTTGGCCCACTTGCCAACCAGTGAAACTTGTTTTCTGATTATGTTAATATTGCTTGCAAATAGTCCTGATGAGTTCAAGATGAAAAGCTTTAATTAATGTCTTTCTTTTTTAACAATAGTTTTCTACTTACTTAAAACCAAAGTGACACCCTTTACCTCGTGTTGAAACAGGTGTTACATTAAACAAGAAAAACAAAAAAATCTGCAGATGCTGGAAATCGGAAAACAAAGAAATTGCTGGAAAAGTCCAGTAGGAACAGCGGCATGTATGGAGAGAAAGTAGGGTTAATATTTAGGTCCAGTGATCCTCTTCAAAATGGTTCTGAATTCAACCATTAACTCCATTTTCCCTCCACAGAGGCTGCCAAATGGTGCTGAGTATTCCCAGCAATTTTTGCATGTGTGTTTGAAACAGGTGTTAGTTTGTTTTCAACCTGTGCTTGTTGTTTCAAGGAAAGTTAAATGCTAAACATCTCTTGTTAAGAGAAAGGTAATTACTGTCCTGCTTGCCTGCTCCCAAGGATCAAACCACCTTCTCCCTTGCTCACTGTCTTCCTCTTTCCTGACCACCAATTATGTAGCTTGTTGATACTGATGGCCCTGATTCCTTCCTGCCTTCAAGAAACCTGGCCTGTATTTTACTATAGATTGTTTAAACTTAAACAAACAGAAAAGAGGAAATGTCCACATATGTGCGCAATTCAAAAGGAGCCACTGGACAGCAGTAAAGATCAGGAATTCTTTCTTGTTGTTACCTTTCCAGTTCAATGCTCCATTTATAGGAATCAGTTGCCATCATGATTGAGAATAGTACACTCAACACAGACCAGTCACAGAACTTTTGTCTCGTTCTTTTAAAATATATATATTATATGAACTCTGGGGTTAAAAAATATTTCATTTAACATACTATTATAACTGTACAAATATGGCTTTCAGACACATCAAGGACATAAGGGATATACTTAGCTTGTTAAAACAAGGAACAGCTGTACCAGTGGGATGATATTGCCATGTAACAAAGATGATCAAATTGACAGAAGGAAGTTACAAAGTTTTGCCAAGCTGGTACAATTCACCTTTGGGTCACACACATTAACAGTTTTGTTGCAACAGTATTTTGAAACATTGTTCTTGGTTACAAATATATCAACATACAGCCATTCTGATTGCTGAGTGTCGCCATCAAATTAATGTGTCAATTTCCTTCCTTTTAAAATCTAACAATTCCTCTTTGTTTTGCGATTTATTTTCTCCATGACCTTCCTCCTCAGTAACCAGCATCCGATCTTGGCATCAGTAAGAATCAAAATCGTCACTTAGTTTGTGTTTTCTCTTGTTTTATTTTGATGAGCACCATTGAGTCAATTTCTGTTTTGCTCAGACTATTCCTTTTGCGAATTGGCTTTGTTAGTTGTGGCAACATCTAACCAATAATTATTACCTCAGATAAGCACCTTTTTTTTTATCTCCAGTTCATCTTTATTAGTCATTTCTGTTGTTGTGAGATTAGACACTCAGACTTTGGGAAAACTGAAACTGGTTGCAACTATATATAAGGTCACAGAGCATCACAGCTTAGAGAATGATCCTAGTGATGTGATACAAATTGAAGAAGATGGAGACTAAATCAAGAGATTCAATAGGCAAATACATAGATGCTGCAGCTGTTTCAGTTATTTGAAGATATCTTAGGTGTAGCTAGACCATAAGATGCAGGAGCAGGCCCATTGACTTGGCTGCCATTCAATCACGGCTGATAGTTTTTTTTAAACCCATTAACCTGCCTTCTGCCCATAACCCTTGATCCCCATACCAATCAAAAATCTATTTATCTCTGTCTTAAATAGACTCCATGACTTGGCCTGCACAGCCCTCTTTGAATAATGAATTCCACAGATTTACCACCCTCTGGCTGAAGAACATCCTCCTCATGTCATTTCTAAAGTGATGTCCCTTCACACTGAGGCATTGCCATTGGTTCCAGCCTCTCCAACTAGTTGAAGCATCTTCTCAACTTCCGCTCTATTCAGTGAGGTCCCACCTCATCCTTCTAAACTCCATTGAGTACAGATCCCAAATCTTCAACCACTTCTTCTATAACAAGCCCATCATCCCAGAATCATTCTCATAAACCTCCTCTGGACCCCTCCAAGGCCAGCATTATCTTTACCATATTGACAGTTGAGGTTTCTGCACGCATTTTGTTTTGACAGATGTTTCCATGATTATACCTTGAGTTTCATTCATGACTTTGGAGGCCTTAGAGTCAACAGTCTGTAAACTCCGAGACTACTGCCACTGACCCCAAGCATAAATACTTTTCACCACCTTCTTGGTATAACAATTGAAGTCTTCCATTGATCTCTTTGAATCAAACCACCCACACTTACTGCCAGGGAGACTTCAGAACACACCACGTGAATACTTTCATTTAGCCTAATTTAAAATTACAGTTTTGAATGATGTATTAAACATGATAGTTGCAATGACACCCAAAATGAGTTAATAAGTCAGTTTGTTGGCAAGTTAGACTTACTTCTCCCTATTTGTCCTTGTTTTAATCTACTGGTCATTTTCTGTATGTATTCTTGAAGGGTGTTATTACATTTATAACATTAACAGGATAAACAAGTGCCTTGGTTAGATACGAGCTACAGCATTGAATGTGGAGCTGAATGAACATTATTACAATCAAGCTAATTTTACCTTGTCAATGAGAGTGTAATTTTGAACAATGTATCTCTACACACCACTCTTCCCTATAAACCACCATTGATCTTTGTAAAGCTACTTGCAAGACCATTAGTAGTCAGCAATTTTCAACAGAAATATGCATGGACATAGACCTCATTTTCATTTCAATGCTTAATTAATTCAATGCTACTGATCTCTTAACATAGTGCAACTGATACAGCATTGGCTGCTTCGTGGGACAGAATTAATCCATTGAATCTTGCAGCAGCTTTAAAGAAATGGATTCCTGCTGCTGCCAGAATGAGATTCAGGGTGGATTGGAAGTACTGAGGATTTGGCATTTGCCATTAGCTGTGTTCTTTTTAGTTTAATATTCTCCCCAGTTATTGAAGCAGGTGTCTTCAGTGATTTGTGATTTTAATTGCTCCTAACTTCAGCATCCTCATATATTTAGGGTCAGCTAGTTTCTTCTTCATTTAATGGTTTCTGCTTTCACTTTTGAAACAAATATATTTACTTCAAAAGACTGATTGACTATAAAATATTTAACCCCTTCTGTTCAACAGATATTGCATTGACCCCACCTGTTATTAAGTTGATAGCTTTTTAATTCTGTTAAGAAAATGCACCAAACATTTGCCACATGGATAGGGAAATGCACCATCAATACAAGGGTGACCTCAAAACTTGGTGCAGTCAGCCACAATCTGAGTGATTTGAATTCTCACATTTGTCTTAGAATTTTGCAGACTGGTAATAGGACACCAATTGACATTTGTAGTGCACCTAATGACAGTTGGGAAAAGTGCCATGGACACGGAAGGGTAGACTGCTGAGGGAGGACACCTTGGAGAGCTCATCCAGTGAGGCCATAGGATTAGATCTCAGGTGTAAGAAGGATGCAATCACTTTGATATCATTATACTATCAACCTCCCAACAACCAACGAGTTATAGAGGAGCAGCTCTGTGGACAGATTATGAAAAAAATTTAAAAACAACACGGTTGTTGTTGTGGGTGATTTTAACTTTCTCTATATTAACTTTAATGTGCTAAGTTCCAGGGGCTTGAGTGGGGGAGAATTTAAGTGCATCGAATGTGACGTTTTGTTTTGAAGCAATATGCAAATAATCCACCTATGAAATGTGTCATACTAGCCCTGGTAGTGGGGAATGAGCCTGGTCAGTGATTGAAGTTTCCTTGTAGGTGCATTACAGGAGCAGTAACCATAATCCTGTAAGTTTTTAAAGTTGTTTATTGATAAGAATGAGAGTAGACCTCAGGTGAAAGTACTAAATCAGACAAAGCAATATCGCAGTATTATATAGGGAGTGGGAGCAGCTGATTGAGACAAATTCCACACCAGGCATGTGAAAATCTTTTAAAGGTCAGTTGGTTGGGGTTCAAGATTGGCATGTTCCTGTGAGAATGAAATATAAGGATGGTAGATTCAGGAACCTTGAATGACAAGTGAAATTGACAATGTAGACAAAAAGAAACAGGAGACATATGAAAGGTTGAGGAAACTGAAGATAGACAAAGCCCCTAAAGAATACAAAGATAACAGGAAAGAACTCCGACAAGGAATTAGGAATGCTACAAGCAGCCAGGAAATGTCTTTGGCAAACAAGATTAAGGAAAATCCCAAGTGTTTATACAAGGAACAAGTGGGTAGCTAGAGTAAGAGTAGGTCCATTTGAGGATAAAGGAGGAATTTATGATTAAAGCTGGAGGAAGCGGGTGAGGTCCTTGATAGATACTTTGCTTCAGTATTCACAAAGAAGAAGGGCATGGTGGGTGATGAGCCTTGGGAGGGGTATGTTGACATTCTAGGCCGTGTCAGTATTGTTACAACATGGGGTAAACTTCCTGCTTAATTTAAAACCAGCAACACAGAAAAGATTTATCCCGTGCAGTAATCAGTAAAGATTCGAGTGGCCAAGAACTATGTAAAGCAAAAATTAACTCTATTTCTTAAAGTATAACAGAGTATAATTAACTAAAACCTACCTTTTACCTTCCCTTCTATAATACTAGTCTGATAAAACTCCCAATTAAGATTTACAAAACAACACTTCTTAACTCAAATTCAGGCAGCTTTAGGTTCATGTCTTCGGATCTTCCTGTGTCTTCCATTCTCCTTGTTAGGAATTTCTGTGTCACACGTTACTGATTATAAAGGTACTTTTGAGAGAGACTTTTTTCCAAGCAGTCTGTTACATGCCAGGACTTGGCAGTTCTCCTCTCAACTGTTCAATTTCCCTCCTGTCTGATACTCCAGAGTATCAGATTGTGTCATTGGCTTTTAAGATTGTCAATATACTCAATTCAAACTTGATTGGAAATTGGTATTTTGTTGGGGTATCATTTAAACCGATTGGCCAAGTTCAAATTTGTTTTTGTCTCTAGACAACAAAGTAATCAACTTGTTCAACCCAGTGTTACATTGTTGCCTTATTGAGAACATGTGGTGCTGTGTCTGGTAGTTCTGCTGCTTTTAACTCTCTTAAAGGTACACCCACATCTTCATAATTGTGTACAAAAGGAGGAGCTGTTGGGTGTTTTGAAAAGCATAAGATAAACAAGTCCTCAGGAATTAATGGGATCTTCCCCAGAATTCTGAGGGAAGCAGGTGAGGAAATTGCTGGGGCTTTGTCACAAAAATAAAAGTCTTTGCATACTATTTCAACACAGAGGTCCTAGAAGACTGTAGAACTGCCAACGTTGCTCCTTTGTTTAAGAAGAGTAACAAGAATAATTCAGGAAATTACAAGTTGGTGAGCCTTACAACAGTGGTGTGGAAATTGTTGGAGAAGATTCTGAGGGTTGGGATTCACTCACATGGAAAAATACAGCTTAATGACAGGCTTCATACAGGGAAGGTTGTGTCGCATAAACTTGATTTGAGTTTTTTTGAGGAAGTGACAAAGATGATTGAGGGCAGGTGTTATCTAAATGGATGTTAACAAGGCCTTTGACAAGGTCCCTCAGAGCAGGCTGATACAAAAGGTGAAGTTACATGGTGTTCAAGATGAGATGATAAGATGGATAGAGAACTGGCTTAGTCTTAAGAGGTGGAAATGTGTTGCTGGAAAAGCGCAGCAGGTCAGGCAGCATCTAGGGAACAGGAGAATCGACGTTTTGGGCATTAGCCCTTCTTCAGGAATGAGGAAAGTTGATCCAGCAGGCTAAGATAAAAGATAGGGAGGAGGGACTTGGGGGAGGGGCGTTGGAAATGTGATAGGTGGAAAGAGGTCAAGGTGAGGGTGATAGGTCAGACTGGGGTGGGGGCGGAGAGGTCGGGAAGAAGATTGCAGGTTAGGAAGGCGGTGCTGAATTTGATGGATTTGACTGAGACAGGCTGGGGGGAGGGGAAATGAGGAAACTGGTGAAATCCGAGTTCATCTCTTGTGGTGGGAGGGTTCCTAGCCGGAAGATGAGGTGTTCTTCCTCCAACCGTCGTGTTGCTATGGTCTGGCAATGGAGGAGTCCAAAGACCTGCATATCCTTGGTGGAGTGGGAAGGGGAATTGAAATGTTGAGCTACAGGGTGGTTGGGTTGGTTGGTCCGGGTGTCCCAGAGGTGTTCCCTGAAACGCTCCGCAAGTAGGCGGCCCGTCTCCCCAATATAGAGGAGGCCACATCGGGTGCAAAGGATGCAATAGATGATATGTGTGGAGATGCAGGTGAATCTGTGGCGGATATGGAAGTTTCCTTTGGGGCCTTGGAGGGAGGTGAGGGGGGAGGTGTGGGCGCAAGTCTTGCACCTCCTGCGGTTGCAGGGGAAGGTGCCGGGAGTGGAGGTTGGGTTGGTGGGGGGTGTGGATCTGATGAGGGAGAGATAAAAGATAGGGAGGAGGGACTTGGGGGAGGGGCGTCGGAAATGTGATAGGTGGAAAGAGGTCAAGGTGAGGGTGATAGATCAGACTGGGGTGGGGGCGGAAAGGTCGGGAAGAAGATTGCAGGTTAGGAAGGCGGTGCTGAATTTGATGGATTTGACTGAGACAGGCTGGGGGGAGGGGAAATGAGGAAACTGGTGAAATCCGAGTTCATCCCTTGTGGTTGGAGGATTCCTAGCCGGAAGATGAGGCGTTCTTCCTCCAACCGTCGTTTCGCTGTGGTCTGACGATGGAGGAGTCCAAAGACCTGCATATCCTTGGTGGAGTGGGAGGGGGAATTGAAATGTTGAGCTACAGGGTGGTTGGGTTGGTTGGTCCGGGTGTCCCAGAGGTGTTCCCTGAAACGCTCCGCAAGTAGGCGGCCCGTCTCCCCAATATAGAGGAGGCCACATCGGGTGCAAAGGATGCAATAGATGATATGTGTGGAGGTACAGGTGAATCTGTGGCGGATATGGAAGTTTTACAGGTGAATCTGTGGCGGATATGGAAGTTTTACAGGTGAATCTGTGGCGGATATGGAAGTTTTTCCATATCCGCCACAGATCTGACTCCCTCGTCAGATCCACATCCCCCACCAACCCAACCTCCACTCCCGGCACCTTCCCCTGCAACCGCAGGAGGTGCAAGACTTGCGCCCACACCTCCCCCCTCGCCTCCCTCCAAGGCCCCAAAGGAAACTTCCATATCCGCCACAGATTCACCTGTACCTCCACACATATCATCTATTGCATCCTTTGCACCCGATGTGGCCTCCTCTATATTGGGGAGACGGGCCGCCTACTTGCGGAGCGTTTCAGGAACACCTCTGGGACACCCGGACCAACCAACCCAACCACCCTGTAGCTCAACATTTCAATTCCCCCTCCCACTCCACCAAGGATATGCAGGTCTTTGGACTCCTCCATCGTCAGACCACAGCGAAACGACGGTTGGAGGAAGAACGCCTCATCTTCCGGCTAGGAACCCTCCAACCACAAGGGATGAACTCGGATTTCACCAGTTTCCTCATTTCCCCTCCCCCCAGCCTGTCTCAGTCAAATCCATCAAATTCAGCACCGCCTTCCTAACCTGCAATCTTCTTCCCGACCTCTCCGTCCCCACCCCAGTCTGACCTATCACCCTCACCTTGACCTCTTTCCACCTATCACATTTCCGACGCCCCTCCCCCAAGTTCCTCCTCCCTATCTTTTATCTTAGCCTGCTGGACCAACTTTCCTCATTCCTGAAGAAGGGCTAATGCCCAAAACGTCGATTCTCCTGTTCCCTAGATGCTGCCTGACCTGCTGCGCTTTTCCAGCAACACATTTCCATCTCTGATCTCCAGCATCTGCAGACCTCACTTTCTCCTCTTAGTCTTAAGAGGACAGAATAGCAATAGAAGGGTGTTTTTCTTTATAGATCTGTGACCAGTGGTGTTCTGTGGGGATCAGTGCTAGGACTCCTGTTGTTTGGAAAACATATAAATGATTTAGAGGAGAATATAAGATGTCTGATTAGTAATTTTTTAGATGACACAATAATTGGGGGAGCTGTGGATAGTCAGGAAGATTGCCAGAAGATACAGCAGGAAATAGATAGGCTGGAGGCTTGGCCAGAGAAGTGGCAGATGGTGTTTAATCCGGATAAAGGTGAGGTGATACATTTTGGAAGACTTAATGTAGGAGGGAAGTATACAGTAAATGCCAGAACCTTAGTAGCATTAACACACAGAGGGATCTAGACGTACAGTGTGCCCAGTTCATTGAAAATGACAACACAAGTGAATAAGGTAGTCAAGAAGGGATATGGTATGCTGCCTTCATCAGTTGGGACATAGACTATTAAAAACTGGCAAGTTATGTTGCAGCTGTAAAGAACATTAGTTAGGCCAAGTTTGGAATATTGTGTATAGATCTGGTTGCCATACTACAAGAAGCTTTTGGAGGCTTTGGAGAGGGTACAGAAATTGTTTACCAGGATGTTGCCTGGTTTGGAGGATATTAGCTATGAGGAGAGATTGGTCAAGGGTTTGGTGCTGGAAAAGCACAGCAGATCAGGCAGCATCCAAGGAGCAGAATAATCGACGTTTTGGGCATACAGCCTTCATAAGGAATTCCTGATGCTGCCTGACCTGCTGTGCTTTTGCAGCACCACACTCTCCATTCTGATCTCCGGCATCTGCAGTCGTCGCTTTTCTCTGGTCAAATTTAGTGTGTTTTCATTTGAATGTCACAGGATCAACTGAGGGGTGACCTAATAGAATTTACAAAATTGAGAGGGCATGTATAGAATGGATAATCAGAGTCTTTTGTTCCAGGGTAGGAATGTCAATTACTGGGCTTAAGGTAAAAGAGAGGTAAGTTTAAAGGAGGTGTGAGGGGCAGGCATTCTACACAGAGGGTGTAAGGTGGTGGAGATGAATACAGTAGCAACATTTAGGAGTATTATTAACAGATCTATGAATAGACAGGCTATAAAGATATACGGACCATGTAGAGTGAAGATCTTTAGTTTAAAAAGGCATCATATGTTGGCACAGTTTTGGTGGGCTGAGGAGTCTGTTCCTGTGCTGGACTGTTCTTTGTTTTTTATAGAAAACTGAGGTCTCATATGGCCCCTCAGGTGATCATTAAAGAAAACTAATGACACTACTTGAAGTGAAGCAGGGCAGATATACTTGGCTAATATTTATCCCTTAATTTCATAGCAATAAACACATTATCTGATCAGGATCACGTTGCTGTGTCTGTGAGCTTGCTGGCTGTGTACATGTAGTTGTTACGTTTCCTGCATTACATAAGTAACAATGCTGCAAAAGTACTTAATTTCCTACAATGTGCTTTTTGATGGCTGTGAAAGGCACTTTACAGATGCAAATCTCTTTAAAGGGGTCTGCTCTCCTGGACACATATGTGCTCAAATTGAGAGGAGTTTTGATAAATTAGGCAGAATATGTTTCCATTGGTGGTGAATAAATAACCAGATTTAAGATATTTGGCAAAAGACCTAGAGGGGAGATGAGCAAATTTTTCTAATCATTGGGTTGCTGTCATCTGGAACACACTCCTTGAATAGATTGGAAGCAGATTCTACAGTAAACTTTGAAAAGAAAATATTTGCGTGTTTTAGGGAATGAGCAGTTGTGTGAAACTAATTGGATGTTTGTTTCAAAGAGCTGCCATAGGCATGATGGAATGAATGGCCCCTCTTCTTCACTGTAAGTTCAATGAAGCTCAGAAATCAATGTATGCTGAATATCACTGTTGATCATTTTTGTCAACCATCAATTTAATTAATACCAAAACTGATCTAGTAATTATCTGTCTCAAAATGTGAACACAATTCTGCTACTTTTATAGCCAGCTGAACTGTAAATGATATAATATGCTCATTGACTCAACTGTTTAACTGATAAGTGCATAATAATGTGCACATTTATTGTGGAACGTTTGTGGATAAAAATAGTCTTCCTACAGATATTGTTATGTGTGAGAGTTTTGTGTTGCTAACTGTGTTTGACAAGTTTTGCCTTCAGGGCTGCCCTTATGTATGCTGCACAGTCAGAAACCACAGTTGCACATACAGGATTTATGTGATCTGACAAAGATACATTATCCATGTTTACAAAGATCAACATTTAAAAGCCATAGATTCTTAAGTAGTTCAGCTGATTTCAATCCAGAGTTACACTTGAAATACTTTGTTTTTGGACATGTTTGCATTTACTATGCAAACTAGTTTTTGCAAAATTTTCTTCAATAATTTTCTTTCATTCCCTTACCTCTGTATTTTTTATTTACAAGGCAATGTGAAACATTGGAGCAACATTTCCATGGTGGCCCTGCTCTCTCTCTCTGGAAGTACGGAGAGTGGTCCACTAACCCGACATTTGTGCCCCTAACCTTAGTCCATCTTCCAGGATTGTTCAGCTCATTTAAGTATTTGGGGCAGGTCCACACACTATTTACAGTGAAGCGAGATGCCTGTTTCTGGCTGGTTATGCACTGTGAGGTGAGAAGAGGGCAATTTGTACATGCCACAATTTAAATTTGTCCATTTCCTTACTATGGGAATGTAAACGATGAAAACTCTAGGGAGAGGCTGAATAGGCTAGGACTATTTTCCCTGGAGCATCAGAGGCTGAGGGGTGACCTGAAAGAGGTTTATAAAATCCTTAGGAGCATGGATAGGATAAATAGACAAGGGTCTTTTACTGGGGTGGGGGAATCCAGAACTAGAGGGCATATGATTAGGGTGAGAGGAGAAAGATTTAAAAGGGAGTTTGGGGACAACTTTTTCACACAGAGGGTGGTGCGTATATGGAATGAGCTGTCAGAGGAAGTGGTGGAGGCTGGTACAATTACAGCATTTAAAAGGCATCTGGATGGATATATGAATAGGAAGGGTTTAAAGGGATATGGGCCAAGTGCTGGCAAGTGAGACTAGATTAGGTTAGGATATCTTGTCGGCATGGACTGGTTGGACCAAAGGGTCTGTTTCTGTTCTGTGCGTCTCTTTGACTCGATAACTAAACTGTTCACTTTCACCTCTGGCTTCAGTTGTGCTTGAAACCAGAAGAGAAAAATCATATGTACTAATCACTTGCCCTCTCAGTTCAAACAAAAGAATAGTTGGGAAAAAAAACAACAGGTATCAGTTTAAATAGTCCATGCTGGATTAAAGTGCCTTTTTGACAAGTTGTCTGTTAAATTTCAAACAATTATACCTATTCAACAAACAGTCTCCAGAAAATTGTTCATTCACCTGTCTTAATATTGTTGGATGCTTTTCAGCTAGATTGTTGAAAAAAAATTGACTAAGCAGCTTCTGAGTGATCAGAGAGAACAAAAGTTTCCATGGTGGTATCTTGCATAAGAGAAAGTGAAGCTAGAAATTATACTGAAATCGTCTCCTACTTTTCGGGAGCTTACTGGACTAAAAATTGAAATGCAAAGCAACCAATGGCAGGGTGTGTAGCAAGATAAATTGCCAGTTCTATCATGTGATCTGAACTGAGGCAAGCCATCTAAACCACTTGTTTAGTGAGTATTATTTGAAGTCGGGACAGACTTTAATTGTTGACTGCCAAAAGTAATTTAAATATCCTTGGGTTAACTGTGTGTTCAAACAGTATGTGCAGAAAGAATTATGGAATTAAATTAACATTTTAAAAACAAACTGTTCAGACATCGAAGCAATTCAGGTAAGCTTTGTTTTATATCAAGAATTAGTTGAGTTATGAAGAGAATATTTCTAATGTTTAAAAATTTATTGCAGGTTTTTTCTAAATCTCATGACCTAATTTACTGACAATAATTATTTTAATTTACATTTATGTTGACAACTACATAGTTAATAAAATGCATTGCAAGTTTATGTATTGATATATCAAATTAACAGTATTACATATTAAGTTAACAGTATTTCAGTGCTATGCCATTTAAATCATGACAGGGCTAAATCTCTACTGCTGATGTGTCTCACTGTGCGCACTAAAATATTACTCATGCTCAACCTTGTGAAAGTGATTCTGATGTGTTTTCAGGTGGTGTTTTTGTCTTGAGAGTAGGTGTAATGGGGTCAAAAACCACTGCTTCCTCTCCTTTTAGGAGGGATGTCTACTGACTGAGCAATTAATGTGGGTTGTCAACAGACAGAACTTAGTTTTCTGAATGCTAAGCACACCAAATGATATGGGGATAGTGGGCAAAGGTGGTGTAGTGAAGATAATGGACCATGACTTGTTTGAATGGCAAAAGTCTCACTGGGTTGATTGGCTTACTACTCTTTTTTACAGTGTTCCTATCTGTTTTTGGTTCAGCCTCTGAACAAAGTTGATGTTGGTAGACTGTCCATTCATGACCTTGCTATTAAACATGAGATTGAAAACTCTCCTTGCCATCCCTTGCCGTTCTGAACATCAATAAAATACTACGGTGATTGGTATCCAGTATTGAGATGATGATTACAGAAATTGCAATACTCTTGGCAGCAAAGTGAATTAGAGAGAACCTCATCAAAACACACAAGAAGTTAAATGAAAGCAGATGGTTAATCTTAAATAAAATGTTAACTTCTACCAAGTTCAGAATAGCAAACACAGAGTTATCATTTGACAGAATGATATGGGTAAGATCATTTTTTTAAACCATAGCGATAACAAAATAGGGATTGTAGGCTATAACTGGATTAATATGTTAAGTGGGAAGAGTATTATTATCTGTCATGTGCATAGAGATATAGTGTAATGAATATTGATCATGCCAGATATGATTGATATTGTAATTAAGAATAATTAAAATTCAGCATGGCTGTCCTGCTACCACTTGCACCTCCTGAGACAAATGTTTCAGATTCACTTTTGATTAGGGTGCAACCTAGGGTGCTATTTGATTGCAGGAATCTGGTGGCAGAAAGATTTTAAAAGCAAGCATGATGTTTGAGGTGACTTAAATCAAAGCTGCATAAGGTTTCTTCAGTTCTCAACGCCTTCCTGCTCCACAAACTGCATTCTTTCATCACCAATTCAATTTAACAATTAGGAGTTTATTGAGTATTGTGGAGGAACAGAGCAACCATGGGCAGTGTTCACAAATTCTTTAAGGATGCACGACAGTTTGAGGTGGGTCAGAAACCAAATGGCACGTTTTCCTTTTAATAGACGAGGCATGGAATACAAGACTAAGGGAGTAAAAATCACATAATGCCAGGTGGTAGTCCAGCAAGTTTATTTGGAAGAACTAGCTTTTAGAGTGCTGTTCCTTCATCAGGTGGTTGTGGAGGTTAAGATCATGGTCACAGAATGTATAGCCAAAGGAGTCCAGTGTCATGGAGAAATGATACAGTAAACAATCTTAGATTAAAACTTTCATCTTTTATAATGGGATATGCTTGTTTCTGTTCTTTGATATGTAAATCCCAGAACTACTTTTAAATTACATTTTCAAGATAGTTCAGCTTTTTAAAAAATAGGTGTGAAGTCTGTCTATGTCCCAATGTTACGTCAGACTGACAAACCCTCTGTATAGTTTTGCATGGACTTATGCAGTTTTTGAGCAAAATGAAATGTAATTCTGCAAAAACAAATTCATCCCATAAGCTTATATGTGTGTGCATGAAGAAGCGACAGATTGTGTGTGTGTGTGTGTGAAAGGGTGTGTGTGTGTGTTGGGATGAGTGCGGGGGTTGTATGTATGTGCATATGAGAGAGAGCTTGTGTATGAGGGAGGGTCTGCATGGGTGTGAGAGTATGCTGGAGTTTGTGTGTGTATGTGTGTGAGAATGAGTATATCATGCAGTGGGGTCACCTGTAGTGTGACATGAGTTTAAAAGTTCTGGGATTTACATAGCAAAGAACAGAAACCAGCATATCCCATTATAAAAGATGAACGTTTTAATCTAAGATTTTACTGTATCACATCTCCTTGACACTGGACTCCTTTGGCCATAAATTCTGTGACCATAATCTTAACCTCCACTATCACCTGATGAAGGAGCAGCACTCCAAAAGCCAGTGCTTCCAAATAAACCTGTTGGACTATAACCTGGTGTTGTGTGATTTTTAACTTTGTCTATCCCAGTCCAATACTGGCACCTCAAAGTCATGAAGACCAAGGAAGTTATGCTTGAGGTGTAGAAAACACTTGTTCGCTCAGAGTTTGAGGCCAGTCACCAGAATACAGAAAGGAATTTTTGCAATGAAAAGAGTCCAGAGGAGATTTACAAGGATTTTGCCAGTACTGGACAACTTCACCTCTGTGGAAAGGTTGATGTAGGGCTGTTTTTTTTGGAACAGAAGGAGCTAAGAATAGGCAGGCATAATTTATTTATTTTAGAGGGATCAAAATGGATGTGTGATGTGTAAAATTAAGGTAATTGGTTGGATAATTGTAGGGAAGCTTTTTCATCCAGAGGGTGACAGGGATCTGAACTCACTGCCTGAAAGGGCAGTGGAGGCAGAAATTCTCACTACATTTAAAAAGTACATAAATGTCTATGTGAAGAATTGTGCCTTCAGGGTGATGGGTGGGAAGGTTATCGTTGACTAGCCCAAACAGGTTGTGGTGAATGGCCCCTTCTGTGTGGTCAATTTTCTGATGCGGTTCGTTGTTCCACCAATAACTACCAGACTGTTTGCAACCTTGCTATCCGATCAGATCCTGACCCGAGTTTCCAACCATATTAGGGTTTTTTTATATTCATCTAAAGAATGGCGAGGCTAGCATTTATTTTCCACCCCAACCGCCCAGAGGAGAGTGAAGAGTCAATTATATTGTTGTGCATCTGGAGTCACATGTAGACCAGATCAGGTAAAGGTGGTTGTTCCCTTCCCTTAAGGATGTTATTGAACCAGATGGGCTTTTCTTGACATTCAACAAGTTTAATTCATCTCGTAACTCCAGATTTTTATTGAATTCAAATTCTACTATCTTCCATGGTGGGATTTGAACCCAGGTCCCCAGAACATTGCCAGGGTCTCTGGATTAACAGTCCCGCAAGAATACCACTAGGTGGTCATTAACTCTACCTGGATTTTCTCAGACGATCCAGGAATTTTGGCCTTTTATCCCATGCACCATGTCTGGTTTTCTCATGTTGTGTTCTGTTATAGATTTCTTTAGCCTTGTGCGTCCCTTCTCTTGTGCATGCACTGGATACTGCTGCTTACTGGCTCCGGCCTGTAACATTCACTTCAAGTGTCTATGCAGTTCAAAGGTTCCGTGACCTCAAGATGCCACATCGGCTTCCACTTCTGGAAGCTGCTAACACACATGGAGAGAATGTTGCCAGCCTGTGGGTATCAGTGTAGAATCTCTCAGCCAGCAGGTGGCACTATCTGAACTAAAGTAGATTGACAAGCACAGGACTGATGGGTCAATGGCATTTTGTATAAAGCAGGACAGTGGCTGTTGCTTTTTGAATGATCTCAAAGTTACGGAGGATAGAATCTGGAAGGTACCCAGTAGTGCAGGTTTTGAGGTAACAAAGGTTTGGGTGAGGCATTCTGCATCAGAATAATTGTCTGATTCACCCCTGTCTCAAGTTATGAAGGTGGTAAAGGGTGGTCTTGGTGATTGTATCTTGAGGTCACAAGCACATCTTGGCGTCAAATATGAACATTCTGATTTAATACCATTCTTTTGTCAGGGAGAAGGATGATGTTGGTAGGTGTGGTGAAAGTTGTCATTTATACATATTACAGCTTTCAGCAGTTGGGTTGTAAGTAGTGCTATGTGAATTTGGTCTGGGTGTATGAAGGGGGTTGAATAATTATCTTGTGTGAATTTCTGTGGCCATGATTTTGAAGCACTAAATACCTAAGTAGCTGACTGAGGCCCTCCTGAGTGATGAGCTGAAAATGTGTTGCTGGAAAAGCGCAGCAGGTCAGGCAGCATCCAAGGAGCAGGAGAATCGACGTTTCGGGCATGAGCCCTTCATTCCTGAAGAAGGGCTCATGCCCGAAACATCAATTCTCCTGCTCCTTGGATGCTGTCTGACCTGCGCTTTCCAGCAACACATTTTCAGCTCTGATCTCCAGCATCTGTAGTCCTCACTTTCTCCTCCTGAGTGACGATGTGACTTTGTTTGTAGGATGAGAGGTTTTATGATTTTACAAGGACATGGTAATGAGTTACAGCTGTGTATGTGTGAAAACAAATACTTCATTTGGATTATATCACGCAGGGCAGCATATGGATGAGAAACAGGGTGGGGGCAAGGATACTTATCTGGGTGAAACCAAAATTAATGTAGAGAGAAGCAGAAAGACAAACAATTTTAATGATATTCTGGCTATGGTTAGGTAGATGAAAATGCAACTAGGCAAGTGCAGTTCCACAAGAGGTGGTTGTACAAGGTTAGAGCTCATTCAACCATATGAATCAGGAGAAGGAGTAGGCCATTTTGCCCCTTGAGCTTATTCTGTCATGTGATCATGGCTCATCTGATTGACTTCAACTCTCATTGCCATCTACCTCCATCTACCTACCTACTTCCAATATTCCAGTCATGGGTTAGGAATAATATTGAGGATTAGGGAAACAGTTATAGTAAATAGTCTCTTCAGGTCAACAGGTTGAAACAAATGGGGTTATAAAATTTTAATGGAAATGACTTGGGTGCAATGTCCAATTTTGCTACTGATAGAAATCTAGGTGGGCAAGCAAGTGCAAGGAAAATGCAGAGAGGTTGCTAAAGGACTGGTTAAGTAGGTGGGAGGAAGTGAGACATGGAGTATAATGTGTGGAACATGTGAACAATTCACTTTGGTAGGAAAAATTGAAAAGTGGCTGCTATTTAAAATGTGAGGCAATAGGAAATGTTTACATGCAGAGAAATCGGAGTACCTTTCCATAGCAATCACAAAGTTAACGTGCAGAAAGATTAATAATACATTAGCATATATTACGATGGTCTTGAAATATGGGGTTAGGAAGGAGAAGCTTTAGAAACAACACCTCATTTTCCTTTTAGGCACTTAACCTCTACGACACTGTGTTGAGGTCTACAACTTGAGGGCATTGCGTCTATTTTATCCAAATCTCCACACACCCGTACACGCAAATGCATCCTACCAGCCTGTCTTGTCAACTTTGCTCTTAGCAGCAGAGCCATCTTCTTCTTTTCCACCTTCATTTTCACTTATTTTATATCTCTGTCTCCTTTACCACTATTCCCTCTGTCCTTTGCTCGGGGCAGCCTTAAGTCTGTTGCACTCCTCCTCCCCCTCTGTCAACAGCATAATATTCATCATTTTCCAGTCTCTTAAAGTTCTGAAGAAATCATATTGGAGTTGAATAATTGGCTTTACAACTTACTGATGCTTCTGTTTAATGTATTCCTTCAACCTTATGAACTGCACAATAGGCTTTTAAAGTTGTGGTCAGGTATTTCATTGCTTATTTGGATTAGTACATTAGTATTGAGTGACATGTTGCACTTCTTACAACACATTCTTGAATTAATACATTAATTAATATTGCAGACAGAGTATTAAATCTTTGATCTTTTACTTGATTTAAAACATTAAGATTTAAATTCGCTGTTTTTCAAAATTTCAGTGCACTATGGAGAGGAAAATAATTTGACCAGCCTGAAAATTCAAAGTGAAAATATGTTACTTGAGATTGATATTTGTAGCTTCTTTATATTCTAACCTTTTGTTTTCCACAAGGTTCTGTTTCTCCATTCCCCTTGTCCTATCTGTCTGCCATTCCTGTTGTCAGTTCAATTAATAGTTTCCACAGATACAAGAACATGGCTCGAAGATGACATTTTCCTTTGTTTATTGTTCTGCTTTATATTTTCCTCTGACTGCACAGCAGAAATCAGAAACTCACTGTGTGTGGGATTGTGATTATAATGAACATCTTAAAACTTTGAAACAATGTGTTGAAATTCCAACCCAATATACCACAATGCACAACATGTTGGGTGAGGTTGGCAGTGTCACTTGGGATTAGTAACAGTAATGAAGGGTGCACACCAAAAAAATGTCTTTTTGGAAAATGACGTATCAAAATTAGTTACATTTTAAAACCACAATCTGTGCTTATCATTCCTAAAAAGTGACAGTTGGTGAGTCTGAGCATGACTAGTAGCATAATCTTTTTTGTAAAAGATATTGAAGGAAGTCCCTCAAGGTCTTTGCTTCTTATGCTATCATGATCTGGCCAAATTAAAGCATTCTGGATAGGTCTGAAATGATACCCGGGATTCTTATCACAAGTTTAATAAAAACTCCTTTCAACTGAATGAGTAACTTATAAATGTAATGAAAGTAAGCAAAACATTGTAAATAATCGAGTAAAATGGAAATAGCATAATATGTATGTATTTAATTGTAAATAAGTTAAAAATAAATGGATTGTGATATAAATTTTCATCAGCTGACTAAATAACTCCTGAATTAGTGTTTTTTGTGAGTTATGTTCTGCTTATAAGTTGGAAGATTTATTTTATTGTCAACAAACATTAATTATTCTGTTTATTTCACATGCTTAAACTTTAGATTTAGCTGCTACATATTTCATTAGTGTAATTAATTTGAATTGGAATAATATTGACTTTAAAGTACATTAGCCCTCCTTCCAGTATGTGATATGAGTTGCCATTAACTACTCTCCAGAGGTGCCTGGCTGCTGTTTTGTGAATTCAGTTAAAAGGAATTAAGTGCTATATTCACTAGCCTGTCTCCATGACGAAGACAACTTGATTTGTTTAGTTACTGCAATTGTGGCTTTGTAACTAGGTATAAACATTCAGTAAGGTGGCATACAGGCAGTTAGACAACATTTGGGCTCATAATTCTTTATTAGCACGGCAATAAACATAATTTTTGATATGATGGGGTAACTGGAAGAGTGTTGTAAAAATTACTCATTTTAATCTGCACCCATGACTTAAATAACCTGACAGTGCAATATGTCCATGTTTGGAGGTTGCAAAACAACAAAGATTCATTAAGTGATTAAGTAATGAGTTGATAGATGGAGCTTAATGTGGACAGTACAAATCTATTAACCAGCCTGAGTCTTGGTATGGCAGGGATGACGCATGCGGAGAGTTTGAATCTGTTGGGATGATGTTTGCTGGAGTTCTGCAGAATGAGGGGAATCTCGTGAAAACTAAAAATCTGAACAAAATTAAACAGAATAGGTGCAGGAAGGATGTTCATGATGTTGGGGGAGTCCAGAACTACAGGTCACAGTCTGAGGGTACAGTGTAAACCATTTAGGACTGAATGGAGAAATTTCTTTACCTGGGGATTAGTGAGCCTGTGGAATTTGCTTTTACAGAAGCCTGTCATGGTCAAAATATTGGATGATTTCAAGAAGGAGTTGGATCTAGCACTTGGGGCTAAAGGGATCATAAGATATTGGGGGAAAGTAGGAATAGGCTTTTGAGTTGGATGATCTGCTACGATCAGAATAGGGGAGAAGGTTCCGAGGGCTGAATGGCCTACTCTTGCTCCTGTTTTCAACATTTCTATGTTATCCAACTTGGTATGGAGTTTGAAAATGCAAGATATTTCTTAGTTGAGTGCTTTGTTATCACATCTTTTCTATCACATCCTAGCACTTTTCCCCCCTTACTGGTGTTAGGCTAACTGATCTGTAATTCTGTTTTCTCTCCTTTTTTAAAAAATCTTGGGGTTGCGTTTGCATCTTTGAATGTGTAGGAACTGTTCCAGAGTTACAGAGCTAGGGAGTAAGAAGAGTGCAATTATATCACTGGGTGCAATATATAAACTCCAGCTAATGGGAGGGATATAAAGTAAAAGAAATCTGCAATGTGATTAAAGGTGTAAACATTGTACAGTAGATATAATGGGGAAAGTTATCCCAGTCGATATATGGATAATTAGTGATAGTTTGAAGCAGCAGTGAGGGCCAAGCATTCCTAGATTGTGTTCAAGGGAATTTCTTATTGCAGAATGAATGCAGGTAACAAGAAAGGAGGTGTTGCTGGATTTGGTTCCAGGAGAGGAATGACTCAGGCAGATGAAGTGAAAGTGGGGGAATATTTAAGGAACATGATCATCATTTTATAAGGTTTAGGATTGAAAATGACATTGGTCAATCCAGTATGAAAATAAACAACTGACAGAAAGCGAACATTAATGGAGCAAGAACAGAGCTGGGCTGGGCTGGTTAGACACTAAAGATTAGTGTGAAATATAACTGCTGGACAATGGGCTATTTTCAAAGAGGAGATGGTTTGGACACAGGCTAAATATGTTGTGTTAAAGGGAGATGTAGGATAAATAAATCTGGAGCTCCCTAGATGTCAAAGGAGATAGAAACTAAATAAAAGAAAAAAAAGTGTGCTGAGTAAATACACTTAGTTAACGTGATTGAGATCTAAACAGTATACAGCGGGTTCAGAAAGGAATTGATAAATCAAATCAAAGATGCAGAGAAGAGTTATGATAAAAAATGGCAGCTAATATAAAAGGAAATCCCAAAGATCTCTGCAAGCAATTGTAAAAGTGTGGTAAAAGGAGAAATAGAGCCAATTAGGGATGAGTAAGGGGATTTACAATTAGAGGCAAAAAGCACAGCTGAGATAGTAAATGATTACTTTGCATTTTATTTACCCATGAGGCAGATGTTTCCCAGGACATGGTGACAGAGGAGGAAACTCAGTCACTAAAAGGCTCAAAATAATAAAGAGGAGGGATAGGATAAGCTGTTATACTCAAAGTTGATAAAGCGCTTGGATTAGATGAAATGCATCCAAGGATGAAGGAAGAAAAGGTGAGGCACTGGCAATTATCATTTAATTTTCCCCAGATTCAGGATGGTGCTGGAAAATTGGAGAATTGTAACCATTATATCCTTGTTCATAAAACCAAAGAAGTTTGGTGCAGCAATTTCTTTTTAAAAATTCACTTCTGGGATCTGGGTATTGCTGGAATGGCCAGCATTTATTGCCTGTCCCTCATTGTCCTTAGGAAGGTCCTGCTGAGCTGCTGTCTTAAATTACTGCTCATCGTTTTATGTAGATATAACCACAGTGCTATTAGGGAGGAAGTTGCAGGGCACTGCAAGAATAGCAGTATGTTTCCATGTCAGGATGGTAAGTAGCTTTAGGAGGAACTCCAAAGTGGTGATCTTCTCCTGTTTCCAATTGCAGTTCAGTTCAACATGTGTAGTGGGGAAATATTTTGTCCCAGTTATTCAAAATAGAATCAACAGTCATGTGGAAAAATGTCAGTTTGATTTTGAAGAGTCAGCATGGATGTATTACTTGAAAATTAACTTGCTAGTCTTTTTTTTTTTAAGGCAATAAAGGGTTAAGGGGGAAAGCTGTTGATGTGGTGTTGCCTCAATTGCTATTCAATATTAAGCCCCCTGACCTTTCTTCCATTCCCTCAACACACCCCACACACTGTCCTTGCTCTCTCCAAACAAATCCATGCCCATCCACCCATCTTTGGATGGCACTTCATGTCCTCCATACCACCTCATGAGTACTTTCATGCCCAGCAAGCACTCTGCATAGCACCACTGAGTCCTAGGGGAACTATGGTGTGTGAGGAAAATGCATAACGAAAACCTTTCTGTTACGATATAATTCAGTAAAAGTTTTAACCTACCAGACTGAGAAAATATCAGCAGGAGAAACTATAAGTACTTGATATCTCCTTATTTTGTGCAAAAACCATTGAACAATTGATGAACTAGATCCAAGAAATAAGCTGTCAAACCATGTTTTCCCTTATGTAGACCTGTTCCAGCAGACTAATGGATGTTTAGGCACTCAGCCAAGCCTTGCTATGAATTTTAAATGGACATTTAACAATTTAATCCCGCGGTCATATTCAAAGATACATCATATTGAAAATAACTCTCAACCATAAACCCATATTTTAAAAATCCATGTAGATCCACTTAAGTCAAAACCTGTATTAAAAGTAAGTACTTATCCATTTATTAAATAATCCTTTCAAAAAATCTTAAAACTTTAATCAAAATGTGAACTAGCTGAGTGAAGTATTTCTGGATTTTTTAAATGAAACTTGGAGAAGCAATCATCATAGCTCTACCTATCAAAAACATTCCTGGGAAATGCCAATAATGGACTCCATTGAACTGAAACACCAGATGGACTTTTTACTGAGCTGCAGCTGCTGTCCCATTTCTATTTCAAAGCCGATTACCAGTCAATCAATGAATTGGTGCAAGTACCTAATTTTTAAAAAAAATGTTAAACAGCTGGGCTTTGTTTTAAAGCTAAACATTTTTGAACATTTAAATAACAGTACAAAACATGACAGGGAAGTTTCTCAGCAATTTTTCCTCCAGTGTTTAATGCATTGTGGCACTTTCTTCATTGGAAATAGTACTGTAATGCACATCAGTCATTGCATAGAGATGATCAATATAATGGTCAACTTGCATTTGCAGAATAGAATCCTAACAGTCATGACAGTAAAAATTCACAACTGACTTTACACCATCTGACTATTGAAACTGATTTAACATTTAATTTTTGGACTTCAAAGTCTGTTAACGAAAGAATTTCAAGAAAGCAAAGAGTTGTTATATGTTCCACATTTGGGGCTGAAATTCCCCTGTGGTTCATGACTCTTTTGATGTGTCTTCTCCTGCAAAACCTCACTCTCGTAATGAAATAAGCAAGGGTGCTGGGTGTGCACTCATGCCTTATCCCAAAGCCATCTACACCAATGAGGTAAGGATGAAATTGAATACAATCTACCAGGTTTAAATTATCATGGCTTGTCTGTTTGCAAAATTGTACTGAAGCATGAAAATTTAAGCTCAGGTCTCATTCTGGTAAACCGTCTCTGCACCTCCTCCAAACTTAACATAATATTTCTGAGCTAATTAGTTGATTAATTAATTAAACCAGTCAGGTTTTTCCTGATGCTGTGAGATACTGGGAGAAATTGTCTTTTTCTTTGACCAAGTAGAATTGAGAGGATAGAGCTAGTTTCAGTTTCATAATTTGTGTAAAAGACCGAATTTCCCAAAACGTCAGCCGCCACAGACTTAAACCTACAACTTTTGCACCAGTATCCCACAGTCAACATGGTACTGTCCCTCAACACAGGAAAACGCATTGCTTTCTTTTACATGTAATGCAGCTATGTTTCAATGAGGTATCTCTCTAAAGTGTTCCAGGCAAATGAGGAGAACACCTGTATTGGAGTTTCAGATTAAAATAGGCCATTTTTTTTGCACAGAAAAGAGAGCAAATCTGCTCTTGCTCAATTTTTTGCCATTGGAAGCAGTTTGGGATATTTCAGATCTATGAATACACTCTAAAGATCTCTCCTCTTCACAGTCCTTTACTTCCTATTCCATTATCATTGGAGAATCAGTAGTAAACATGGAGGCTGTGGAAGTAGCTTCTATGCAGATCAGTTGTTAAAAAAAAAATTGAGTTGGCCCTTTCCACTTCTGATACTCATTTCTTTAACCTTTCTCTCCTCCTCCATTTCAGTTTCTTACTTGTCCTTTTTTTTTACGATCACTTTTGGCACTGTTCTGTTTTATGTCACTTGCCTCCTTGTTTTTGAAACAGGCTGTTTATTTACCATCATGTTTATACAGTTGTTGATGAACTCAAAGGAGGCTCAGGAGAGGGGCTCATAAGCATCAAACAGAATGGTGGTTTTTTTGGCAGAATAGGCACAGAGAGCACTGTGGGAAAAGGCTGTTGAATTCTTTATTTCTTTTGTCATAGAGGTACTTGCCAACCTTGAGCACATCACTTTTCCTGATGAATACATTGGTGCAGCTTTGTTTTTATCATATACCGGGCAGGTATGTGGTCCCTAGAGGAGCATGTTGCTTTCAGATAGGGAATGAGAGGAGCATGACCGACTAAGATTGTTCACTAAAATAGTCCTTCCCAAACGTTTTGGCAGTCTGATCCTGTTTTAATGTCTCAGACATGGTGTGACGTTGGAGTGAAAATTTAGTGGGCTTCCCAGAGCTGTTGAGCAGCGGACTAAGTGGGGTGTTGGGGGAGTTGATGGGCGATGCAAGGTTTCTTAACAAAAAGAAAGCAAAGATTTTCACAGACTCTTTTTGCAGCAGCGATCAACCTCCTAGAAATGTGCCCTGTTAGGCTGCACTCACCAATAGGTTAAAAGAAGCAAGAATTTTGAGAGATCTCCTAGCTGTTAGAAATCAGTCCAAACTCCACAGCATCTATTTACTGTCTCCGAGCTCACAACCTGAAAATGTCTTGTGATTCTGCTCGAGATCATGAGCCAAAGTTTGGGAAAGTCTTGCAGCAAAATTAAGCATTAAGGAGCATCATGGCTAACATCTCCCAAGTTTACCATGTCCCAATAATGCCAAAGCTTCACACACATTCTATCTGCATTTTGAGAACAGTTGATATATGCTGGTACTTTTCTATAAATTTGTCTGATAGCAAACTCTAAGATAAATTTAGAACACAGAGCTAGTTAATTGGATCAGGCCTCCATTATTGGAGGGCCCATACCTTCCCCTTTGTCCTTGGCATGAGAGCAAGGCCTGCAATTGCCCAACCCCGGTTGTAGTTGAGAACGTTTATGAGTCACGTGCTGAACTGCACAATGTGGTGTAGGAACACCCACGATGCTGTTAGGAAGGAATCCTCAGGCTTTTGACACAGTGACAGTGAAGGAGTGAAGCCACAATTCCAAAACCAAACTGAGTGTGATTTTGAAGGAGAATTTGCAGGTGGTGGTGTTCCCAAGCATATTTTACTCATTTTTTTTCTAGATGATAGAGGTCATGTGTCTGAAATGTGTTTACAAAGCTTAGTGAGTTTGATTCACTATTTCTAGAAATGAAACTCCAAACATACCGTGACCTATTAATTCTAGCAAAAATACTAATTAAAAGTTAAATCCCTAAAAATAAGACTTGCTATTTGATAGCAATATACACTTGCATTTTTGTGCAGGGAATTCAGCCGGATTAAAACATTAAGCATACCCGATTGAGTGTTAAGCGATTGGACTGAAGATTTTTTGAACATGAGGACAAGTATTTTAGAACCAAAGTATTGCTACTGCAAAATTATGTAATTCATAGGGAGGAAGAATTTATATCAGAATGTCGAATAAGAATTGGTAAGGAAAAACAGAAGATTACTTTCAATTATACTTTCACAATTCAGGATATTTAATAAAAGATCTTTTTGTGCCTATAATTGTTTGAGTAAATTTTTTAAATCTCATTTTTAACTGTCTTACTTCAAGACAGATTTTTCAATTTGATAGCAATCAAAAATAGATTTTGCCTTTTGAAACCTAAGTTATATAGAGATCAGATGTTCAATAAGTGATCCATCAATTTGAGGAGTTCTTAGAATATCTGTTTGTCATAACTTGTAAGCAATTTTATAAATTGTGTTATATTTTTGAGTGAAAAACTACAGACTACTTTGTCGCTATTGCATGATGTGAATAACCAGATTTCTTGGCACCCTATAGTTTCATTGCAAGTACTAGTGTTTGCAGAAGAAAGTGAACTTGTGCAAGCTGTGAAAACAAATTGTGCATGGAGTCTAAATATCAAATTGTTAAAGTTGTAGTGATTTTACTTGCCAGAAAAATCTTATACAAGTTGCATAAAGTTGTTCCCAGTTAAAAAGAAACATACAACTCCAGATTCTGCTATTTTGATGCTCTCCAGACCAGCTCCTACTTTCTGTCCTCCAGAAATTTGAGCTTAAACAAAGCTGTACTGTCAATATCCTAACTTGCACAAGTTTCCATTCACTCTGCTTGCTGGCCTACATTGGTTTCTGAGCCAGTAATACTTTTTTAAAATTCTCATCCTTGTGTTCAAATTCCTCTAAGAGCCATCCCTCCTCCCCCCTCTCTCTGTAATATCATTCATAGAGGGATTTGCTAATGGAATTCGATGAAGAAGGATGTAGGAGGCCAGTGTGAAGAGTAAATACCTTATCAACTGGTTGGTTTGAATCACCTCTCTCTGCGTTGTGAACTCGATACAATGATGATAGCAAAAGCAAAGTCATTATAGTCAAAAAGATGGCATCGCTATCAAAATGAGGAAGGACATTCTGCACAAAAAAGAAGACTGTATATAAGACCGTGTGTGTGCCTGTGTGTCTGTGTGTCTGTGTGCCTGTGTGTCTGTGTGTCTGTGTGTGTGTGATATTTTGAATGTATTGTACCAAATACGTACAGCAAGTATAATTCTAGATTGTAGTGAAGAATACAACATTGGTAGATTGTTCAGGGTTTATTACAGTAGTGAGCATTATAACCTGAGATGTGTGAAATTGTTTTGAGCTGTAATAGCATTGGAGATAGAGAGGGTTAAAAGAACTTCTCCCAAATGGGGTAAGAAAAACATGGTGTTGTCCATGTTCTCAAAAGCAGTGTAAAGATGCCAGCTACCAATTGCATTTTGTATTCTGCAGCAAGATCACTGCTTTTCTTTGGTGTTCTTAAGTGTGATAGAATTCAATACTTCATCTGTTTAAATGATGTGGAGGAGCCGGTGTTGGACTGGGGTGGACAGAGTTAAAAATCTCACTAGGTTATAGTCCAACAGGTTTATATGGAACCACTAGATTTTGGAGGGCTGCTTATTTCTCAGGTAGTTGTGAAGCAGGGCCATAAGACACAATTTAGAATCAATTTTAGAATAAGTAACAGGTTCAAGTTCATTAATATTTAAATCCCAGAACTTCTTTTAAGTCATAGAGTCATAGAGATGTACAGCATGGAAACAGACCCTTCGGCACAACCAGTCCATGCTGACTAGATATTCCAACCCAATCTAGTCCCACCTGCCAGCACCTGGCCCATATCCCTCCGAACCCTTCCTATTCATATACCCATCCAAATGCCTTTTAAATGTTGGAATTGTACCAACCTCCACCACTTCTTCTGGCAGCTTACTCCGTGCACGTACCACCCTCTGCGTGAAAATGTTGCCCCTTAGGTCACTTTTATATCTTTCCCCTCTCACCCTAAACTCTCTAGTTCTGGACTCCTCACCCCAGGGAAAAGACTTTGAATATTTACCCTATCCATACCTCTCATAATTTTGTAAACATCTATAAGATCATCCCTCAGCCTCTGACGCTCCCGGGAAAACAGCCCCAGCCTGTTCAGCCTCTCCCTATAGCCCAAATCCTCCAACTCTGGCACCATCCTTGTAGATCTTTTCTGAACCCTTTCAAGTTTCACAGCATCTTTCCGAAATGAAGGAGACCAGAATTGCACGCAATATTCCAACAGTGGCCTAACCAATGTCCTGTACAGCTGCAACATGACCTCCCAACTCCTGTACTCAATACTCTGACCAATAAAGGAAAGCATACCAAATGCCTTCTTCACTATCCTATCTACCAGTGACTCCACTTGCAAGGAGCTATGAACCTGCACTCCAAGGTCTCTTTGTTCAGCAACACTCCCTAGGACCTTACCATTAAGTGTATAAGTCCTGCTAAGATTTGCTTTCTCAAAATGCAGCACCTCCCATTTATCTGAGTTATACTCCATCTGCTATTTCTCGGCCCATTGGCCCATCTGGTCCAGATCCTGTTGTAATCTGAGGTAACCCTGTTTGCTGTACGCTACACCTCCAATTTTGGTGTCATCTGCAAACTTACTAACCGTACCTCTTATGCTCGATTCCAAATCATTTATGTAAATAACAAAAAGTAGAGGACCCAACACCGATCCTTGTGGCACTCCACTGGTCACAGGCCTCCAGTCTGAAAAACAATGCTCCACCACCACCCTCTGTCTTCTACATTTGAACAAGTTCTGTATCCAAATGGCTAGTTCTCTCTTTATTCCGTGAAATCTAACCTTGCTAACCAGTCTGCCATGTGCACCCTTGTCGAACGCCTTACTGAAGTCCATATAGATCATATCTATCGCTCTGCCCTCATCAAACATCTTTGTTACTTCTTCAAAAAACTCAATCAAGTTTGTGAGACATGATTTCCCACACACAAAGCCATGTTGACTATCTCTAATTAGTCCTTGCCTTTCCAAATATATGTACATCCTGTCCCTCAGGATTCCCTCCAACACATCTACCCGAGAACTCTGTGGGAAGCTAGAGAAGTGATTGCTGGGCCTCTTGCTGAGATATTTGCATCATCGATCGTCACAGGTGAGGTGCTGGAAGACTGGAGGTTGGCAAACGTGGTGCCACTGTTTAAGAAGGGCAGTAAAGACAAGCCAGAAACTGTAGACCGGTGAGCCTGACCTCAGTGGTGGGCAAGGTGTTGGAGGGAATCCTGAGGGACAGGATGTACATGTATTTGGAAAAGCAAGGGCTGATTAGGGATAGTCAACATGGCTTTGTGCGTGGGAAATCATGTCTCACAAACTTGTTTGAGTTTTTTGAAGAAGTAACAAAAAAGGTTGATGAGGGCAAAGCAGTAGATGTGATCTATATGGATTTCAGTAAGGCATTCGACAAGGTTCCCCATGGGAGATTGATTAGCAAGTTTAGATCTCATGGAATACAGGGAGAACTAGCCATTTGGATACAGAACTGGCTCAAAGGTAGAAGACAGGGTGGTGGTGGAGGGTTGTTTTTCAGACTGGAAGCCTGTGACCAGTGGAGTGCCACAACGATCGGTGCTGGGTCCTCTACTTTTTGTCATTTCGATAAATGATTTGGATGCGAGCATAAGAGGTACAGTTAGTAAGTTTGCAGATGACACCAAAATTGGAGGTGTGGTGGACAGCGAAGAGGGTCACCTCAGATTACAACAGGATCTGGACCAGATGGGCCTTGTGTTCATGTTACACTACAGGGGACCCCACTACACTATACAGCCTCTCGCACACGCTCTTACATGTTCACACACTCATGCAGACCCTTTCTCACACACACACATACACGCTCCACACACTCTCACACACGCATGCACCCTGTCACAGGCTTATATACCAACCCACTCTCTCACACCTTACCACGCAGACACACACTCTCACATGCACACACACACACACACATGCTTGCTTGCACTCCTACACCCATACAAGTCTATGGGGTGAAGTTCTATTTGCAGAATTTGTATTTGCAGATACATTCTATTTTGCTCAAAAAAAATGGACACAAACTAGGCAGTCAATGCACGCAGTCAATTCATTTAATATTTTGTAAACTCCACTTTGAAAATAGAACCAGTCAGATGCAAAATTGGGATACAGACAGACTCTGACCTCACACCTTTAATTCATTGTCTGAGCTGAGATGTCACTTTTAAAAATATAAAGCCTTAAGTTATCTCAGGAATGTTACTTGAAAGAAGTTCTGTGACTTACATACTAATGAACTGAAACCTGTAACCCATTCTAAAAGATGAAAGACTTTACAACAATCTAGTTTTGTTAAATGAATCATTTTACTTGCATGACACTAATCTTTTGCTATAAATTCTGTATCTTATGGTCCTGCTTCACAACCACCTAAAGAATGAGCAGTGCTCTGAAAGCTATGCTTCCAAATAAATCTGTTGGATGATAACCTGGTGATGTGTGATTTTTTAACTTCATCATTTAAAAGCTTTGCACTGATTGCAGTGGAAAGACGCTCTGTAATAGGTTAAACTGCTATGTTATCCTAATTTATAACATTAAAAACATTGCACAAAAGTGATATTGCCACATTTTTGTACGTACTTCAGTTGTCTTAATTTGCTTTGAGAATTATGGACTGGTGACATCCCAGGAAGAGACCATGTGCTGGGTCTCTTGCAGAGCAGTTTATCTAGTCTGTGTCCCATGCTCTTGTTTGATAGTCCTGCATTTTCCTCCCTTCAAGTGTTTATCCAATGTCCTTTGAAAATCACAATTGAATTTAATTGTACCATCTTTGCAGGAAGAACCCGCTAAATCACAATCACTTGCTGAGAATGGAAATAGATTTTTACTTAGACTAAAAAGACGTTTGTGTGACTTGCTTTCAGTTTCAGATTCTTTATTCACCAAACCAATCACTAGCTCGTGCACAGAAAAAGGCAGGGATGAGTTTCTCTCCAGTGTTTGTTTCCATTCATTGGGCAGAACCATGTCATAATAATAATTAGGATGTGAATGCAGTGCTTGGCACATTGGCTCCTGATCAATTGTGCTGTACTGACTCTGCATTCAACAATGTAGCACTTAAATTATAGTTCCCATATCAGACAAAAAAAGTAATGCAGTGCTCCCTGATATTTGTTTTCTATTTGGAAATCTGGGACCAGGAATATAATTTTAAAATATTTTTTCACTTTTTTCCTTGTTCTTTATATGGAAGCAGAGACATTTATCAATGAAAGCCTTTGTGTTTATTTGGCAACAAGATAAACACATGCTGCACAGTTAATATATTGCATGTTTTTTCACCTGTGGTGATAAAATGTGGTGCTCAAATCGCACACAAGTTTAACAGCTGCACAACAAGAGATGCATCATACTGAACAATGCCAGGTTTGTTTCCCTCCTGGTCATTAAGAATGCACTTATTATATGTTGATGATTTAATGGTGTAAATGAGAATTAAGCCGAGTTGGGAGGATCTGTAAATCGGGTTAGCTAACTCATGACAGATTTAATAAAGGCATCAGCTGATTTTCTACCACACAATTACATAAGGTATTTGTGTGTTTAGGATCTTTGGAACTTTCTTGATGCTTTATTGAATTAGATTATTTCAGATTTTGACTTTTTTTTGTGTCAGCAAGTAGACTCTAGTTGAATTGATGCTTAAAGCAACAATTCTTGGAAGTATAGAATGTAAGCCAAATTTAACTGGAAGAGGAAATATAATAGACACGTCCTCTGTGTGCCTGTGTGGTCTGCAGCAGACTTGGAGGATGGTTCAACAGTGAACCAAAATATATGTGCACACATATATTTATGCATAAATAACGTAACTGGCTCACTTAGGCTTTAAGTTGTAACCTCACTAGCTCCCAAAGTATACAATAGTGATTTGTGAAACTGCAAGCTACTGTCAGTGTCGCATATATATTGGGGTCCTTGTATAACTGAATTAAATATTAAAGGCTGGAAATGGTATGTAATATGTTGGAACATTAGGAGGAAAAAGTGTAACATATCAAATACTTTAACAAATCATGATGTCTGCTGTTTATTATCTGGTTGGGATTATATTTTCAAATTTGCTCTGAGGATTTTGAGTTTGATCAAACTTTAAAATATCTGGGAAACCTGACAGCAATATCACCAACTTGGAAATGGGCGTCTTCAGAGCATAATACCTAATAAATATGAAACCTAAATTACCTAAACTTCAAAGCATATTTGTTTCCCTTATCACCTCTCAAAATGCGAAATTGTTTACATTTCAGATATCTGAACTTTTGTGTCGAATCCAGTTATTTTACAGATGTTTTCAAAGGTATTCTAAGCAGCTGGTTCTACAAAACAAATCTGTAAAGTTTCACTATTAATGGTATCCTAAGACTGCAGAGACAACACAACATAACCTCACATTTTGGTGTCATACAGTACTTTTAAAATGCTTTGAAATACATAATCATAGCATAAAAATTGACTATTCAGCCAGTGTTTAGTGCTTACCTTCCAATAGTCATGATCTCACTAACCCATCCTGTTTCCATATCAACTTTAATTCTTTAGCCACCTGTCCTGTATAGTCTTGATCATTGACAAAGTCACACCACCATCATTCCTTCAGAACTGGTAGTAACTTCTACTTTTCATTGAGGGGTGGCATGGTTATTGATCAAGAAATTTAACACTGTTTTGCTCCATAGATATTACCTTACAAGCTACATTTTAGCGGTATTTTCAAACTGTATATTAATTATTCCTTGAACCTCGATATGCAGAGTTCAAAACGGAAATCCAAATGTTATGGTCAGTGATTCTACACTTGTATAGTCACTCAGACTATAGTTGAATAATCATCATTCAACTGGTGAGAACTTGGAGTTTTCACCTTTATTTGTTGTATAATAGGCTATGCCTTCTTGAATGAGGTATAGTAGGTTTTTAAATAATGTATTAATAATGTTGTAGAAACGCTTGCTGGCCATAAATAAGCATATGTATATTTGTAGATTTTGTGTTTTCTATTGTAATAAAGTTCCACATGTCTAAAATATAACTTATTGTAAAAATGCTTCATGTTTCAGTAACTACCTTTATGCCATATTGATGTCCTAAGCATTTATTCCATTCTGTAAAATGTGGTTTAGCAAAAGTAAAGCAAAAACTGTCAGAAACACTCTGATCTTTCATCATCTCTGGGAAAGAAATAGAGCTCACATTTCAGGTGGAGTGACCTTTGAAAAACTATGCAACTTCCTGGTTTGATCTCTGAGATTACTTCAGTACTTACCCTGCTTGATGATATTCCTGTTGCTATATACCTGTAGAGTCCTTGATGTGTCAGATTCAAATCAGTGTCCATGTGACTTTTGTGTGCAGCTTTCTTGATGGCCAGTGTGAACACTGCCTCCACACTGTAGATCTCAAAATCTGAGCATTGGTTTCTGCCTGTAACTAATTCTGGAAGTGATTTCCACAATCATCTTGTTCTTGATGAAAAGCAGTTTCTCTTGCACTAAATCATTCATAATTGCATTTGATGGTCCTCATTCTTGACTTCTCAACTATGGAAGCAACAGCATTTGGCATGAACACTGTTGTGTTTGATATTCTCGAAAAAGTCTCGATTGTATTTGCTGCAATTTTGAATATGTAATAATTTTAAGTTATTGTCTCTGAATACTGAAATAACAAGTTAGTAAAAGAAATTCTGAACTTTAAAAATGTGTTATAAAAGTAGAGAAAGATATCAATAGGCATAGGATGGCAAAATATGCAAATATATACAACACACCACAAGTGCCACATATTATAACATATTAGTGGCACAACTGTCTAGATTTGTTGACTTTTTGCAGTGTTAAAGTTCAACACCACATTCAAAATCTCTTGCTTCCTGATACTATCTGTGAAACAACTTCCTGTGAACTTTAATTCTGACTTAAATACTCAGCAGCAGATTTCAAAACGTGCACCAACAGGGAGAATGTCATTTTTTGAACTGTTCCACATTATCTTCTGTTCAGCAGAGGAAAGCTGTGTTGATGTGCAAAGACTTCCAAAAATTGCCATTCGATGCTATACATTTTACATAATAATATATACTTGCAGAGGTAATCTATATGCTGTAAATTAGCTGTATGTCTTAACATGACATCTGTTTCCAATTCTTGGTGTTGTCCTTCTATTGGTAGATTGCACCTGCCTCAAAGAATTTTAAGAGGTAGGATGTTTCAGTCAGCAAAGAAGTGGTGAAAGCAGCATTATGTATATAGTACCTAATTAGAAGGAAGGTTGGCTGGTTGTATTTCAGCTATAAGAGATTCTCTGTAATTAATTCAGGTTTGTGAAGTTTAATATTTCATACTGTCACTATTAATTTACTTTAATATATTTGTTTCATTGTCATCTTACTCATATTCGACAAATGTACTTTATAATTCCTGTTACCAGAAATTAGTGGACTGCATGATATGTAAATTATTCTCTTCAGGGATCTCTAGCTTGTGTGGAAGAGATATGGCTAATGTTACAGTCATTAATACAATCAGTAATCTTTGTTTCAAAGTATCTTTGGGATATCAAATTAGATAGAAAAGAGGTCCCCAGAAGGTTCAACTCAGTCAGATATTTGCCTTCATATGCTGCTTGAATTTTAGTGGACAAGGAAATTGCCAAGTGGAACTACTACTTTAATCACTTTCAAAGCATTTCTCATAGAGTATCCTAAATGACTGAGGAACGAAAGTTGTCTGACTCATGGTCGGTGTCCACGCCAAGTTAGTGTCAATAATGATACCAGTAAAATAGCAGGTACAAAATAATGATGAATCATTACTTGAAATAACTGTAATAATTATCTTCTTAATGTCTATCAAAGAATCAGATAGCCAAATGTACCATGGAAAGGAAAAGTCACCATAGTCTTACCAGACTATAGTGATGCATTCTCTCAATATGCACTTTTTCTGCTTAATACAATGATTAATTCTAAAGTAGTGTATTTTGATAGAGACAGCTTTTATATTCCTCGTCTTGCGGCACTAATTCTGCATTTGAATGTGGATTATTATTGATGTTGAAGTGTTTAAAATTACTAAGAAGTAAAATCTTCTACTGTCTTGTCGTTGAAAATAGTACCAGGGCACTGATGTTCCAGTTTCTGTTGAGAAAATTCTCTCTGCCTAGGTATTTCTATGTAGAAAAAAAATGATGGTGTGATATTTCCCTCCCTGACGTGAGAATGATGAATTAATTGGGAGAGCGTCCAATAAGCATATTGTTGCTGTCAGAAAAGTCTCTTAGAATTACATTTTTCTTCCTGAGATGGGAAGATCAAAATTTCACCATCAGTTGGCAAGAAGGCTATTAGCATGTATTTGCATCTCATTAAGTTTCCAAGTTCCCTTAGCAATTATATCTTCAGGATGAACTTCTCAAATTGAAAAAGTCAGCGCATCAAAAATTCAACACAAAAATTAAACAAGTACTTGCTAGTTTGCCACCTCAATGACATATCCTGGTGAATTTACAGCTGCACTGGCCATTTCCCTTTACTTTAGAAGTAACTGGAGAGCAAAGGTAGAATGCCGGCCAGGCTGTGACAGGGGCCAGTATAAGTCTCCTGAAGATGAGGTTCTGGTGCAAGAACAGGTCAGACCCTGCTGTACAGTCCAATCAAGAGATGCCTCACTGTGGCGCATTTTTGCGGGGGTGCTGATGGACGGGGAAGAGGAGAGAGATGCAGAAACCTTCTGAGGATGAAAGTAAGGCTGAGAATTGTGAGGGAACCCTTTAGAAGGATTGAAGAGAGGACAATATGATCATGATATATAAAAGTAAAATACAATGGGTGCTGAGAAACTCAAGTCCATGCAGTGAAAGTAGAGTCAGCATTTTGATTCTGCTATGAATCATACTGGACTTAAAGCATTAACTCTTCCTCCATCTTCATAGATGCTGCCAGTTCTGCCGATTTTCTTGAGCAAATTTTATTTGTTTTATGATAATGAAAACTTACATTGGATTGCTGTGCTGGATATTGATGCTAATATGGTCATTTTGAATACTTTGAGAGATCAATCTCTTATCAGGACTGTCAGGTTGTCACTCATCCTGAGAATGCTCCTTTGAGAGGTTGTCCATTATAATCCGTTAAAGTGCTTCACATTGCAATTAGACTGCAACAATCCATTGCCATACCTCCTCATCCTATCTGATAATGCTCAGCTGTGATAGGCTGCAGTTTGTACATCTGTGTTGCAAATAGAAGTTAATGTGAGTTTGCTGTTGAGCATCTGAGTAGACTGTAACAGCATCCCTTTGAGAAGGGCAAAGGACCAACATTTTCCTTATGTAATTTGTGGAAGGATCACACATCCCACCATCTCTTCCGTAAGATGAGTGTGACAAATGATATACCAGGCGCTGGCTACTGTCCTGCGACATACCTTTATTCTTAGTATCCCATGAGGTTCATCTGTATCTACTAGACTAAAAATCCCAACTGGGAGAAAGTGAAGACTGCAGGTGCTGGAGATCACAGTTGTGTGTGGTGCTGGAAAAGCACAGTTGGTCAGGCAGCATCCGAGGAGCAGGGGAATCGATGTTTCGAGCTTAAGCTCTTCTTCAGGAATGAACCACATTCCTGATGAAGAGCTTATGCTCAAAACATTGATTCCCATGCTCCTCGGATGCTGCCTGACCAATGTGCTTTTCCAGTACCACTCTTTCATCTAAAAGTCCCAACTTGCAGGGCATATTTTCCTGATGGATAAGACTGCCAACTTTGTTGCTTCTAAGAGTAACCAAATACCTGTTGATTACAATGGCGAAAATACTTTTATTGGTTTAAAATACTCCACATCTTGCAAATGTTAGAATTTAATTTGGCCCTTCTAATACAGCAAGACTACAATCGATACTAGTACAGTGGATATGTATATATATTTACAAAACTAGTGTATTTACAAAACAAATTGAAAATCTGTGCCACCATTATGCACGGAGTTATTTTGCTTTGACTTCTTCCCACTCCTTCCAGGTGCAGGCCAACCACCGACAGCTGGGAGTGCAGGGAGCCTGCTCTGTGGTACACCTGATGACAAATTAAGACTTGAGTAGTTGTAACCTGGTGGTCTTTGGCCTGGGGGATCCAGGTCCGCTCAGACTCTCCTGCCTAAATGCAGACTCACCCTCTTTTGTCTTGGACTGCTGCAGCCATTAAGGTCATAAGCAGGGGCAGAAGAATGCCAGGGCACCTTTTGGACAGTGCTAAGAAAGTGTTGGGCTGTCTCCTCCTTGTGGATGCCAGCCGGCATCTCCTATCTCCTTGACAGGAAGGGGCACTCTGAGTGAGGAGCTGCGGTCTCTTACTCCACTCTCACTTTGTCATTGATGCTGACCATCCATGGCTAGAGTGATGGAGTGCAGGTCCAAGTGCATATCCGGCATGTCACTTAGCACTCTATTCGACCCTAGGTCTCTTTCCATGGAGACGGTCATGTGCTCATACGCTGACACCACCACAACCACCATTGAGAGAATATGGGCAGGGCTCTTTCAAATTTTGTTCCAGCCTACTGAAGGCTTCTAGCATACCTGCCGGATGTTCCTGTTCCTCTCTCTGGAGGTGGTCTTGGAGCCAAGTTGAGAGCAGGTCTCCTACATGGCCTGAGCAGGTGCCTAGTCTCTAGAAGTTCTTTGAGTGTCACAGACCTCAGACATTTCTTCCTCCAGTGACTCTCAACATTTTGACTGAAATAGACATTGCGTTGTGCTCCTGACTTTAGCTAGCATGCTAATCGAGGTGATTTGTCCCTGTTCTGGTGGAAAGTGTAGGTGACTGCCTTGTTCGATATACCTTCAGATTTCACAGACTTCCTCCTTCAGAAGTGGTGCTGGCTCAGAATCCTCAGGCTGTGATCTCCTTTCTGGCTGACACATCTGCATGCTGCCTGCAAAAGTGAAGGAAAAGAATTACTTGGTGAGGAGGAAGAGAAATTTATGTAGAACTTTAACAGATGTGTGGTACTAATCTTCCCCAGCCAAATGGATGGCTATTTCCTCAAACATTAATACTTTCTCTCTCCCCAGATTCTGTCAGACCTGTGGAGTTTCTCTGGCATGTTTTGGTTTTATTTCAGGTGATCAGCATCGGCAATATTTTGATTTTAGGTGAGCAGCTTGATGTCTACCATTCTCTCAACAGTCTTGCCTCCCTCATCGCAATATTGGCCCATGTTTTCTTGTAAAGAGGTAGAGAGAAGGATCCAGTGTGAGGGAAATGGTAACAGCAACAATTTATGAGCACAGATAAGTGTGAGGTACTGAGATGTCCTCAGTAAGTGATTGATTAGCAAGTGTAGAGTGTAGGGGAAGTCAGCAGTGTGGGCAAGATGAAGCAACTTGTCATGGTCGACATTGTTTAGTCATATTACCAAGTTACATGTCATCCTTTATATCAGACTTCTCTTTTCCATTGGGCAGTTGCCTAATTTATTTAATCAGTTGTCATAATCCAGCACTTTAATCATTCTGATTGATCTCTTGTGTATTCTGTCAATAGCTGCAATATCCTTTTAGTGTTGCGATGGTCAGAGCTGCAGAAAATATTGAGATTAGTTGCAGCAATAACTTATGGGAAATCATGCCTCACAAACTTGATTGCGTTTTTTGAAGAAGTAACAAAGAGGATTGATGAGGGCAGAGCGGTAAATGTGATCTATTTGGACTTCAGTAAGGTGTTCAACAAGGTTCCCCATGGGAGACTGGTTAGCAAGGTTAGATCTCATGGAATACAGGGACAACTAGCCATTTGGATACAGAACTGGCTCAAAGGTAGAAGACAGAGGGTGGTGGTGGAGGGTTGTTTTTCAGTCTGGAGGCCTGTGACCAGTGGAGTGCCACAAGGATCGGTGCTGGGTCCACTACTTTTCATCATTTATATAAATGATTTGGATGCGAGCATGAGGTACAGTTAGTAAGCTTGCAGATGACACCAAAATTGGAGGTGTAGTGGACAGTGAAGAAGGTTACCTCAGGTTACAACAGGATCTTGATCAGATGGGCCAATGGGCTGAGAAGTGGCAGATCGAGTATAATTTAGATAAATGTGAGGTGCTGCATTTTGGGAAAGCAAATCTTATCAGGACTTATGCACTTAATGGTAAGGTCCTTGCGACTATTGCTAAACAAAGAGATCTTGGAGTGCAGGTTCATAGCTCCTTGAAAGTGGAGTCACTGGTAGATAAGATAGTGAAGGCGGTGTTTGGTATGGCTTCCTTCATTGGTCAGAGTATTGAGTACAGGAGTTGAGAGGTCATGTTGCGGCTGTACAGGACGTTGCTTAGGCCACTGTTGGAATATTGAATGCAGTTCTGGTCTCCTTCATATCGGAAAGATGTTGTGATACTTGAAAGGGTTCAGAAAAGATTTACAAGGTGTTGCCAGAGTTGGAGGATTTGAGCTACAGGGAGAGGCTGAACAGGCTGGGACTGTTTTCCCTGAAGCGTCGGAGGCTGAGGGGTGACCTTATAGAGGTTTACAAAATCATGAGGGGCATGGATAGGATAAATAGACAAAGTATTTTCCCTGGGATCGGGGAGTCCGGAACTAGAGGGCATAGGTTTAGGGTGAGAGGGGAAAGATATAAAAGAGACCTAAGGGGCAACTTTTTCACGCAGAGTGTGGTACGTGTATGGAATGAGCTGCCAAAGGAAGTGGTGGAGGTTGGTGCAATTGCAACATTTAAAAGGGCATCTGGGTAGGTATATGAGTAGGAAGGGTTTGGAGAGATATGGGCCGGGTGCTGGCAGGTGGGACTAGATTGGGTTGGGATATCTGGTCAGCATGGACAAGTTGGATTGAAGGGTCTGTTTCTTGCTGTATATCTCTATGACTCTAAGTCCTGTGCAAACCAGTCCAGGCATTAGCAGCAAGTCTGCTAGGAAATTATAGAGAGATCAGGAATAGCACTGGTAACTCCTCACTTGGAGCTGACATTCAAATTCAGTCAGGGCTGTGAGCCATGCTGTACATCTCTACGACTCTATAAAGGGTCATGCCACTGTTTCAGCTCAAACTGTCTAAAATCTTGGCTAATTAGAAATGGTATAATGGCTGCAAGAATGGTATAGGAGGGAGGGCTTCAGGTATTTGGAAAATTGGACTGCATTCTGGGGAAGGTGGGACCTGTACAAGCAGGACGGGTTGCACCTGAACCAGAAGGGCACCAATATCCTGGGAGGTAGGTTTACTAGCACTCTTCGGGGGGGTTTAAACTAATTTGGCAGGGGGCTGGGATCCGGACTTGTAGTCCAGCAAGTAGGTTAGCTGTTTTTCAGGATGTCCAAGAATGTAGGGAGGCTGTGGAGAAGGTAGCACTGACAGGGAATACTTGCGGACACAGAGATGGGCTCAAGTGTGTATACTTCAACGCAAGGAGTATCAGAAATAAGGTGGGTGAACTTAAGGCGTGGATCGGTACTTGGGACTACGATGTTGTGGCCATCATGGAAACATTGATAGAAGAGGGATAGGAATGGTTGTTGGAGGTTCCTGGTTACAGATGTTTCAGTAAGATTAGGGGGTGGTGGTAAAAAAGGAGGGGGGTGGTGTTGCTAATTAGAAATGGTATAACGGCTGCAGAAAGGCAGTTCGAAGGGGATCTGCCTTTGGAGATAGTATGGGCTGAAGTCAGAAATAGGAAAGGAGCAGTCGCCTTGTTGGGTGTTCACTATAGGCCCCCCAATAGCAGCAGAGATGTGGAAAAACAGATTGGGAAACAGAATTTGGAAAGCTGCAGAAGCCACAGGGTAGTAGTCATGGGCGATTTCGACTTCCCAGATATTGACTGGAAGCTCTTTAGATCAAGTAGATTGGATGGGGCAGTGTTTGTGCAGGGTGTCCAGGAAGCTTTTCTAACTCAGTATGTAGGTTGTCCGATCAGAGGGGAGGCCATATTGGATTTGGTACTTGGTAACGAACCGGGACAAGTGATGGGCTTGTTAGTGGGTGAGCATTTTGGTGATGGTGACCACAATTCTGTGACTTTCACCTTGGTTATGGAGAGAGATAGGTGCGTGCAGGTTTTACAATTGGGGGAAGGGTAAATACGATGCTGCAAGACAGGATCTGAGGAGCATAAATTGGGAGCATAGGCTGTCAGAGAAGGATGTCGTTGAAATGTGGAACTTTTTCAAGGAACAGATACAACGTATCCTTGATATGTATGTACCTGTCAGGCAGGAAAGAGATGGTCGTGTGAGGGAACCTTGGTTGACGAGGGAGGTTGAATGTCTTGTAAGGAGGAAGAAGGAGGCTTACATAAGGTTGAGGAAACAAGGTTCAGACAGAGCGTTGGAGGGATACAGGATATCCAGGAGGGAGCTGAAGAGGGGGATTAGGAGAGCTAAGAGAGGGCATGAAAAATCTTTGGCGGGTAGGATCAAGGATAACCCCGAGGCCTTTTATGCGTATGTGAGAAACATGAGAATGACGAGAACGAGGGTAGGTCCAATCAAGGACAGTAGTGGGAGACTGTGTATTGAGTCGGAAGAGATAGGAGAGGTCTTGAACAAGTACTTCTCTTCAGTATTTACAAATGAGAGGGACTGTATTGTTGAAGAGGAGAGTATGAAATGGACGGGTAAGCTAGAGGAAGGAAGATGTGTTGGGCATTTTGAAAAACTTGAGGATAGACAAGTCCCCTGGGCCTGAAGGGATATATCCTAGGATTATGTGGGAAGCAAGAGAGGCTAAGATAAAAGATAGGGAGGAGGGACTTGGGGGAGGGGCATTGGAAATGCGATAGGTGGAAGGAGGTTAAGGTGAGGGTGATAGGCCAGAGTGGGGTGGGGGCGGAGAGGTCAGGAAGAAGATTGCAGGTTAGGAAGGCGGTGCTGAGTTCGAGGGATTTGACTGAGACAAGGTGGGGGGAGGGGAAATGAGGAAACTGGAGAAATCTGAGTTCATCCCTTGTGGTTGGAGGATTCCTAGGCGGAAGATGAGGCGTTCTTCCTCCAACCGTCGTGTTGCTATGGTCTGGCGATGGAGGAGTCCAAGGAGTGGGAGGGGGAGTTGAAGTGTTGAGCCACGGGGTGGTTGGGTTAGTTGGTCTGGGTGTCCCAGAGGTGTTCTCTGAAACGTTCTGCAAGTAGGCGGCCTGTCTCCCCAATATAGAGGAGGCCACATCGGGTGCAGCGGATGCAATAAATGATGTGTGTGGAGGTGCAGGTGAATTTGTGGTGGATATGGAAGGATCCCTTGGGGCCTTGGAGGGAAGTAAGGGGGGAGGTGTGGGTGCAAGTTTTGCATTTCTTGCGGTTGCAGGGGAAGGTGCTGGGAGTGGAGGTTGGGTTGGTGGGGGGTGTGGAACTGACGAGGGAGTCACGGAAGGAGTGGTCTTTTTGGAATTTCTTGGAAGGAGGTCAAGGTGAGGGTGATAGGCTGGAGTTTTCTTGGAAGGAGGTCAAGGTGAGGGTGATAGGCTGGAGTTTTCTTGGAAGGAGGTCAAGGTGAGAGTGATAGGCCATTTCCAACGCCCCTCCCCCAAGTCCCTCCTCCCTACCTTTTATCTTAGCCTGCTGGACACACTTTCCTCATTCCTGAAGAAGGGCTCATGCCCGAAATGTCGATTCTCCTGCTCCTTGGATGCTGCCTGACCTGCTGCGCTTTTCCAGCAACACATTTTCAGCTACATGGATTTTAATAAGGCATTTGATAAGGTTCCCCATGATAGGCTTATGCAGAAAGTCAGGAAGCATGGGATAGTGGGAAGTTTGGCCAGTTGGAGAGAGAACTGGCTAACCGGTCGAACTCAGAGAGTGGTGGTAGATGGTAAATATTCAGCCTGGAGCCCAGTTACAAGTGGAGTTCCGCAGGGATCAGTTCTGGGTCCTCTGCTGTTTGTAATATTTATTAATGACTTGGAAGAGGGAGTCGAAGGATGGGTCAATAAATTTGCAGACGTTTGAAGATTGGTGGAGTTGTGGATAGTGAAGAGGGCTGTTGTCGGCTGCAAAGGGACTTAGATATGATGCAGAGCTGGGCTGAGGAGTGGCAGATGGAGTTCAACCCTGCCAAGTGTGAGGTTGTCCATTTTGGAAGGACAAATAAGAATGTGGAATACAGGGTTAATGGTAGGGTTTTTACTGAGGTGGAGGAGCAGAGGGATCTTGGGATCTATGTTCATAGATCTTTGAAAGTTGCCACTCAGGTGGCTAGAGCTTGTAAGAAGGCCTATGGTGTATTAGCGTTCATTAGCAGGGGGATTGAATTCAAGAGTCGTGAGGTGATGTTACAGTTGTATAGGACCTTGCTAAGGCCACATTTGGAGCACTGTGTACAGTTCTGGTTGCCTCACTTTAGGAAAGATGTGGAAGCTTTGGAGAGGGTGCAGAGAAGATTTACCAGGATGTTGCCTGGAATGGAGAATAGGTCGTACGAGGATAGGTTGAGAGTGCTAGGCCTTTTCTCGTTGGAATGGCGAAGGATGAGGGGTGACTTGATAGAGGTTTATAAGATGATCAGAGGAATAGATAGAGTCGACAGTCAAAACCTTTTTCCCCAGGTACAACAGAGTGTTACAAGGGGACATAAATTTAAGGTGAAGGGTGGAAGGTATAGGGGAGATGTTAGGGGTAGGTTCTTTACCCAGAGAGTGGTGGGGGTATGGAACGCGCTGCCTGTGGGAGTGGCAGAGTCAGAATCATTGGTGACCTTTAAGCGGCAATTGGATAGGTACATGGATGGGTGCTTAAGCTAGGATAAATGTTCGGCACAACATCGTGGGCTGAAGGGCCTGTTCTGTGCTGTATTGTTCTATGTTCTATGTTGTGGTATTCTGAGCCACAGTGGTTAATTTATCATCTTACCACACAGCTCTCCTTTGAGAGAGAGAGAAATACACACTCATAATTAAACTAAGTTTCAGACAATGAACCAGTGAACATTGTTTACTATTAAACAGGTAACCAAAAACCTTTCAGTACCAGAAGTTATAATTGTAAAATTAATTAATAATTTTGTCAGGTGCTTCTGTATTTCTTGTGGGAGAATAGCAGGGCATATTGTAAAATGTCTGGTTACTCCTTTAAGGATTAAACACCAGTTTCCAATTTTCAGCTGACCTTGGAAAATATTAGAAGAAATCACAAGTTTTTAATTGAATTTCCTGAGATCTTATGTGCTTTGGGACTTTTCACTGTGTTGAAGGCAGATTAAATACAGGTGATTGTTAAAAATGTTTTTTCAGAAATTATAAACTTTGGAGGTAACTTTAATTATCAAACAAATTATTATAGTTAATTTGATTTTGTTATCTTCCTTTAATTAAATATTAACATTTAAAAATATCAATTAAAACACTTATTTCACCTTATCACTGAGAATGGCATAAATTGTAAATCAAATAATGCATTCAGTGTTGCATCATTAAATGTTTAAGGGTAACAATGTTCCTGGTGACAAAAATGGCCACTGCTGCGGAGGGGAATAGTTTTTTTAACTGTTGGCTTTTAGTGTTTCTACTTAATGTCTGGAAGTCTGAAATATAGTTATTGTATTTATGAAACTTTCACTGTTGTGTGTGTGTGTTGTGGTGCTGGAAGAAGAACTGCTGTGCTCTTCCAGCACCACTAATCCAGAATCTGGTGTCCAGCATCTGCAGTCATTGTTTTTACCGTGTGTGCGTTGTTTTGCTGTGTGGTTGATGTATTCTTGTCTCTGGATGGTTGGAGACCAGATGTATAATCAAGATATGTATCTGGGGGTCACAGAGGTCCTGACGCAGCAACCCTGTTGGAATTCCTTGGGAAGTTTGGTCATCTGATGGATTATATTCCCTGGGACACTTTGCAAAGGTCTCTGACTCTGACTCTGACTCTGACTTGAACCTGAGTCTGGGAGTTTGGACAGTTCCAACTTATTTAGTTAGATTGCTACCGGGCAATGTTGTAGACAAAATATTTGGTCTTGATTCTCGGTAAGTATATAACTTAATCACCTCCTTCATTCACACTGCGTCCTGAATGCACCAACAAATCTACTCCTCCAGACTTGATCTAACCAGACCAGCCAACTGCACTCCTGACCTGAACTAACTATCACTTGCTTGCTCCCCTGGCTAATCCTGAGTAGCCCTGTGATCTGACCACTCCCTGAAGTGAATGCCAAGCCTGAACCAACTCAATGATCTCCTGACTGGCCTACCCAGCTATCCACCTCCTGCATGGGTCACCTAAACCACCTACGCACCCGACCCACTCCTCATCCATCCCCCCATTCAAACTGAAAATTCAAACTAGCCTTGTGGAAACTAGTGTCATTAAAGGGAAGGCTTGCCCATTCTTTCCATGCAGTGTAATGAGACTCTCCAACTGTATTCCTGTTAAAGCCAAGCTGACAAGATCCAGCAACAAATATGAAGCAGCATTGGGGTACCAAGTTCAAGTCTTTTAGCATTTCCCTTAAAATTATAATGAAACATTTTCAAGTGTCAGCGGTGTTCTGAAGTGGGGATGCTGTTTAGCAATGAAAGCTGCCATCAGCTGATATTGCTTCTGCTAAGGGTAGGCTGTAAAACAGAGAGGTACTTTATTGCAGCCAAAGATTTCTTACACAACTACATTGCCAATAATATGAGGCTTATTCATTCCACAAAGTAGCATGGGTGGGTTTTCAAATTTCAATTTAATTGGCAATAGTTCATATTATATTGGCTTCACTTTATTTGTGTATGCGCATTGGTAATTGGTTGAGGGCAGTTTTGTAAATGTACTGCCAAACGTCATGATTGACAAGTATTGATGATACATTTCCTTTATTGTGGAAGAAGCATAGACCTGAATTTGAACAGAAATCAGCCGTGTGTCTTTTTCTTTAAGTTCATGGTAGATTTCTCACTGTAAGGCCGAACAAGATTTCTCTCTCAATTTTCTGAATCTCGCCTGACTGCTTGTGCATTATGCCCATGTGGGCCCCTGCTTGTTTTACCTCCTCCTTTGTTCTGGTGGAGGTATTTGCAAATGTCACGGCTTCCTAAAATTCCAGGGTTGGCATCATCTTGAAAGCCATGCACCTGGTCAAATGGTGCCAACTAGGGATTGGGGTTGGCATTTACCATGCACGCAGTGGGAGGGCAACCAAAAATGTTGTTAGGGCACATAGGCAGCATGGCTGACATTTCATTGTACGTACAGGTGCCAGTTTGTATATCTGTATTACTGAAGAGCAAAGCTACACAATTACCTGACTTTAGCCTCTTCTTATCTAATAATCCTGTCTAAGGGAGTGTTATGCTTTTTTAATGCCAAGAGTAGCCCAACATCATCTCATTGTTCAGTGTGGGACCATCACACACTAGAAAGTTGTGAAATAGTCTTCAATATTTACTTTTATTTGGCAACAGCAAAAGCAGCCAATAAAAGAATAAACTGAAGCTTCATTTCCCTCTGGGAACAGGTATGAGCTGTCTTTCTTTCAATCAAAGCAGAGTTAGTTAGTGGGTGATCATTGCACCCAGCTCATATCGACTGTAACTGGATGTTAATTAAGTCCTGTCTGGCTTGTTGTGCTTCATGCTGCAGTACTCAACATGTAGAAGGTGATCTACTCCCTGCACTATACATTCTTCTAATCCTCAGAAGACTGCTGCCACTCTCCCAGCTCATCAGTGCCCATCACATTGTCTCTCCTCTGGACCGATCTGAGCACCCAGAATCTCATCTTCAGCAGGCCTCTTGCCTGCTGCACATTAACCCTAGTTGAAGAATGGGCTGCATTGTACCTATGCTCAATCTCAGTCAGGAAGTTGTATAACTGCACCATCAGCCTTGGCTTCGAATAACCATCCTTGCAAGGCACCCAACCCCGAAATGTTTAGCATACTCCTGCGCACTTTGGGACTTGGAGGACTAGAAAGGGCATGGAATGCGTTACATGGACCTTTTGATATAGAAACCCTTACTCTGATGAATAAAGCAGTAGCCATCGCAAGTAAATTCAATAGAAGATTGAGTGCTGCACAATTACTGATATGTTGTCCTCCAATCATTCCCAAAAGGCAGCATTCCACATTGGTTAATGCCATTCAAAGTGAAAAGAAATCAGTTCTGTGCCCTTGTGTAGCCTATGACCTTTTGGACTTTGAATTGTGACCTGCAAATGCCACTTTTTAAGATTGCCTGTGATTAATTTGGCTCCGCAGATGTAACAGTGATCAATTTATAACAACCAGTGACATGGTCAACATTGCATTTGACCAGGATTTGTATCTCCCACAATTGGACACTGCATGCATTTCACATGCAGGGAGCTATAATTCCAGATGTCTTCAACCTGTACTGTGAAAGGCCTGATTAGTTCACTTGCCCTTTGAAGAGCTTTGTGTTGCTCACAAATGGAGCCTGTGTTCTCAGACAGGAAGAAAAACACATACTTTACCCCCCTACCCTAAACTCAATGTGCAGTCGCAGCCATTTTTCATTTCCAATGTTGCTTTACAAGCCGCATGAGTGTGGAAGGCAATGCTGGTCACGTTTGGTAATCAGGACCTCCTACATCACAACAGCAAGCAATTGCTTACTTGTTACTTTTTCTCTTCCCTCTCCACCAGTGACCTCCCAAGAATTATCCAGAATAAAGTGAGCATGTGCCACAGCTAACTCCCCCACCCTAATGTTCTGGAATATTTAGGAGGTCTTCCATCAGTTGAACAGATTTTTGGGAACAAAATCTTTCCTGTACGTGGTTGCTGGAATACTGTTTTCAAGAATTTTATCATCTCCTTTAAGATGCTATGTTTGTTTAAAGTGAAAATGTTTATAAATGTTTTCATTAATCTTACATTATTAAAAAAAATTGAGGACTGCATTCCATTAGATTTTTAATATATTGGATGCAAGAACATTGTTTAATTGAGAGTATAAATTTAACATTGTTTAATTTAGAGTATAAATTTAATTTTGTATTTCAACTCTGTTCAGCTATAAGGTGTCTTTATAGTTTGTGTATATATAGATATTTGTGGACTTGATTACGGTCAGATTCTGAGCAAAGATTATTCCACTCTGTCACATAAACCTATGAACTACTGTCTGAAGTGCAGATTAGATGTGGTTAATGCTGATTCACATTTGGCCAACAGATGGTGCAACTATTCATGTTGTGCACTGTTAATAAAAAAAATACTTGCACAGCAACTGGATAATTATAAGAAAATGGATGATGAGTTAATCTTGTTAACTCTCTAAATCCTACTGAAATACCACTGTGTAACCAAATCAATGTGCTGGTACATGTCTGCTTGCAGTGCAGATGTTTTTAAAAAAAACCTGTGCAATCGCACGATGGAAATTATTAGAAGTGTGTGTCTGTTATATCAAAGGTATGTTACTATGATTTTGTGTTTCATGTAAATGTTTAGTAATTTTATCATACAAGGGTATTTAAAACTAAAATTGCTTCTTTATTCTTTCACTGAATTTATTGATTATTAACCCCAGTATGTCCCTGAGAAACTGCAAGGATGTCAGCTGTGTGGCTCTCTATGCTATTTGTTGCAGTCACTTAATGACCATCCAGTAAAAAATGAACTTGCACCAATGCTGATTATTGTATCTTCCCCTCTTTTTCAAAGTGAAAGACTTGTGGCTTGGAAAGTTCAGTGTAGTATAATTATTTTATGCTGTTCCTTTCAAAGGAGCAAACATCATTGAATTGAGATGGCATTAAATGATGTTCTTTTACTTTCAGCTGTCAGATTGGATAGATCAAGACTCAACTTTCATATGACTGAGTATTCTAGGCTCTTAAATGTGTCCATGCCCTACATCACTTTGAACCTTGGATGAGGCTGGAAGTTCTAGGACATGTGGCTTGTTTTTATTGTACATGCTACCACTAAATCATCCTCTGTGGAGTCTCATGCAGTGCGCTTTATAAAGAAGTGAGTTCCACTGTGATGGCCAGTTGTTGCAGTGAGTTGCTATTGAGTGACATGATGTGGTCCACTGTAACCTGGCTATCTCTCACTGGTCTCCAGCTTGTCAACCAAAGCCTGGCAAGTCCTCACTGGCACAAAGTGAAAAGCAGAATAAGTCATACTTTGTTCAACCAATAATGTGCCTCTTAACAGCTACTCCAAAATAACATTTAGCAAACGTTGCTTACCTAGCTCTAAATAGCTCTGTGTCACAGAGACCTCTCACATCAAAAGTTAATCTTGGGGGGGAGAAAAGACACATCAGTGGGGGAAAAAAAAGAAATGCATGTAACAAATCCCTTACTTTGTTTCAGGATGGAAGAGACTGTAAGGAACCTACTCCAGAATCAAGGCACACTAGGGCAGAGTTCAGGAGCCACAGCTGACGTTTTAAAAGCACGCCAGGTATTGTTCCATTTGAACTGCAGTGTTTAGTTATTTTGAGCAAGCATATATATGACTCAGGATTTACAAATAATCTAGTTTGAAAAAAAATGCAATATTACAGCATTTGAAAATGAGACTTGCAAAGCTGAGTGCAACAATGAAGGGAATGGATTATTGAATCCTTAAGCTGTGTTTTAGGTCTTTGTTCTTATGGCCCTATAACTTCAAATATCCTCACTATTCTTCTCTCACTGCTGCTGATAACTAACCTTTTGGCCTTTGTAAGATCATCCTCCTCCATTCTTCACATCGTGCTGGCCTTAGTGACTTTTCTTTCTCAATAGACAGCTAGCATCCATTCCCTTATAGTGAGAAATCTCATTACTACTTGTGCAGCTGTTTTAATCTCTGCTTTACTGAACATGCCAAATCGAAAGTGACAAGAATAATCCAGAACAATATTTAATTTTTTTCATCCTGATCTCTTTCAGATCACACTTGTTTCGTTTCCATTGACTTAGCAGTTCCAACATTTTTTCCTCCATATTTTCAAATGTCCCAATCATACTTATAATTATCAAGTTAAAAATCTCACAACACCAGGTTATAGTCCAACAGATTTATTTGGAAGCATTATTCATCAGGTGGTTGTGGAGTATAAGATTGCAAGACACAGAATTTATTCATCAGGTGGTTGTGGAGTATAAGATTGCAAGACACAGAATTTGTAACAAAAGCTTACAGCGTGATGTAACTGAAATTATATATTGAAAAAGACCTGGATTGTTTGTTAAGTCTGTCACCTTTTAGAATGACCAGGTTGGTTTCAGTTCTTTAAATGTAAATCGCAAAACCTTTTTTAATCGTTACATTCTCAAGAGAACTTCAACTGTTTTCCTCTGTCTTGGGCTTTATCTCCACTATTGTTTACTCTTCCCCTCCCTCATCCTAACTTCAGCATAAATTACAGTCTTTTTCTAGTTACCATCAGTTCTGAATAAGGGTCACTGGACCTGAAACATTAACTCTGATTTCTGTCCACAGATGCTGCCAGATGTGTTCAGTTTTTCCAGCAATTTCAGTTTTTGTTTCTGACTTCCAGCATCCACAGTTCTTGTTTTTTTTTGTTTAGTGTGAATTCTGTGAGAATATATGAATTATTAGACAAAAACATAATGAAGTTATTCAAAAAAGTATTGATACAAACATAAACAATAGATGTGGGGAAGTCAATGCAATGCATTGGCATTGCTCGCCTGATATTTGCTTGAAGATTTTTAAGGTGAAAGGAATGAAGACTTGAAGTAAGAATTTAGCAGCTGCAGTAGTTTCTGTAGTTGATTTTGTGGAGGTTACCTTTAGAGATAGACAGGGGGACGATGAAACACTTTTGCCCAAAACGTCGATTTTCCTGCTTCTTGGGTATTGCCTGACCTGTTGATCTTTTCCAGCACTACTCTAATCTCCAGCATCTGCAGTACCCACTTTCGCCTTTAGTGATAGACATTCAAACCTACAAGTAGACACAAAGTAGAGAAGACTTTGAGACAGAGAGAGAGAGAGAGAGAGAGGTGGGGGGTGGAGGCGGTGTTTCTTGCATATTGCTAGTTCTGTGGTTTTGGCATTTTCTGATCGCCTGGATCTGATAGCAGAACTGTGCTGGATATCTGCAAAACCTTTATCTCCAGCTGTGGAGTCTATTCTCTGAGGATGTGCTCTCTGAAATCTTCCTGGGAGTTCTAGTTTAAAAATGATGGGTCACAGCCTGTACAAATCAAACTTTTGATGGTTACGATGTTAACCTTTTCTGAATCATTGTCCCACAAAGCAAAGGTCAATTACATTGGAATTCATTGTGTGAACTTGCTCCAGTCTTTTCTGTCTCAGAACTTTTGAATACTCACACGTTCAAGGACTGACTGTGTTGTCAGAGTGCTGAAATGGTCATTTTGCATCTTAGAGTGTCAATCTGAGAACCACTATGTTTGATGTGTATGTATGTCTAAATTTGGGTAGTTGAAAATAATGGGAGGATTGTGGCGGACAGGTGGACATAGACTGGTGAACTTGGCAGACATTGGCAGGTGCTGTGTCATCTAGAGAAATGTGAAATAATGCATTTTGTTGGAAGAATGAGGAGGGGGTAAGTTGAAGTAAATTATGTAATTTTAAAGAGGATACAGGAACAGTGAAGAAGGTTACCTCAAATTACAACAGGATTTTAATCAGATAGGCCATTGGGCTGAGAAGGGGCAGGTGGAGTTTAATTTAAATAAATATGAGGTGCTGCATTTTGGGAAAGCAAATCTTAGCAGGACTGATACGCTTACTGATAAGGTCCTAGGGAGTGTTGCTGAACAAAGAGACCTTGGAGTGCAGGTTCATAGCTCCTTGAAAGTGGAGTCGCAGGTAGATAGGATAGTGAAGAAGGCATTTGGTATGCTTTCTTTATTGATCAGAGTATTGAGTACAGGAGTAGGAAGATCATGTTACAGGACATTGGTTAGGCCACTGTTGGAATATTGCGTGAAATTCTGGTCTCCTTGCTATCGGAAAGATGTTTTGAAACTTGAAAGGGTTCAGAAAAGATTTACAAGGTTGTTGCCAGGGTTGGAGAATTTGAACTACAGGGAGAATAGGCTAGGGTTGTTTTCCCTGGAGCATCGAAGCTGAGGGGTGACCTGATAGAGGTTCATAAAATTATGAGAGGCATGATTAAGATAAGTAGACAAAGTCTCTTCCCCAGGGTGAGGGAGTCCCCGAACTAGAGGGCATAGGTTTTGGGTGAGAGAGGAAAGATATAAAAGAGACCTAATGTGCAACTTTTTCATGCAGAGGGTGGTGCGTGTGTGGAATGAGCTGCTTGAGGAAGTGGTGGAGGCTAGTACGATTGCAACATTTAAAAAGCATCTGGATGGGTATATGATCAGGAAGGGTTTGGAGAGATATGGGCCGGGTGCTGGCAAGTGGGACTAGATTGGGTTGGGATATCTGGTCAGCATGGATGGGTTGGACCGAAGGATCTGTTTCCGTGCTGTACATCTCTATGACTCTATAGCAGATACCAGAGCAGTATATACGTAAATATTCAGTGGCAGGACAAATTGAGGAAACTGTTAAAAATGCATATAGTATCCTTGGCTTTATAAACTGAGTAATAGAGTATAAAAACAATGAATTTATACAAATCCTCGATAAGCCCTGGCTAGAATGCCCTTGAAATATATGTATTTAATTCTTGATGCCATACTGAGGAAAGAGTTGTACACCTTCAGAGTGTGCAAAGATTTACTAGAATGGTAGCAGCAACGAAAAGACTTCAGTGTGTGTGGATGCACGAGAAGCTTGGAGTGCTCTTTAGGAAGGGAAGGACCAGAGGAGATATGATGAGTACCTTTAATGAAAGGTTTTGATAGAGTCAATAAGGGGAGACTGATTCCAGTGTCAGAAGTTTTAAGATGATTCTTAAAATAAACTACCGAAAAGGGTGATTTTCTTCTGCCTTTCAGAAGAGAATTGGATAAATATTTGAAGGGAAAAGCAAAAGAATGACCATGAGCTAACAACAGTGGAGTCAGCTTAGTTGGGAGGTTTTACCAAATCAGCTGAAACCCTGGCATCAAGAGACTATTGATCTCCTGTATTCCATTACTTAATTATATTCTTTATTATTTTTCTTCAAAGTAAGAGAAGATTTTCATTCTCCCTGTGCAAGACAGACTGTATGGAACAATGTTTCAAATGCTACACCTTGTAAGTGGTGTTAAAATGGCACCTCTGGTAAAAGTAACTGGTTTTATAAGCAAGAAAAGGAAATCCTGGATGGATACCAGCTGTGAAATGTTTTGTGATATTGCATTAGTGAAATATCATTTTCAGCTAAAGGAGTAGTTTGATCTTTCATTGAAATTGGTGTTAGATCCATTAGTTTCCTTAATGCTGCACACATAATATGGTAAGGAATTGAGTTCAATCTGCCCTTACTTAGACTTTCCCAACTCTTCAGCGCAATGTATTTTGGCCATAATGTTGCTACAAATGTGAACTGCTCAGTGGAGTGAGAGGACCAGGTTATCTCAAGCCTAAACCTACAAACTGTGTGTCTCCTTTAACATATGGGATTTAAGGGATAGGAAATAAACAACCAAGTGGCAACTAAATGGGCTGGTGTTTGTAGTGTCAAATCAGGCTGACAAAGAATAATAAGCAGTGAAAGAAATGTATAAAGCAAATTGATAAGGGAAAGGAAGAGAAAAGGATAAATTTAAAATTTGCCCTAATTTGTCCCTGAAAATTTTAAAACCTGAAGACCTCTGCACTTATGATAATTTATTGGCAGTTATTAACAACAATTAGATATTTAAGGCTCAGCATACAAGGGTTAGATCATAGTTGCAGCTCAGAGCAACAGCATAAAGTGCAATACATGACAATTTTCTGTTCAACTTTTCATCATGCCCTCTCCATGTTTATTTTCAGACCAGACTATACCATCAATCCTATTACCACTAAATTATTGACTACTCCATTTCCTGTCTTGACCCCATGTTAATCAGTCTTGTAAACCCTCAATCTCTTCAGGTGCAGTAGCTCTATCTCCTTTAAATCTGTAATCAACAGCATACTTCACCAGAAAAAAAACAAGCCCTTGATCTCACCATGTTTGCAACTCATCTCCACCCTATAGTTCCTGTTCCAAATCCTTGAATATTTTGCCTTTTAAATCCATTTGTATCTTTTTTTAGGAGCTCCATATTTGAAAGCCTTCCATCAGGGTTCAATCCCTGCTATAGTAACAAATCAGTTCATATTAAAATCACAAGTGTCATCCTATGGCACTGTGACAGAAGTAACCTTTCCCTCCATACCCTTTTAAATTTGTCTAAGCTTTTGATAACATTCATCACTTCATCCACCTCCAAATGCTCTCCACTGTTATCCAACTGGTTGCTTGATTTCATTCTCATGTGATGATACTGCTCCTTTAACAAGGTTATTCTGTCATAGAAACATAGAAATGCACAGCATGGAAACAGACCCTTCAGTCCAACTTGTCCATGCTGACCAGATATCCCAACCTAATCTAGTCCCACTTACCAGCACGCAGCCCATTTCCCTCCAAACCCTTCCTATTCATATACCCATCCAGATACCTTTTAAATGTTGCAACTGTACTAACCTCCACCACTTCCTCTGGCAGCTCATTCCATACACGTACCACCCTCTGCATGAAAACGTTGCCCTTTAGGTTTCTTTTCTATCTTTCCCCTCTCACCCTAAACCTATGCACTCTAGTTCTGGACTCCCCCACCTCAGGGAAAAGACTTTGTCTGTTCTAGCCAGGCCCCTCGTGATTTTATAAACCTCTATACCTTTTTTTTCCAGAGGGATCGTAAAGACACAGGTTCTGATGTGTCTGGTTTGGATGGGTTTGATGATAGTTAACAGATAGTGCCTCAGGCAAAAATTTAAAAAAGCACTTGTACGATGAAAGGGGTGTGGCCAGTTCTCCCAGCTCAGCTTTTCTCCGGTTTTAGTTTTAGCAGTCTGGCTGTTCAGAGCAACCAGTCAATGATTTGAGGCTGCTAGTCAAAGAATCAGTTCCATGCTGATCCTCCCCCTCTCTCTGACATTTCTCCGTAAGACTCTGTGTTTGATTTTACCTTTCTTGTTAAGGGGTATTTATGGGGATTGTTGCAGGAATTTGAAACAGCATCACTAACTTGGGATAGTCTGTTGGGTTTCCAGATAGGTTAAGTTATTCTGTCTTCTGTTCTGTTTTGTTTGTGTTTCATTTGGCACTCTGTAAATAAGTTCAGTTTTGAGGGGTTTTGACGAGCTGCATCACTCCTGGAATATCCACGTTACACCTGCTCAAAACAACTAGAAAAGTTAAGACCTGGGCTACCTTCTTGAAATGTTTTGAGGGGGTCTGGCCTGGTCCATAACACATATTTATGTTACAGTTCCTGATGAGACTGCTAAACTTATGTTATGATCTAGTTAGGGTCAGTAATATTTGGCATGATGTGGACAAAGATTACATTTCTAAGTAGTTAGTAAGAGAAGAAAGTCTCAAGATTCAGTATTGAACAAACAAGCTAAGTTTTCCAATTGTGCAAAGTTTTAAGAATCTACCATTTATATTTTTTTACAAATTTTATACTCCAATATTCAGAAATAACATGAGGTAAATGGGAATTAACAGCCAAACTGTGATTGAACATCCATTAGAATAAGTTAAACAGCAGATGCATTCAAGAGTGATCACATGGATATCTCAGCAATCTACTTAGATGCTAGTGACACTCTGGCCTTGGTGTTTTTTCCCAAATTGGAAAGTTTCTTAGTTGGGGGGAGGGGGTAAAAAAAATGTAGAATTGGCCTGAAATTCCAAATCCCGTCTTGAACATAGCACTTCCCATTTCCGAAAGGGTGTGAATAGAGTTAACTTGGGCTTCACACACAAATGGTTCCTCGAGGCATTTGGCCATTCAAATGGTCAACTGTCTTCGTCTAAATGCCGTTTTGGTACTTTTTATGCCCCCACTGGAACTTGCAGTTCACAGAATTAACCAACTCAGAGTGAATTTTTTTAAGATAACCAGGATACTTTTACGGAGAGGTGATGCACCTTAGTTGATAAAGTTCAAATACAGGAGTGAGGGTTAGGTGTTCTTTGTGGAAGCCAGGTTCCGTATCCTTTTATGGGTGGTTTCAGATATCCTTTGGTGGGTTGGTCGGCTACCCGTATCAGATTATTAACTTGCAGTAGAGATTGTGTGTAAAAGGTGCATAGATCTTGCAGAATTGTTAAATCTATTTAAAATAAAAACTGTCAAGAAGTGTCAAGGCTTGTATGCAACATATTTCTTAATTGTGTTCTACCCTTTGGCAAAAGGAATGTGCTAGTTTTCACATGTTCAATCACAGCACTAAGCTCCACCTTACAAATATCTCTCTCAACTCTTGCTGAACTGTCAGACTCCAATACTGGATGGACAGTGATTTCTTCCAACTAAATGTTAGGGTTGAACCCTGATGGAAGGTATTCAAATATGGAGTTTGCAAAAATGTGGGAATGGATTGCTTTTACGTCCAGCTCCATTTACTGACTACCATTCCCATCTCTTTCCTTGGCAACAATCTGAAAATAATGAGTCTATTCACAACATTTTGTGTCCTATTTGACCTTGCGATGACCTTCCATTCATCTATTTGCTTCATCACTTTGACCACGTATTTCCACCTCTATTATAGCTCATGATCCCTGTCACAGTTCACCTGCTGAAACATTGATCCTTTTGCTATCTCCAGACCTGATTGTTACAATGCATATTTGGAGGATACCCCACATTCTAACTTTATAAACCTGAGGTCATTGAAAACTTTGAATTGGCCCATTTCTGAACTGGTACCATTCATCTATCACTTCTATTCTCAATAACCTACATTGGTTCCCTGTCAGACAATGTTTGGTTTTAAAATGCTTATCATTGGTTTCAAACTCCTTCATTGTCTCATGTCTCTTCCCTGTTTGTATAATTATCTCTAATTCCACAACTGTCTGAGATACTTTACTCCTCTAACTGCAGCATCTTGAGCATCTCTGATCTTAATAGCTTCATCCATGACCACATCTTAAGTTGCCTAGGCCTTGACCACCATGGATATTTTCATTGAAAGATGTCATACAAGTTCCTATTCTTTGCAATCCATCTTCCCAGTGATGTATTCTTTAGGTGAAATGACAGCTAACCTGCGTGAGACACACAGCAAATGGTGCATATTGGCAGTAAGCCCTGCCTCTGCTCTTGGTAGGGAGGCAGTGGTAGTGCAGTGGCAATGCTTCTGGAGTAATAATCCAGTACTAATCCAGAACTTCATGCTAATTGGGATTTGGATTCAAATCCCACCATGGTAGAGGGTGGATGAACATTTGAATTCAATAAAAAATCTGGAATAACAAGGTAACTTAATGACAGCCCATGTAACTGCTGTTAATTGTCATAAGGCCTGATCTGGTTCCCTTGAGGGAAAGACATCTACTGACCTTGCCTGACCTGACTATTAACTGTCCTCGAGACTACTAGGCATGAGCACTAAATGGCCTAACCAGTGACATCCTCATTCTCTGAATGATTCTTAAAAAGAAATTGCTGTATCATTTATGAAAAAATTACTGCCTCACATTTCTTTTTGACAAAACATTCCGGGCTGTATGTAGCTGACATTGGAAGGGCGGAGCACGAGATCAATGCTCTCTTTAAAGCAGACTATATATGACTTGAAGAGGATGTAGGCCAGTTAACTGATTTGACAGAAGAATGATGCAGTTTGTAAGAGAAATATGAACCATAACATTTTGAAGCGAATAATAAGATGAAATGTTTGCTAACTGGTTAAAAACTTGAACAAGAGTAAGGGAAGCAGAAAGATGTGGGCAGTCATACACACCTACACCTACATACATACCCGAGAACTCTGTGGGAAGCTAGAGAAGTGATTGTCGGGTCTTTTGCTACGATATTTGTATCATCGATAGTCACAGGTGAGGTGCTGGAAGAGTGGAGGTTGGCTAACGTGGTGCCACTGTTTAAGAAGGGTGATAAGGACAAGCCAGGGAACTATAGACCAGTGAGCCTGATGTCAGTGATGGGCAAGTTGTTGGAGGGAATCCTGAGGGACAGGATGTACATGTATTTGGAAAGGCAAGGACTGATTAGGGATAGTCAACATGTGCGTGGGAAATCATATCTCATAAACTTGATTGAGTTTTTTGAAGAAGTAACAAAGAAGATTGATATAGGCAGAGCAGTAGATGTGATCTAAATGGACTTCAGTAAGGCGTTCGACAAAGTTCCCCATGGGAGACTGATTAGCAAGGTTAGATCTCATGGAATAAAGGGAGAACCAGCCATTTGGATACAGAACTGGCTCAAAGGTAGAAGACAGAGGATGGTGGTGGATGGTTGTTTTTCAGACTGGAGGCCTGTGACCAGTGGAGTGCCACAAGGATCGATGCTGGGTCCTCTACCTTTTGTCATTTACATAAATGATTTGGATGCGAGCATGAGATACAGTTAGTAAGTTTGCAGATGACACCAAAATTGGAGGTGTAGTGGACAGCGAAGAGGGTTACCTCAGATTACAACGGGATCTGGACCAGCTGAGAAGTGGCAGATGGAGTTTAATTCAGATAAATGCGAGGTGGTGCATTTTGGGAAAGCAAATCTTAGCAGGACGTACACACTTATTGGTAAGGTCCTAGGGAGTGTTGCTGAACAAAGACCTTGGAGTGCAGGTTCATAACTACTTGAAAGTGGAGTCGCAGTTAGATAGGATAGTGAAGGCGGCGTTTGGTATGCTTTCCTTTATTGGTCAGAGAATTTAGTACAGGAGTGGGGAGGTCATGTTGCGGCTGTACAGGACATTGGTTAGGCCACTGTTGGAATATTGCATGCAATTCTGGTCTCTTTCCTATTGGAAAGGTGTTGTGAAACTTGAAAGGGTTCAGAAAAGATTTACAAGGATGTTGCCAGGGTTGGAGGATCTGAGCTACAGGGAGAGGCTGAACAGGCTGCGGCTGTTTTACCTGGAGCGTCGGAGGCTGAGTGATGACCTTATGGAGGTTTACAAAATCATGAGGGGCATGGATAGGATAAATAGACAAATCTTTTCCCTGGAATCGGAGAGTCCAGAACTAAAGGGCATAGGTTTAAGGTGAGAGGGGAAAGATATAAAAGAGACCTAACGGGCAACCTTTTTCACGCAGAGTGTGGTACGTGTATGGAATGAGCTGCCAGAGGATGTGGTGGAGGCTGGTACAATTCCAACATTTAAGAGGCATTTGGATGGGTATATGAATAGGAAGGGTTTGGAGGAATATGGGCTGGGTGCTGGCAGGTGAGACTAGATTGGGTTTGGATATCTGGTCAGTGTGAACAGGTTGGACCGAAGAGTCTGTTTCCATGCTGTACATCTCTATGACTCTATGACCTGTAAAACCGAAAAAGCTACGGGGTTATAGATTTTTGCAAAAAGGTAGCATTGAGTTTATGAAAGTGAAAGTTCTGGCTTGTGGCAGACTTTTATCATTATTTCAAAGATGTGCTGTCAAACTTGGGATCATTTGAACAATTGTATCTGGCTGTCATTAGAAAGTCTCTGTAAAGCAGCTGAAGGGACCCTGAAGAATCTGCTGCAGCATCATGTAATATGTGTTCAGTTGTTGGCTGAAGAAATGTTTCATTCTTTTTTTTGAAAAAGCACAAAATTGCATTATGTGTATCAAAGTCTCAATTAATTGTTTTTTTCTGGGCCGCTTAAATGTTAAACTTCCTCTTTGCTATTGTTAGCAACAATGAATGCAAATTAAGGCATTTCTTGCATCCGGTGCAGGCATTTAATTGCCTGTATATTAATCCATGCATATATGTCATTATGTTTTCTATTCTCAACCGTCCCAGCATCTCTCAAAATGGTAGGAGTGCAGGAGAAGTAGACACTTGATGTGAGTACTGTGAACGTTTCTTGGGAAGAATGTAATGGATATGGATATGGATATGGATATGGATTTTATTGTTAACACACTGTGGATAAAAAAAAACTTTGGTTATAATGAGAGAGGCGAATGAGATTCATTTGGAAGAAAGTACACTAAGTAGTACCTGAGGTGGTGTTCAAAATGATAGATTTTTGTTAATTTAAATTGGGAAACATTGTTTCTGCTGAGCTAATTTGTATCCTCTATTTTCAATAAAGAATTTAAGTCGCATCAGAAAAACAAGGAGATTGTTTGTTAAAAAGATTACTTATACATAGAATTTTCAGACTAAACTAGCAATAGAAGCAAATTTTTTACAGGCTTTTACAAGGAGTGTAGATAAATATTTGAGAAGAAAATTGCACAACAGGTAAAGATTGGGGAGATGAGACTAATTGAATAGTTATTCTGGAGAGTTGGCAAGGGTTTAAAGAGCTGAAATACCTCTCCCTATACTGTACAACACTGAGAATAGAAAACAACAAAATGCAATCAATTCAAAATGTCTGGAAGAATAAACTGTGAAAATAATTGAGGCAGTAATTTTACTGAAGAATTCTGGTGACATCATGACCCACAAGGGCAGTTTGAGAATAGCAGTAGAAACTCCGAATTGATTTTCACCATTTAATTCCCTCAATAACATTTAAAATTATATATAATCTATACTGAATATAATTTTACTGATGTATGACAATAATCATGTATTATTGCTTCACTGTTCTCAGCATTGTAAGAACAATGTAAATAATAACTTGGTGCACTGTGCATAATTACAGCGGTTTACTGAATAATTATGTGTTTAGTAGTGAGGCTTGAAATGCATCATTACTAGGCTGTCCTCTGTTTTTGTGTACATAATGATTTCCAATAAATTAACAATTTACTGAAGAATTAGACTGCAAATTTAATGCAAAATAACATTTAGAGATAGTTACTAATTGATTTCAGTTCCTTCTGAAATATAGGAAAAATTAATGAGTTTACAAATTATTTATGCAAACATTAGGAGCTACTACTTGTTGTGATATCTCAGTTTTTGTTTCTTAGTGCAAGTTCAACATTGAATTTATGTAATTGGTACAAAGAAGCCAGCAAATCAACTGATGTAAGCACGTGATAGAATTAGCTTTCCAAAGTTTATACTACTACTGAGTAAACAACATATTAATTGACTTTCAAAACCTTGAATCTGTTAAATGATCGAACACTAAATTGAAGGTATCTGCCATCTCTTAAATGGATGAATGTAATGGCTGAATGTTACTCCTTCTCCAATTAGCTTTTTGATTTTGTGTTTATAGAAGATGGGAAAGTAGATGCCACACTAAAGGTGAAGGCATTCATCATGTTTAAATATTTTTTTTTTCCATTCCAGTCTTTCCATTTTAGTTGCCAATCAAACCAAGTCTTAGTTTTCTGAAGTCACCTTGCAGCAATTCGATGAAATCATCACAGTTTCAACTTTGGAACTAGAGGCACGGTCCTGTCACTGAGGCATATTTGATGTTTACCTCTTAGTCTCAACTGTGAGCCTGAGTCCTGATCACTGATCCTCATTAAGGAGGAACAAGAGATACTTTTCTTATCGTCACAAACCTTTTCAAGAAAATTTCAACTCCTCAAAATTGAAATTAATGTTCTCACTTAATGTAGTTTCTAAAGCTAACAAGCTAATATTAGGGTGGATTTATGTAATTGGTACAAAGAAGCCAGCAAATCAACTGATGTATGCACGTAATAGAATTAGCCATAGATAGGGTGGATAGTTAGAGGCTTTTTCCCAGTCAACTACACGAGGGCACAGGTTCAAGATGAGAGGAGGAATGGGGGAGAAGTGTGGGGAAGATTTTTCAGAGGGTGATGGGTGCCTCGAACACACTGCCATTGAGGTGGTAGAAGCAGGCATGTTAACAATGTTTGCGATGTGTTTTGATAGACTCATGAATGGGAAGCATACAGAGGGATAGAAACCACACATGGACAATAAGTAATGGGCCCAAAACAGGAATAGGAATTGGCACAGGATTGGAGGACCAAAGGGCCTGTTCCTGTGCTCTATTGTTCTTTGTTCTTATTCACGGGATATGAATGTGGCTGGCATGGACAGCATTAATTGCTCTGGAGAAGGTAGTGATGAGTTATGTTCCTGAATCAATGCAGTCCTTGAGCTGTTGGAGAGGAAGTTCTAGGTTTTTGATTAGCAGCAGTGAAGGAACAATGGTTTGGTTCCAAGGCAAGATGATTGATTTGGAAGGGAAGCTTGCAGGTGTTCCCATGTGCCTGCTCACCTTGTCCTTCTCGGTGTTAAAGTTCATGGATTTGGCAAGTGCTGTTAAAGAAAGTTTGGTGAGCAGCTGTCGTGCATCTTGCTGTTGTGTTACTCACTGCTACCACTCTGTGCTGGTGAAGGAGGAAGAGAACATTCAAGGTGACAGATGAGGATTCAGTCAAGTAGACTGCTTTATTGTGATGTTGAGCTTTCTGAAGTTGGTTAGGGCTTCACACAGCCTGGCAAATGGAGAGCATTCCATTATACTCGTGACTTGTGTAATTTCCCTAGAGTTTCCAAGGCTTTCTGCCAAAGTTCCAAAGAAGAGTAAGAGATCATTTGGAGAAATTCATCCACAAACCTTATACAAATTGCCTAGTGGATTCCTATAAAAACAAAAAGATGCTGTCGCTTTATTCTAATAACTTATCGGTTATCATTTGTTCCGTTTCTCTCAACTTTACTTTCACCCCTTATTCAATTATATCGTTCCATTTTCAAATAGTTGACTTTTTTTGGAAGTAGTTATGAAAGAAGATTAGAAGTTAATTGTTTGCTTTTGAATTACTGTCAAGGCTGAAATAAGTATTTTACTTGTTGGTTTATTGAGATCACAATTGATTAAACAATTCATGGCTAATTATTTGATTACACTTTAAATACTAAATTAACAAGAGTAGCGAGTAATGGTTATGTTGAAATCATGGTTTTAAACATCCCTGTGAATCTGGAATGTTATTTTGGTGGGATGGTGTTGAATATTATTACAGTTGTCCAAAATTCTCGTGTGCATGATTATTACAATTTAAAATTCATATTGAGGTCATGAAACATTGCATTTGAGCTTTGTACTGGCCAAATTAATTGGAAAGAAAACAATAATTATCTCTGTTCAATTTCCAGCAAACGATGATGCACAATTCCTCAGATGTTCACTAAAGTGTCAGTTTGAGCATAGTTTGCAGCATCTGGAAGTAATACATAATGAGCAAAAGATGTTACTTGAAAGTCAATTTTTTTGAAAATGAATTAAACAAGTGTCCACCAAATGGCTTATGAATCTGTTGGATAAAATAGGAAGTGCAGTAGTTTGTTTAACCTAGGAATTGATCTGACAATTACTATGCTTAGTTTTGTTGTGCAGTAAATAATGTGAAAAACTGTGAATCTTATGTTGTGTATTTTTTAATTATTTGAGCTAGCAACAATACAACTGTCTCCTTCAAGCTAAGTCATTAAAATGTGTTAGCTCGGTTGCTGAGATATCCCTGATTAACTGGTCACTCCACAGCTCTGAAATGTTCTGATATGCAAATGAATACATTAGTGACCTTGAAAATGAATTATGGATGAAAGTATATTCATGCAAATTATCAATAATTAGCTGGAATATTATTGAGCTTTTAACTCATGAGTTTGCTTCACATCGAACTGAAATTTTACTTTGAGGACATAACTTCTCAATCAACACAAAGGAGCATTTGATTGACAACACAGTTAGTGAGAAAAGCATTTTCAATGTAGCTTTGTGAAACTATCATTGAGACTAATGGATTTGGATTATTTAAATTTTTATGCACTTACTGAAGGGTGCCTTGTTTATGCATCAAAGTATGGAAATAATTGTTTTCAAAGCTACTTTTTTTTTGTTCATTTGCAGCCCTACTGGTGTCTGTGTCTTCATAATGGGTTTGTATTGTCTAGAGTTTCAATAAATGAGAGGTGATCTAATTGAAATGCACACATTCTTGGAGTTAGATGCAAATCCAACGTTTCCCCTGGCTGAGTAGAGGGGATGGGGAAATATCAGTCTTCGAATAAGGGGCAAGCCATTTAGAACTGTGATGAGGAGAAATTTCTCAATTCTCAGGGTAGTTTTGCAAAGTTGTCAAGCAAAAACATTAAGGCTTTTGGGCCAAAGGCAGGTTTACAGATAATGCCACAGATCAGCAATTACCTCATTGAATGGTGGAAAAGGCTGAAAGGACTGAATGGGCTTTTGCCCGAAACGTCGATTTCGCTGCTCGTTGGGTGCTGCCTGAACTGCTGTGCTCTTCCAGCACCACTGATCCAGAAAGGATTGAATGGCCTATTCCTGCTCCTAGTTCCTAATGGGTAATGAATCTTTGGAATTCTGTACCCTGTATGACTATACAAAATCAATAATTAAGCATGTTCAAGACAGTGATAGATTTCTAGATACTAATGATATATGGAGATTGTGAAGGAAAATGGCATTGAGATACGTGATCATTCTCAATCACATTAAATGGCAGAACAGGATCAAGGGGCTGAACAGCCTATTCCTGCTCTTACATTTCTGTTCCTATGCTCTAGTTAATTATTGAAGCCTTTGAAATAGTTTCCACTGGTGTACCAATCTGTTGAAATAACATTCTAACAAAAATGGATTCCTCCATTGCATTTCTCAGGACATGAGCAAACCATTTAAACGGAACTGTTTTTTATTTCTTTATTCATTCACGGGATAAGGACATCACTGGCTAGGCAGCATTTTTTGCCCATCCCTAATTGCTCAGAGGTCAGTTAAGAGTCGACCCACATTGCTGTGCTGTGGGTCAGGAATCACAAGTAGGCCAGACCAGGTAAGGATGGCAGTTTCCTTCCCGAAAGAATCAGATGGGCTTTTCCAACAATCAACAATAGATTCATGGTCATCAGTAGACTCTTAATTCCAGATATTTATTGAATTCAGATTCCACCATCTGCTATGGCAGGGTTTGAACCTGGGTTTCCTGAACATTATCTGGGTCTCTGGTTTAACAGTCCAGTGATGATACCGCTAGGCCATTGCCTCCCTCTATGTAGGGAAATAAAGGCATTAAATCAAAGGAAATGCTAGATTGCCTAACTAGATTGACAATCTGTTAATGCAAGTTCAGATGAAAAATGCATTATTGTGGAAATGCCAGATCTCATTATTAAGGTGTCACAAAAATCAGATGTAAAAGCTAAGGGAGAGCAGCACATTGTGTTTTTTACTTAACACAGCAATCCATGTGTAATTCACAAATGTGAAACAGCCACTAAGTGGATTAAAGCCCAACATACTTATGGGCATCTTAACATTTTCATTGTAGCATTTTTCATTAAAAAGACCACTGCTATAGCCAACAAGTGACTATGGATGTAAATTTAGTGACTGGTGGAACTAGAACTACTGCAGTCCATGTTTTTGGACACATGAATATTAGGAAAGCAGAAGAGAAGACATGAGAAGCAAAGCGAAAACGAATGGCAAAAATAAGACACAACAAATAAATAGACAAATTTACAGCTAAAATGAGGGTGTCAAAATTGATCTAACTGGGGGAAAATGATCTATTCAATTTGCAATTGAACAAGCACAATATCAGAATGTTACTTGCTGGGCATATGCTATGGCCAAAGAAATGTTGGGTTTATTAGAGCTCTGCTTTATTGTTCCACCTCTGAAGTTGCTGGACATAAGTTGGAGGTGCTGGTGTTGGACTGGGGTGGACAAAATTAAAAATCACAACATCAGGTTCTCATCCGACCGGTTTGTTTGGAGGCACTAGCTTTTGAAGCACTGCTTCTCCATCAGGTGGTTGTGAAGCAGTATCATACGACACAGGATTTATAGCAATAGAATTGCAGGATGTAATATTAATTTAGCTTGAGTCTTCCATCTTTTAGAATGATCATGTTAGTTTCAGTTCCTGGAGTTAGTCACTGGAGTTATCCTTCTGTGTTAAAGGCACTAAATGAATACAAACTGTTATTTTTAAGAGGGAGGCGCTGAGAGATTAGGAGAACATTGGAGAACCTGAAGCTCTGGAGGTTTAGCCTTTCAGGAAGACCTCTGTTATTTAAATTTCACCAAAATATTTATTATCTTGCATAAACTCTGAAGTAGAAGAGCTATTCTTTAAAGATGCATTCAAAAACAGTCATGCTGCAAATTGTTCATGTTCACTACACTTGTCACCTACTTGTATACTTTCATCTGTTATGCCAGCTTTGAGACAATGAGATGTCTTTCGGTATATTCCAGGGCAGTTAACGTGATGGTGCTAAAGGATTTTATTAATTGTAGCCATAGAGCTTTGGCTGATCTAGGAAATGCCACCAATCCTGCATTGGACATCAGTAGACGAAATATAAGCATGTAGAGATCACAGGATAGTCCTTGTTTTTGCCATCTTTCACTTATAAGAAAATCTGAGAGATAGAGGTTTTGAGTCAGAGGATGTTAAATGCCAGTTACCTTGGACGCATTTAACCTCAGTTGTGAGATTCCGCTCTGGACACTGGCATGGTTCCATAGCTTTTTGTTTTATACTTAGCCTTGTCACATTAAGATGCTTTTCAGTCTGCATTCCAGTAAGGCAGGAGAACCAACCCAACCACCCCGTGGCTCAACACTTCAACTCCCCCTCCCACTCCACCAAGGACATGCAGGTCCTTGGACTCCTCCATCGCCAGACCATAGCAACACGACGGTTGGAGGAAGAGCACCTTATCTTCCGCCTAGGAACCCTCCAACCACAAAAGATGAACTCAGATTACTCCAGTTTCCTCATTTCCCCTCCCCCCACCTTGTCTCAGTCAAATCCCTCGAACTCAGCACCGCCTTCCTAACCTGCAATCTTCTTCCTGACCTCTCCGCCCCCACCCCACTCCGGCCTATCACCCTCACCTTGACCTCCTTCCACCTATTGCATTTCCAACGCCCCTCCCCCAAGTCCCTCCTCCCTACCTTTTATCCTAGCATGCTGGACAAACTTTCCTCATTCCTGAAGAAGGGCTTATGCCCGAAACGTCGATTCTCCTGTTCCCTGGATGCTGCCTGACCTGCTGCGCTTTTCCAGCAACACATTTTCAGCTCTGATCTCCAGCATCTGCAGTCCTCACTTTCTCCTCGAAGATTTTAACCTGCTGCGAATCCTCTTACAAGGATGCCTTCCTTGAAGAAGCTCTCTTTCTCCCTCTACAAGGATTTCAGTGAGTCCCTCTCTCACTGCACACCCCAGGTCATCTCCTCTGCACAGAAGCTCTTCAGCCATGTTCTCAAACAGACTCGCTACCACAGCCACATTTCCTTCCTCAGCACCTGCCTACAGAACCGACTGACCCCGCACGGACTCCGGACTACGTTCAGACCAACAAAATTTGGACCCAACCAGGACAACCAGTACCTACAACAAATCCGAAGCCTCCAGCAACAGACCTCCCTCCGAATCCTCCGCTCCACACTTGCAGCCATGCGCCGCTACCTACATTCCCTGCAATTAGCCCTACCCCAGCTCAGGACAACACTCTCACAGACCTGTAAAGGACCTCTACTGTTCTTCATCCACAGAAGAATCCATACACTAAACAAACAGTTCTTCCTAGCCATATCGAAAATTAAAGACAGTAAGTACCAAAAACTTTCATGTACTTACCCCCACACTCTGGGTTCCTCAACTGTTCCAGAATCTTCCAACGGCCTCCGAAATCAGTCCGGCGCCATTAACCACGCGTCTGCTACAGCGCTCGCGGCAACAACCGCCGCCGGGGACCATGACGTCACTTCCGCCCCCACCGACCTCGCAGCCTCCGCGATCGCCGCCCAGACAACCGCCTCCACGAACGCCAGGAAGACCATCGCCGACAGATTCGCGGACTCCGCGGCTATCGGGAATAACACTGTTGCCACAGCCACTTCCACCCCCTGGGTTGCCATCGCCGCAGCCACTTCCGCCCCCAGTGACATCACTAACCTGCACGACCACAACGCCGCATGTGTCTCCGCCCCCACCCCGATCTCCATCACCACGCTTAACTCCACCCCAACGCTGATCTCCGTCCCCGCCCCCACGCCTAACCCCATCCCCACTCCCAGCTCCAGTCCCACCCCAGGTCCTAGCTCCCAGCCCTGCCGTGTTTTCACCATCCCTCCAGAACTACCCCTCTCTGAGGATGAAAGATCAGTCCTCAGCAGAGGCCTCACCTTCATTCCCCTACACTCTCGGATCAACGAGTTCAACACGCAGCGTGACATCGAACAATTCTTCCGCCGCCTTCGCCTCCGCGCCTACTTCTTCAACCAGGATTCTTGCCCACCCTCTGACGACCCCTTCTCCCGCCTCCAACACACCCCATCCACCTGGACACCCCGTGCTGGCCTCTTACCCGCCCTCGATCTCTTCATAGCCAACCGCCGCGACATTAACCGCCTCAACCTCTCCACCCCTCTCACCCACTCCAACCTCTCACCCTCGGAACGTGCAGCCCTCCACTCCCTCCGTTCCAACCCCAACCTCACTATCAAACCAGCAGACAAGGGAGGTGCGGTAGTAGTTTGGCGCACCGACCTTTACACCGCTGAGGCTAAACGCCAGCTCGCGGACACCTTTTCCTACTGCCCCCTTGATCATGACCCCACCTCCCACCACCAAACCATCATCTCCCAGACTGTCCATAACCTCATCACCTCAGGGGATCTCCCATCCACCGCCTCCAACCTCATAGTCCCACAACCCCGCATCGCCCGTTTCTACCTCATGCACAAAATCCACAAACCTGACTGCCCCGGACGACCCATCGTCTCAGCCTGCTCCTGCCCCACCGAACTCATCTCTGCATACCTCGCCACGGTCCTGTCCCCCTTAGTCCAAGAACTCCCCACCTACTTTCGGGACACCACCCATGCCCTCCACCTCCTCCATGATTTTTGCTTCCCCGGTCCCCAACGCCTTATCTTCACCCTGGACATTCAGTCCCTGTACACCTCCATCCCCCATCATGAAGGACTCAAAGCCCTCCTCTTCTTCCTTTCCCGCCGTACCAACCAGTACCCTTCCACTGACACCCTCCTTCGACTGACTGAACTGGTCCTCACCCTGAACAACTTCTCTTTCCAATCCTCCCACTTCCTCCAAACCAAAGGAGTAGCCATGGGCACCCGCATGGGCCCCAGCTATGCCTGCCTCTTCGTAGGATATGTGGAACAGTCCATCTTCCGCAGCTACACTGGCACCACCCCCACCTTTTCCTCCGCTACATCGATGACTGTATCGGCGCTGCCTCGTGCTCCCACGAGGAGGTTGAACAGTTCATCCACTTTTCCAACGCCTTCCACCCCGACCTCAAATTCACCTGGACCGTCTCAGACTCCTCCCTCCCCTTCCTAGACCTTTCCATTTCTATCTCGGGTGACCGAATCAACACGGACATTTACTATAAACCGACCGACTCCCACACCTACCTAGACTATACCTCCTCCCACTATGCCCCCTGTAAAAACGCCATCCCATATTCCCAATTCCTTCGTCTCCGCTGCATCTGCTCCCAGGAGGACCAGTTCCATATCCGTACAACCCAAATGGCCTCCTTCTTCAAAGACCGCAAATTCCCCCCAGACGTGGTTGACGATGCCCTCCACCGCATCTCTTCCACTTCCCGCTCCTCCGCCCTTGAGCCCCGCCCCTCCAACCGCCACCAGGACAGAACCCCACTGGTCCTCACCTACCAACCTCCATATACAGCGTATCATCCACCGTCATTTCCGCCACCTCCAAACGGACCCCACCACCAGGGATATATTTCTCTCCCCTCCCCTATCAGCATTCCAAAAAGACCACTCCCTCCGTGACTCCCTCGTCAGGTCCACAGCCCCCATCAACCCAACCTCCACCTTCAGCACCTTCCCCTGCAACCGCAAGAAATGCAAAATTTGCACCCTCACCTCCCCCCTTACTTCTCTCCAAGGCCCCAAGAGATCCTTCCATATCCGCCACAGATTCACCTGCACCTCCACACACATCATCTATTGCATCCGCTGCACCCGATGTGGCCTCCTCTATATTGGGGAGACAGGCCGCCTACTTGCGGAACGTTTCGGAGAACACCTCTGGGACACCCGGACCAACCAACCCAACCACACCGTGGCTCAACACTTCAACTCCCCCTCCCACTCCACCAAGGACGTGCACGACCTTGGACTTCTCCATCGCCAGACCATGGCAACACGACGGTTGGAGGAAGAACGCCTCATCTTCTGCCTGTGAACCCTCCAACCACAAGGGATGAACTCAGATTTCTCCAGTTTCCTCATTTCCCCTCTCCCCACCTTGTCTCAGTCAAATCCCTCGAACTCAGCACCGCCTTCCTAACCTGCAATTTTCTTCCTGAACTCTCTGCCCCCACCCCACTCCAGCCTATCACCCTCACCTTGACCTCCTTCCACCTATCGCATTTCCAACGCCCCTCCCCCAAGTCCCTCCTCCCTACCTTTTATCTTAGCCTGCTGGACAAACTTTCCTCATTCCTGAAGAAGGGCTTATGCCCGAAACGTCGATTCTCCTGTTCCCTGGATGCTGCTCTTTTCCAGCAACACATTTTCAGCGCAGGAGAATGTTTTTGGCAATGCATGCAAGATGTCTGGCATTTGCAACAATGGGTCTATGTTATGATCTCTGAATCATTTTTTAGATTAGATTAGATTACTTACAGTGTGGAAACAGGCCCTTCGGCCCAACAAGTCCACACCGACCCGCCGAAGCGCAACCCACCCAGACCCATTCCCCTACATTTATCCCTTCATCTAACACCATAGGCAATTTAGCATGGCCAATTCACCTAACCTGCACATTTTTGGACTGTGGGAGGAAACCAGAGCACCTGGAGGAAACCCACGCAGACACGGGGAGAATGTGCAAACTCCATGCAGACAGTTGCCTGAGGCGGGAATTGAACCCGGGTCTTTGGTGCTGTGAGGCAGCAGTGCTGACCACTGTGCCACCTCTTATCATTTAGTTCAATTTTGGATAATCAAGCTGCATTCATAATCATTAAATTCCTGTTTATTGGAGCTTTCTGTATGCAAATTGCTTGCCACATGTCCTGCATTCCAGCAGGACCACACTACAAAAAAAAACTTCATTTGCTTCAGTTTTTCAGGCATCCTGAACTCAGAAGCCACCCTAATAAAACAAGAAGGTCTACTTAGAAAATAAAGTGTTCATCCAATGTGCTGAATGTTTTTCCATAATAATTTTAGGAGTTTGGAAATCTCCTAAAATGTAGGTGTAGCTGATTACTTGTTGAATAAGATGAAATATATTTATGTTACTAAAGTTAGGAATTTATTGAAGGATAACAGTGCATGAAAATGATGCAAATATCTCACACATTGACTATAGACTGATGATCTTCAAACATTTCTGAATACTTTTATTCCTGTGAAATATCTTATTGCAAACAAATGATCATATCTTCGTGATTACAGAGAGTTATTGGAATTTGGAACTATTAACATGCCATGGATATATGTTTGAATTAGCTATTTAAAGTTGCTAGGTTTTATTGGCTCAGCATCTTTTCTGAAATGAATTGGGTCAAGATTGAAATGTTGTCTTATTACTTCTGACAAAGGAACTTGCATTGCTACACAGCTGCATCACAGCTTAACATATCCCAAACCACTTGGATTGTTCTTTGAAATGTAGTCACCACTGAATTATAGGAAAATGTAATGCAATTTGCAGATCGTCATGCCCACAATTAAGTAAATTAATGGCTTGATTGTTTTTAGGGACTGTTGAAGGAAGAATCATGTCCAGAGGTCCAGGAGAGTTTATTTCTCCATCTTTCAACCATAACCATGTTATTTCAGATTTCCAAAGTTTGTGGGTTTTGGAAAATACTTCTTGCTGACTCATTTTGTAAATTTGTGTAAAATATTGATTCACGTGCTTGTCCTTGTTCAAAAACTTGATCAGTCTTGTTTCCAAATTGTTAACCATAGCCTGCTTTCTGATTGAAGGGAACTTGTCATTTTTGTGGAATCAAACACATCCCTTGGAAATTTAGAAAAAAAGTTTCAAACCTGTAATGGCAAGGCTATATTTGGCTGAGCCAATGTATTTTTGAAGATTACTTGTCAGTAATCCTTTACCCCATTTGTCTTGTATTCTCTTTAGGCAATGCTTCTTAGCCAGACTTTCCCACAGAACCACAGAGATTTATAGCCCAACCATTCAGGCCATTGTGTCTGTGTTGGAACTTGTTTAGAGCAATCTAAAGCTAATCACATTTTTATGCTGCCCTTCTGTGTTTGCATCAAATGTATTTGTACTGTTCACTTAAAAGTTTCTCTGTCTGTCTGTCTATCTCTCTGTCTCTGTGTGTGTGTGTCTCTCTCTCTCTCTCTCTCTCTTTCTCTGTATTTCTCTCTCTCTCTCTCTCTTTCTGTATTTCTCTCTCTCTGTCTCTCTGTCTGTCTATCTGTCTGTCTGTCTCTCTCTGGCTGTCTGTCTGTTTCTCTTGCTCTCTCTCTATTATATCTGTCTTGCTGTCTATATATTTGTCTCTCTCTCTCTGTCTGTCTCTTTCTCTCTCTCTGTCTGTCTCTTTCTCTCTCTCTCTCTCTCTCTCTCTGCCTGTGTGTCTCTCTCTGTCTGTGTCTCTCTCTCTGTCTCTGTCTGTCAGTGTCTCTCTTTCCCTCACCCTCTGTCGCTCTCTGTCTGTCTGTCTCTCTGTCTTTATCTCTCCCCCTCCCTTTGTCTGTCTGTCTCTCCCTTTGTCTGTCTATCTCTCCCTTTGTCTATCTCTCCCTGTCTCTCTGTATGCCTCTCTCTCTGTCTGTCTCTGTCTCTCTCTCTATATGTCTGTCTGTCTCTCTGTGTCTCTCAATGTCTCTGTGTATCTCTCTCTCTCTTTGTCTCTCTGCCTGTCTTTCACTCTCTGTCTGTTTCTCTCTATCAATGTTTCTGTCTCTCTCTTTCTTTGTCTATGTGTCTCTATATATCTGTCTGTCTCTCTCTGTCTGTGTCTCTCTCTCTCTCTGTCTCTTTGTCCCTGTCTCTGTGTGTGTCTGTGTGTGTGTGTGTCTGCCTGCCTGTCGTCTATTTGTCTGTCTGTCTCTCTCTCTCTCAATAACTCTGTCTCTGTCTGTCTGTCTGTCTCTCTCTCTTTGCCTGTCTGTGTCTCTCTGTTTCTATATATCTGTGTCTGTCTGTCTGTGTGTGTGTCTCTCTCTCTATCTGTCTCTGTCTGTTTGTGTGTCTCTGTGTCTCTCACCTCTGTGTCTCTCTGTCTCTATATGTCTGTGTCTCTGACTTTGTCTCTCTGTCTCTGTCTCTGTCTCTCTCTTTGTTTCTCTCTCTCTCTGTCTCTGTCTCTCTTTGTCTCTGTCTGTCTCTCTTTCTCTCTATTAGTTGTCTCTCTCTCTCTCTCTCTATCTATCTATCTATATATATATATATGTCTGTCTGTCTTTCTCTCTCTCTCTGTCTTTTGTGCCTCAACTTTTCAATTTTTACTACTTTGTAGAGTAATTTCTCTTAACCTCTAAACTCATTCTTTTTTAAAATTTAAACTTCAACTGATGACTACTGTCACTATCTTGTCAAAAATGTATGTTTATATAGTGTGTTTAGGATAGCAAAATCATCGAGGAGAAAGTGAGGTCTGCAGATGCTGGAGATCAGAGCTGAAAATGTGTTGCTGGAAAAGCGCAGCAGGTCAGGCAGCATCCAGGGAACAGGAGAAGAAGGGCTTATGCCCGAAATGTCGATTCTCCTGTTCCCTGGATGCTGCCTGACCTGCTGCGCTTTTCCAGCAACACATTTTCAGCATAGCAAAATCATTCACAAGAGTGATGCACAAACAAAATTGACACCAAGCCACATGAGGAATTAAGATAGGTGACAAAAAACTAAGACATAGGCTTTAAGACTCTTCTGAAGGAAGACAGAGGTTTAGACATGGAGAATTCCAGAGCTTTGTGCCTAGGAAGCTGAAGGCATTGTCACAAATGAAAGTGATTAAAATCAAGACGTGTAAAAGGTTAGAGGTGAAGTAATAAAGATTTCTGAAGATGGTAGTGTTGACAAAAGTTAGAGTTAAAGAAAAGTGAGGCTGCTGAGGTATATGATGATGATGAAAAACTTAAAATCGAATTACTGCTGAACCAGGTGTTATAGTGTATCAATGACCACAGAGTGACGGGTGCACATGATTTGGTACAAGTTAAGATAAAAGCAACAGAGTTTTGAATTAGCCAAGGTTTCTAAGATGAGTTTGGCTAGGCAAGCACTGAGGAAATAATGGCATGGATGATGGTTTCAGCAGTCAATGAATTTAGACATGGCAAAGTTGGAAGATATTCTCCAATTAATCTAGGTGATCTTGGTGACGGAGTAGACATAGAGAAAAAATCAACAAGTATAAGGCTATTAGCTCTAACAAGCCTTCAACAAAATTATGACTGATCTGCTCCAGGCTTCCAGTCCTTGTGAGTTCATCATAGCCATCACCTCATATGTATTTCAAAGATCCAATTATTCTTTAACTATTTTCAGAGATCTGACCTCTACAAATCTAAGGTAGAGAATTTCAGACAATCCCTGCCCTCTGGGAAGAAACGTCTTTGCATCTCCATTTTAAATGATATCCCTTCCTTCTGTTACTGTGTCCTCTCGGTCACTATTCTCCCACCAGTGGAAATATTTTCTCAATATCTACCCTTCAGATCCCTCAGAATCTTGTATGTTTCCATAAGATCAGTTATTGGTAGAAGAGAACAGGAAATTGATTGACAAAGAATGGTTTCAGCAGTTCTCTGCCAAATACATCCAGACCTTGCCTTTACACTTAACAGAACTAGGATCATGACCCTATCTGTGACAACAAGCAGTGTGATAGAGTTAATGTTTTAAAGGGGTAGAAAGACATAGAAGGTGACCCACGACTATGACTAGGCACATTAGTAATTGCAGAATTCTTTGTTTTTATTCATTCATGGGATTTCGATATTGCAGATTTATTCAGCATTTATTGTCCGTCCCTAATTGGCCTGGTGACAGTGGGAGTGAGCTGCTGTTGTGAGCTGCTGCAAACCTTGAGCTATAGGAGTGTTATTCAGGAATTTTACCCAGTGACAGTGAAGGTGCAGCAGTATAATTCCAAGTGAGAATGATGTGTGGCTTGTCGGGGAACTTCCATAAGGTGTTGTATTCCCACGTTTCTGCTGTCTTTAACACTCTAGGTAGTAGAGGCAGCAGGATTGGAAAGTGTTGTCCAAGAGCTTGGTGATTTGTTTCACTGTATTCTGTTGATGGAACCGCTGCTGCCACTATTTGTCAAATGTGAAGGGAATGAATGTTGAAGGTATTAGATGGGGAACCAGTCAAGTGGATTGCTTTGTTCTAAATAGTGCTGAGCTTCTTGCATCTTTTTGGAGCGGCACTCCATATGTAGAGAGAATTCTGTCCCACCCTTGAGAGTGCATTCTTTATGATGGATAGGCTTTATGAATAAGGAGTTGCGTAACTCACCATTGAATTCCTAGCCTCTAAATTATGATTGTCACCACAGTATTTAGATGAGTGGTCTGTACATAATAGTAATTCCCAGGATATTGATAGTGGAGGACTTAGCAATGATAACATCATTGGATATCAAGGGGTGATGGATAGATTCTCTTGTTGGAGATGGTCATTCCTTGGCATTTGTGTGGCATGAGTGTTGATTGCTCCTTGTCAGCCCAATCCTGATTGAGGTCCAACTCTTACTACATTTAGACAAGGTTTAGTATTTGAGGAGTCACAAAATTGAACAATGTGCAATTGTCAGAACAAACCCACTTCGGACCTTGGCAGGGAAAGATGAAAGATCACTGAAGCTGCTGTCGAAGGTTCGGCCAAGAATACTGCCCAGAGGAACTCCTACAGAGATGTCCTTGAGCTGAGGTGATTGTAGCCTCTAATGACTATGACCATCTTGCTTTGTGCCAGGTATGACTCCAATCAAAGGAGAGTTCTCCCCTGATTCCCAATGAATCTTTTGCTCGGTAGTTTTGATGGCACATTCAGCCAACTGCAGCCTTGATATCAAGGGCAGTCATTCCCAACTCACTCGGAGCTCATCCCTTTTGTCTACGTTTGAAGCACGACTGTGATGACCCTGGCTGATTCCAAACTGTGTGCCAGTGGAATAGGTTATTTCTTTGCAAGGGCAATTTTAATACTATTGTTGATGACACTTCCATCACTTTACTGATCATAGAGAGCAGTATGATGGTCTTCTAATTGGCCAAGTTGGATTTAACTGGAATTTCTGTATACATGACATACTGGGCAATTTTAAGCACTCCTATGTGGATACCAATGTAGCTGTCCTGGAACAGCTATTACCTGGAATAGCTGGAACAGCTATTACCTGGAATAGCTGGAACAGGATAGCTGGGGACGAGGCAAGTTCTAAAACACAGTTTTTCAATGCTATTACCTGAGTGTTAGTCATCGCAGTATCCAGTGTCTTTAGTCATTTCTTTCCATCACACAGAATGAATAATATTGGCTGAAGAGTGGCATTTATAAAGCCAGGAACCTCAGGAGAATGCTGGCTGAAGATTCTTACAAATACTTTACCTATATCTTTTGCACTGATTTGGGGCCGTGCACCATTGAGGGTGGAGATATTTGTGAAACGTCCATCTCTAGTGAGCTGTTTGATTGTCCACCACCCAGCCAATAAGATGGTGGTGTTGTGGTATATAATTGGACTGGTAATCGAGGGGCCCAAGCTAGTGGTCTGAGGACACAGATTGAAATCCCACCACAGCGTCTGTTGTAATTTAAATTGAATTACTTTAACAACCTGAAAGTGGAGCTAGCTTCGATCATGGTGAGCACTACGTCTACTACCAATTGTCATTAAAATCCATTTGATGCGCTAACATCCTTTCAAAAGGAAATCTGTCTTCCTCACCTGATCTGGCCAACATGTAACATCAAACCCACAGCAATGAGGTTGACTTTCAACTCATGCCTGAAATGGCCGAGCAAGCCGTTGGATTCACAGGCAGTTAAGGATGAGAAATAAATGGTGATGCCCGTGCGGCAAGAAAGAATTTGCTTTGAAAATGACTGGATGTGTAAGGATTGCAGAGTTTAGGTCTGATCTGTTGGCTGTGGAACAGCTTAGTTCTGCCTATCACATGCTGCTTCCATTGTTTAGAACATTAATAAACCTGCTTTGCAGTTTCACCAGGTTGACACCTCATTGTTAAGTCTACCTGATGCTGCTCCAGGCATGCTCTCCTGAACTCATTATTGAACCAGTGTTCATCCCCTGGCTTGGTGGTCATGGTTGAGCGAGGGATATGCGGATGATGAGGTTTTAAATTGTGCTGGAATAGAATTCTGTAAATGGCCCACTGTGCCTCATTATGTCCAATCTTGAGTTGCTATATCTGTTTAAAATTTATCCCATTTAGCACACTGGTGGGGGGTTTTCCCAATGTGAAGTTGATATTTTGTCTTCATAAGGGCTATGACTATGATAATATTGCAGACAGATGCATCTGTAACAGGCAGATAGATGAGGTCAAGTATACTTTTCTGTTTTATTGATTCCCCACTTGCCGCAGGGCCAATCTATCCGTCCAACACAGTCAATAGGGGTACTATTGAACCATTCTCTGCAATGGATGTTACAGTCCCCGACCCAGTGTGTATTCCATTTTCTTGCCTCCCCGGTGCTCAACATTGAGGAGTATTGATTCATCAGCTGAGAAGGTGCTTTGGAGGTTTCCTACTCATGTTTGACCCAATGCCACCAGTGGGTTCAGCTTCCTCCTGACTTCAGACAACTATGTCACCATTTGTGATCGGTCTGTCCTTTTGGTGGGACAGAGCATACCCAGACATGGTGATGGCTGTGGATGGAGCAGTGTCAGTATGGAATAATTCCTTAAGAATGACAGGCTCCGTCAGGCTATTGCTTGACTAATCTGAGTGACAGCTCTCCCAGTTTTGGTACAGACACCTAGATGTTTGTCACAAGGTCTTTTCACGGTCAACTGGGATACATTGCCATTGTCATTTCAAGTGCCTTTCTCGAAGCCAGTGGTGCGTATAGTTTTGTTCATATGGTAAAAGCCAGCCGTTTGGCAGTGCGACATGTATTTATAAGTGAATAGGGAAAATGTTTTTTCTCTGACAATCAGACGAAAGATTTTCCATGATTGTTCTTTTTTGGTATTTTTGAAAGTTTTATTAAACAGCATCTTGGCACTCTCATGACCTCAGGTCTCTGCCAGTTGGTAAAATTAATATTTCCTGATATCATCTGGTTCTTCTAATTTCTATGCTCACTATGGCTATAATATCCTGCCTATAACAAAGTACCTAAACTGCTGACAGCAATTTATTTGTACCTTAATCCTTTCTTTATACATAAGTAGTTTTATAGTATTCCCCTATTCTGGAAATTTAAATTGTTATTGAACTTTACCTTCAGTCTCAGTTTTAAGGAATTATTTATTTGAATAATGTCCCTTAAATATATAGCACCATTCATTGCTTTACTTCCTGAAAAGGGCTCATTTAATGTTTTGACGCAGGAAATTGTAATGTCACCTATCTGCTCATGTGACTAATTTCTCAAAGCCCTCTTTATTTATTCCACTTCACTACTTCCCAAATTCCCTACTTTAAATCCATTGATTTTGATGCAGTGGGTGGACTTTCCCCTCACTGTGTGGTTTGAATAATGTCAAGTGGGAAAGTACAGCAAGAATAAAAAGATCTGATTTTAGACAGTACGCAAAATTTTCCCAATTTTTTTTAGGCTCAACGGTGAATTTGGAATCAGGCCATTGAGCAACGACTACCTTACCTCCATGTATTTGTATCTCATTAAACCCTAACTCACCTTAATTATTTGTACTTGCAATTATCCTCTCCATCATGAACAATTCCCAGCAGGTAAATCAGAACAGGTACCTGGCAGCTGCAGCTCAGCAAATGCTTATCCTGGCCACCATCCAACAACATCCCTCCATATTCCAAAGCCTCCATCCTCCTCAGCCCTTCATCCACACAAGTCCACGTCAGCAGATCACCAACCTGCTACATGTGCTGTGGGGCCAAAGCTCTTACCAATTCAAACATTCCAAATTGAATCAAAGAGGAAGGAGACCAGGATTCTGTACAGAACTCAACATATTTCAATTTCAGTGGATACGAGAGTGTATCCTCATTTTAAATGTGAGAAGTACAAAAATGAAATTGTTATTTTAAAGCTATCTATGAGCCGTAAACATCAGTATGGGTGACTTCAATTATGCTTTCAAGTATTTTCAGTCAGGGAAAAATCAGCACAATTGTATTGAATTACAATGTCACGGAATTCCTCAGTATTTTGTCATTGGCTCTCTGTGGCTTTGTGGTTAATGGTCAGTGCAGACAGTAGGTTTACATTATTCTTCTGCTTCAGACTTTTTTTATTGTTTTTTCTAATTGAATCCAGTGTTTCCTATTAGGAAGCTGAACAATGGCCAAATACCGAGGAGTGGGGTTTGTTGATGTAGTGTGATTAAGAGAACACCAGAGATTTACCGAACCTGCACTAAGTTGTTTTGATACTCACAAATATTCACATGCAATTCGATTTAATGCTATACATTTTCTGTGTTTAACCAAAACTTTAAGAGAATTGTTACTCGAGGATAGATAATAGAAATTGATTAGAGTGATGGGTTTATATATTCAGAATAACTTACAGATGAATACTGTCTTGGATTGTTTGTTTTAATGAAGAGGAAAGGAATTGGCGATGAACCATTGTACGATTGTGAGGAGACATGCTTGAATGTCTGATTAATGAGATGGGTTTTCAGCACACATTTTAAAGGTGAGGGAGGAAATAGAGAGAATTGGGGAAAACATTCCAGAGAGGAGGACAGAAACATGCAAAATATCTGCCATTAGCAGATGGAGGGTAAAGTGAAGGCAGCCAAAGTAACTGTTCCAGCTGACAGCCAGGCCGGTTTTTTTTTTGTTTGCTTCTCACACAGGAGCATATAGTCATTTCCCGCGCACCCAGATTACCAGACCCGACTTAGAAGAAAGTACCTTGCGCTGTTAGATTTTAATTCTAGGACTTATGGGCATGTGCAGAGATGGGGTCCTGTTGATAACTTGAGTCGTGCCCCCAATCCTCAGAAGAGCCCAATGTAAGCCACAGGGGATGGCAGGTGTGGAATTGTGCTGCTTAAAAGGATTGGTGATTCTCGACTTTGTCACTATTGTTTTTTTTGAAAAAGCACATCTCATCAACTACAGACTCTGTCCTTCATCCATGTCAGCCGATGCATCCTCATGCCAGTCCACCCAATCCCATCTGCACTTGATAGCTGTGATGCCAACGTAGTGTCAGTTCCTGATAAGACCCCTCCCACCATTTTTCCCTTTACACCCTGTGCCATTTCACCCAGAGTGCAAAAGGAGAAGACATGGATGTGTGCTAAGATGAAATAGAATTAATTGTCAAGTGTTTATGGATGAATTCATGATCCTTAAAACAAAGACACCAACAAATATCTATTCATTGAAAGTGACTTCATTTGCTACTTAATCTCTCAAAAGAAACAAGCATTTGGATTCTTGGCATTTCAAAAACTTTACAAATATTTAGAATAGTCAATCAAAACTGTAAACTAAGAATCAACCAGCTATGATAATGACATGTTGTAAAATCATACAGCTACTTGCGGAACGTCCCAGAGAACACCTCTGGGACACCCGGACCAACCAACCCAACCGCCCCGTTGCTGAGCACTTTAACTCCCCCTCCCACTCCTGCCAAGGACATGCAGGTCCTTGGCCTCCTCCATCGCCAGACCGTGGCAACACGACACCTGGAGGAAGAGCGCCTCATCTTCCGCCTAGGAACCCTCCAACCACAAGGGATGAATGCAGATTTCTCCAGCTTCCTCATTTCCCTGCCCCCACCTTTTCTCAGTCCCAACCCTCGGTCTCAGCACTGCCTTCTTGACCTGCAATCATCTTCCCAACCTCTCCGCCCCCCACCCCCTCTCCAGCCTATCACCCTCGCCTTAACTCCTTCCAACTATCGCATTCCCAACGCCCCTCCCCCATGTCCTCCTCCCTACCTTTTATCTTAGCCTACTTGGCACACCCTCCTCATCCCTGAAGAAGGGCTTATGCCCGAAACGTCAATTCTCCTGCTCCTTTGATGCTGACTGACCTGCTGCGCTTTTCCAGCAACACATTTTTCAGCTCTGATCTCCAGCATCTGCAGTCCTCACTTTATCCATGTTGTAAAATCAGTCATGCAACACAAATCCTTTAATTATGTCCCTCAGGCCTATGTCAACAGACAGCTGGGCTTTTTTTAAACTGCTGAAGGACCTCGGAAAAAAATTGAAGGCCCAAAGATTTAGATGTCTTGATAGCTTGGTAGTTTCATTGAAATATTGTAGATTCTTGGAGCTCTTATGATATTACCTATTGTTTATGCACAAACATGCCTATTTTCAATGATCCCAAAAGGTAATTTGGCCTCTTCCAAAGAGCATCTTACCTCTCCAAAGTGTGTTCCTGGATCTATCTAAAGGATGCTCTACACCTTCAAAGAAATTAATCAGATTTAGATTTCTCCTAAAAAGTCGAAAGCATCCTACCATTGAAATGTGGCCCTGACTAAGGACAGTTCCACTTTACCATGTGTAGCTGTCTATGTGAACCACAGAAATGAAAATTACAACCTCCCTCTGTTCTCTCAACTTCCACTCATTGGAAATGATGGGTGCCAATCCTAAACAGCAAACATGTTTATGATTGAGATGTTGTGGAATTGAGACACTGGCATCATTTTAACTAAGCCAGAGACTCTCTCCACTTTCACAAAAATTCAGGACTCAGTGCTTCAATCACAGATCAGGTTGTCAATACTTTGTGAGAAAAGTCAGTCGGGTGATTGTTAATATTAGCCAGTTTACAGAATCACCGAATTGTTGTGGTGCTGGAGGTAGCAATTTGGCATATCATGTCTGTGCTGGCTCGCCAAATGATCAGTATGACATGGTACCATTCCCCTGCCTTTTCCCTGTAACCATTCACACTAAGTCTTTGGGCTAATCATCGAACACCCTCTTGAATGCTCCATTGAAAGTGGCGTCTACCACTTATCCAGACTGTGCTTTTCAGATTCCTAATGATTCACTGTGTGAAAAGGATTTTTGAAATCGTGTTTTCTCCTTTAAGAATTCAATCTAAATTTGTCTATTCATTCATGACCCTTTTACAAGTGAGAGCATGTTTGTCTGTGCCCAGACTGCTCATGATTTTGAAAGCTTCTATTAATTAGTCCCAACTTTTCAAAGCTATCTTCATAACTGAGATTGGAATCATCCATGGAACCATTTCCTGGAAACAGAAGAGTTCTGTTCTGCTTTCTGTCCAATCTTTTTCACTTTCTTCCTGTATTGTTGTGCCCAGGACTGTGCCAACTAATGACTAGTTGATGTCTTATACTGTTCAGAATCACGTCCTTGAACTAGAGTTCTGTACCCCTCGAAGAGTCAGAGAGTCATAGAGATGTACAGCATGGAAACAGACCCTTCAGTCCATCCTGTCCATGCCGACCCGATATCCCAACCAATCTAGTCCCACCTGCCAGCACCCGGCCTATATCCCTCCCAAACACTTGCTGTTCATATACTCATCCAAATGTCTCTTAAATGTTGCAATTGTACCAACCTCCACCACTTCCTCTGGCAGCTCATACCATACACGTACCACCCTCTGTGTGAAAAGGTTGCCCCTTAGGTCTTTTCTATATCTTTCCCCTCTCACCCTAAACCTATGCCCTCTAGTTCTGGACTCCCTGACCCCAGGGAAAAGACTTTGTCTATTTATCCTACCCATGCCCCTCATAATTTTGTAAATCTCTATAAGGTCACCCCTCAGCCTCTGACGCTCCAGGGAAAACAGCCCCAGCCTGTTCAGCCTCTCCCTGTAGCTCAAATCCTCACACCCTTGCAACATCCTTGTAAATCTTTTCTGAAGCCTTTCAAGTTTCACCACAACTTTCCGATAGGAAGGAGACCAGAATTGCAAGCAATATTCCAATAGTGGCCTAACCAACTTCCTGTACAGTCGCAACATGACCTCCCAACTCCTGTACTCAATCCTCTGACCAATAAAAGAAAGCATACCAAACGCCTTCTTCACTATCCTTTCTACCTGCGACTCCACTTTCAAGGAGCTATGAACCTGCACTCCAAGGTCTCTTTGTTTAGTAACACTCCCTAGGACCTGACCATCAAGTGTATAAGTCCTGCTAAGATTTGCTTTCCCAAAATGCAGCACCTCGCATTTATCTGAATTAAACTCCATCTGCCACTTCTCAGCCCATTGGCCCATCTGGTTCAGATCCTGTTGTAATCTGAGGTAACCCTCTTCGCTGACCACTACACCTCCAATTTTGGTGTCATCTGCAAACTTACTAACTATACGTCTTATGATCACATCCAATTCATTTATGTAAATGACAAAAAGTAGAGGACCCAGCACCGATCCTTGTGGCACTCCACTGGTCACAGGCCTCCAGTCTGAAAAACAACCCTCCACCACCACCCTTTGTCTTCTACCTTTGAGCCAGTTCTGTATCCAAATGGCTAGTTCTCCCTGTATTCTGTGCGATCTAAACATGCTAATCCGTCTTCCATGGGGAACCTTGTTGAACGCCTTACTGAAGTCCATATAGATCACATCTACTGCTCTGCCCTCATCAATCCTCTTTGTTACTTCTTCAAAAAACTCAATCAAGTTTGTGAGACATGATTTCCCACGCACAAAGCCATGTTGACTATCCCTAATCAGTCCTTGCCTTTCCAAATATATGTACATCCTGTCCCTCAGGATTCCCTCCAACAACTTGGCCACCACGGAGGTCAGGCTCACTTGTCTATAGTTCCCTGGCTTGTCTTTACCGCCCTTCTTAAACAGTGGCATCACGTTTGCCAACCTCTAGTCTTCCGGCACCTCACCTGTGACTATCGATGATACAAATATCTCAGCAAGAGGCCCAACAATCACTTCTCTAGTTTTCCATAGAGTTCTAGGGTACACCTGATCAGGTCCTGGGGATTTATCCACCTTTATGCGTTTTAAGACATCCAGCACTTTCTCCTCTGTAATATGGACATTTTGCAAGGTGCCACCATCTATTTCCCTACATTCTATATCTTCCAAATCTTTTTCCACAGCAAAATACCCGTTTAGTATCTCCCCCATTTTCTGTGGCTCCACACAAAGGCTGCCTTGCTGATCTTTGAGGGGCCCTATTTTCTCCCTAGTTATCCTTTTGTCCTTAATGTATTTGTAAAAACCGTTTGGATTCTCCTTAATTCTTTTTGCCAAAGCTATCTCATGTCCCCTTTTTGCCCTCCTGATTTCTCTCTTAAGTGTACTCCCACTGCCTTTATACTCTTCTAAGGATTCACTCGATCTATTCTCCCTATACCTTGCATATGCTTCCTTCTTTTTCTTAACGAAACCCTCAATTTCTTTAGTCATCCAGCATTCCCGATACCTAGCAGCCTTCCCTTTCACCCTAACAGGAATATACTTTCTCTGGATTATTGTTATCTCATTTCTGAAGGCTTCCAATTTTCCAGCCATCCCTTTACTTGCGAACATCTGACCCTAGTCAGCTTTCAAAAGTTCTTGCCTAATTCCGTCAAAATTGGCCTTTCTCCAATTTACAACTTCAACTTTTAGATCTGGTCTATCCTTTTCCTTCACTATTTTAAATCTAATAGAATTATGGTTGCTGTCCCCAAAGTGCTCCTCCACTGACACTCCAGTCACCTGCCCTGCCTTATTTCCCAAAAGTACGTCAAGTTTTGCACCTTCTCTCGTAGGTACATCCATATACTGAATCAGAAAATTGTCTTGTACATGCTTAACAAATTCCTCACAATCTAAACCCTTAACACTATCGCAGTCCCAGTCTATGTTTGAAAAGCTGAATTCCTCTACCATAACCACACTATTGTTTTTAGATAGTTGAGATCTCCTTACAAGTTTGTTTCTCAATATCCCTCTGACTATTAGGAGGTCTATAATACAATCCCAATAAATTTATCATCCCTTTCTTGTTTCTCAGTTCCACCCAAATAACTTCCCTGGATGTATTTCTGGGAATATCCTCCCTCAGCACAGCTGTAATGCTATCCCTTATCAAAAACACCACTCCCCCTCCTCTCTTGCCTCCCTTTCTATCCTTCCTGTAGTACTTGTATCCTGGAACATTAAGCTGCCAGTCCTGCCCATCCCTGAGTCATGTTTCTGTAATTGCCATGATATCCCAGTCCCATCTTCCTAACCATGCCCTGAGTTCATCTGCCTTCCCTGTTAGGCCCCTTGCATTGAAATAAATGCAGTTTAGTTTATTACTCCTACCTTGTCCCTGCCTGCCCTGACTGTTTGACTCTCTTCTGCTCTCAACTGTACCCGTCTCAGATTCATCTCTTTCCTCACTATCTCCCTGGGTCCCAATCCCCCACCTTACTAGTTTAAATCCACCTGAACAGCTCCAGCAAATTTCCCTGCCAGTATATTAGTCCCTTCCAATTTAGGTGCAATCCGTTCTTCTTGTACAGGCTACTGCTACCCCAAAAGAGATTCCAATGATCCAAAAATGTGAATCCTTCTCCCATACACCAGCTCCTCAGCTATGCATTCATCTGCTCTATCCTCCTAGACCTGCCCTCACTAGCTTGTAGCACTGGGAGTAATTCAGATATTAGTACTCTCAAGGCCTTCCTTTTTAAGTTCCTGCCTAACTCTCTGTAATCTCTCTTCAGAATCACAATCTTTTCCCTTCCTATGTCGTTGGTTCCAATGTGGACAATGACCTCTTGCTGGCCCCTCTCCCACTTGAGAACATTCTGCACCCTCTCTGAGACATCCTTGATCCTGGCACCAGGGAAGCAACATACCATTCTGTTTTTTTCGCTGCTGGCCACAGATACGTCTGTCTGTACCTCTGATTAGAGAATCCCCTAACACAATTGATCTCTTGGAACCAGACATACCCCTCGTTGCATTCAAGCCAGTCTCAATACCAGAAACTTGGCTGTTCGTGCTATGCTCCCCTGAGAACCCATCACCCCCTACATTTTCCAAAACAGCATACCTGTTTGAAATGGGTATAGCCACAGAAGGCTCCTGCATTAGCTACCTACCTCTCTTACCTTTCCTGGAGTTAACCCATCTATGTGATTGGAGACTTGCCTCCCCTTCCTATAACTACCATCCATCGCATACTGTTGCTGTTGCAAATTCCTCATTGCTTCTAACTGTCTCTCCAACCAATCCACTCGATATGATTAGATTTGCAACCAACAACATTTATGGCTGATATAATCCTCAGTAACCCTTAAACTCTCTTTAAACTCCCACATCTGACAAGAAGCACATATCACTCTAATAAAGGCCATTTTTGCTCCTTCACAATCTACAGACCCAAAAAATATCACTGTTTTATTCCTCTACGAACACTGCCCCAGGTTAAATGAATAGTTATGGCTTATATTTTAAGTTTAATCAAGAGATATATCTCCAAAAACATATAATCAAGAAATAACCCACTCTACTCACTACTACAGACTTTCTGTAGTCCACTTAAAACAATTCATTTATCTGATTCTGTGCTTTACCCCACAGTTCCTCCAAGATCCGTTGTGAATTTCACTGTTTGTTAATTTTCCAAGACGCAGTCCGATATCCAGCGATACATGAATTCAAACAGCAAAGGCAGTGTCAGTTTTGTTAAAGTCAATATTACCTTATGCATTATTAATCGCTCTCACCATCTGCCCAGCTACCTTTCGTGACTTATGAAAATTGTACATGCAGGCTTCTCTACTCCTGCACACTCATTAGAATGCTAGCCTTTATTTTGTGTTTCCTCTCAGTTTTTCTTTTATCACCTATTCACTAAATGATAGGAATCAAATACCAATGTGTTAATGGATTTTTTTGGGCTGGAGGAAGATTTTAGTGGATTTACACCCTGCATATGGCTCTGCATTTAATCTAATCTTCCACACGTCTGCCCACTCTACCAAATTGTTCATGTCTTTTTGAAGCTCTATAGTGTTGTCCTCACTTCCAAATTTTGTATCATCTTCAACCATTGAAATTGTCTTGTGTATACTATGGTCTACATCTTTAATATATTACATGTCTTTAATTCTGCGATTGATATGTTTTATGGGAGGCTTGCTTGGAACACTAGCTCCTGGAGAACTAAGGCACCGTGTTTTCAAGAAGGAGTTAAATATATTTCTTGGCTAGAGGACTCTAAGGGCAGAAAGAGGGAACAGGGTACTGAGTTGAATGATTAATGGTGGAGCAGGCTCGAATGCTCAAGTAGCCTTCTCCTACTCTCTTTCTGTGTTTCTGTAAGGGATAGCAAGAGTCTGGTGATGAATGAAGTTTCACGACAAACCTTTCTCCAGCCCAAAAAATCCATTCACTATTGTCGTCTGATTCCTGTCACTTAGTGAATTTGGTATCCATGTTGCTACTGTCCCTGTTTTCCCTCAAGTCTATTGTGCAGCACTGTTTGAAATCCTTTTATAGACCATATACACTGCATCAATGGCATTACCCACACGAACTGTGTCTGTTATCTCTTCAAAGTATCCTAGTCATGGAAATCTTGAACACAATTGGAGCCTATTCGAACTAGACTGATTGGTAGGAAATGTCACTGAAGCTTCTTTCGATCCAAATTTGCAAAATGGTGGATGTTTTCTAGCTTTTTCTGTTGAGGTTTAGAAACTTAAAAGCATGTATGGTTGACAGACCACTTAAAAAACGCAAGTTAATGTTTGGATTAAACTCTTAACATCGATTAGTTTCAATTATTTTGTCTCATTATACCTCGCCAAAGCCTATTAACAATTAAAAATGTTTATTTAAAATTATTAAATTAACCCAAGTATAACCTCAATTCAGCTGATCCCTTTTCGCCCTGAGCCATGTAAGAGAGATGAATGTGAAAGAGAGGTAGTTTTGCTTTATGAATCGAAGAATTGATCCAAAATCCTACAAACCAACCAGGAAATAAACATCACCAGCAGGGGGCCAGCTGATCAGAGTGTTTCAGTACAATGTAGCACATAAGCTCTGAGTGATCGCATTGCGTCCAGCACCTGATTTGAATAGGTGGGATAATTATCTAAAAGACTTTAGATTACAATTAAATGTTCTGTTTTTGGTTTCAAAGGGTTTCAGTTCACAAATTAATCATTTCTTTGGGGTTGGATTTCCAGTGGATAATTAGAAACTTGCAAAATTGTGTTGAATTCTCTGAAATACATGAGCTTTCATGCGTGAAATATCCACATCATCCAGGAATAATAATATTTCCTTTCAAAGACACAAATGCAGCAGGTTTCAGAATAATGGAAATTAACCCTCATGCACATTTTCTGGAAAAGAGCCATTTTCCCTGAACATTCTGTTATTCACTTAAATGAACCACTCTGGTAAACTAGTGTACTTTAGCATGTCTTCCTTTCTCTTTAAAAATAAAACCCCTGGGAATGTCAGTTATGTTAACGTATACCATGGTTCTATGATTTAGGACTTAGTTGAGCAGGAACTTCTTCACCTAGAGGGTTGTGAATCTGTGGAATTCCTCATCCAGTGAAGCAGTTGAGGCTACCTCGTTGAATGTTTTTAAGGCCAGGATAGATTTTTGAACAATAAAAGATTTATAAGTTATGGTGAGTGGGCAGTTAAGTGGAGCTGAGTCCACATAAAGATCAGCCATGGTCTTAGGGAATGGTGAAGCAGGCTCGAGAAGCCAGATGGCCTACGTTGCTCCTATGTCTTACATTCTTATTTCTTGTGACACGGTATTTTTATGTCAATTACTTACTTAACAATACCATAGGAGACTCATTCAGAGGTGTCTTTTGAAAGATTGGCCTTTCTGGGTACTACATTTCTAAGCCTGACATTGTGTTTCAAAATGTAGGAATGTAGAAGTAGGTGTAGTGGTGTAGCATGGTGGCTCCGAGGTTAATACTGTTGCCTCACAGTACCAAGGAGCTGGGTTCGATTCCAGCCTCAGGTGACTGTGTGGAGTTTGCATGTTCTGACTCTGTCTGCGTGGGTTTCCTTTGGCTATACTGATTTCCTCCCACAGCCCAAAGTTTGCAGGTTAGGTGGATTGGCCATGCTAAATTGCCCATTGTGTCCACAGATGTGCAAGCTGGGTGGTTTAGTCATGGGAAATGCAGGGTTACAGGGATTGGGTGGGATGTTCTTCGGAGGGTCAGTATGGCCTCGACGGCTGAATGGCCTGCTTCCATATTGTAGGGATTCTATTTTATCATTCAGTCTCTTGAACCATTTTCACCATTTTAGATTATGGCTGATCACACCACAATACACATCCCCATGCAATCCCCATTTCCACTGATGTTATTAGTAACTCGAAATCCCTGTCTTGAACTTATCTAATGTCTGTACTTGAACAGCTGTCTGGGGAGAGAATTCCAAAAGTTCATCACTGAGTGAAGAGGTTCCTCCTCATATTAGTCTTAAATGACTTCAATTCTGAGATCATGTCCACTGGTTTGAGATCCTATAGCCAGGAGAAACCTCCCTTTTCTACTTCTGCATTGTCTACACCTTCAAGAATTTTGTACGTTTCTGAGATTGCCTCTCGTTCTTCTAAACTCCAGAAAATATAGGCATTGTCTCCTTATCTCTCCTCATAGGACTGTTCTACCATCTGAGAAATCGCTCAGATGAATCTCCACTAACCGCCTCTATGGAAGTACTTCCTAAACATTTTCCCATTGAGACCCCATGTGGTGCTTGCAACTTATCACAGCAGGGCGGCAATCGCATGCCTGGGCGAGTAAACGGAAATGCCTTTGGAGAGATTTGGAGTTGTGGGGAGCTGTTGAGAGCAGTAGGGAGAAAATTGCCTTGTGGTATTATCGCTGGCCTGCTAATCCAGATACCCAGATAATGTTCTGGGGACGCGGGTTCAAATCATGTCATGGCAGATGTTGGCAGTTGAATTCAATTTTAAAAAAACACCTAGAATTAAGAGTCTAATGAGGACCACATATCCATTGTTAATTTTTGGAAAAACCCATCTGGTTCACTAATGTCGTTTAGGAAAAGAAACTGCTATCCTTATCTGGTCAGGCGTACATGTGACTGCAACAGCTGCACCGATGTGGTTGACTCTTAATTGCCCTCAGGGCTATTAGGGATGGGAAATAAATGCTGTTGAGCCAGTCATACTCGCCTCCTGTGAAAGAATGAAGAAAAAAGTAAGCTGTTATTCTACAGGTTTTTTAATGAAAAGTGATAATTACCTATCTCCCAAGAAGTGTTTAAGGACAGGAATCAGGTCTCTACAATTGGGTAGTTAGGCCACAAACCATTTTTAAAAAAAACAGATTTAAAGGGGTCTTGCAATATTTGCTTTTGGTTGGAGCTCCATGGCAGGCATTTCTGCATTGAGTTTTGACCCCAAGGTTTTGGAGTTGGCCACTTACAATTTGGGAAGCCCTGTTATATTGCAAGTATATCCTCTCTCATGAAAGGGGGATATATACCTTAAGTGAGGGCTGACCAGTGTTCTATACAGTTGAAGCAAGATGATTTCTCTGTGTTCAAAAAGGCTGTTAACTTGCACCCGAACAGAATATTAATTAGAAATTTACACAAATTGGTTGTTACATGTAAAAGAGTGGACTACATGGATAACTGTTTAAACAGAATCTAATGCTCTAAAGTCTGCATAACTTTGGATCGAGTACTCGATAGGCAGATCCAAACTTGCTGACCTGTTGCAGTTAAAATAATATTTGGCAGAATCTGAGAATGAATACCCAGTTGTATTTAATTAATGTCAACACATTGATACAATTATGTAATCTCCAGTGTGCATCAGGGATTAAACTGAAAATGCCCAACAGCTGGGCAATTTCTGACTTTATCTCAGAGGTGTTGAGGGATTTTTGAAAGCTTGGCCATGTATAAGTGTCTTATCAAGATAAGGAGCGTGATGCAATGCTAAATGCTTCTTCTATGAGTCTCTCTCTTCCCTGGCCCAGGCTAAAGCTCAATGATCAGCATGAGGGTTTGATGCTTGTTGAGAATAATCTTTGACAAGAAAATATAATAGGCTGGTTGCTAGGAGTTTGCAATAACAAGCGCTTGTTATTTTTTGGATTGTCTAATGTCAAGTCAGTTTCTATTATTCAGATTCACTGAACAGTAGCAGTAATATTTTCCCAGCTGCCACTACCTTTGGAAACTTGAGGCGCAATCTCAACACAATTTAAAATTGTTGTCTTCTATTACAACTGAATCTTCATATCTACATTTATACCCATATCCATATCATAACAGAATTTGCACATACGTATTTTTAATCAGATCATACATTAATTGATGTAAGTGGTTTGCTTTACATCGAAACATCAAAAACAGGAGCAGAAGCAGAAGTTGGCCATTCGATCTCATGCACCTGGGTGGCATGATGGCTCAGTGGTTTGCACTGCTGACTCATAGCACCAGGGAGCTGGGTTCGATTCCAGCCTTAGGCGACTGTCTGTATGAAGTTTGCACATCCTCCCAGTGTCTCTGTGGGTTTCTCCTGTAACCTAAAGGTGTGCGGATTAGGTGAATTGGCCATGCTAAATTGCCCATAGTGTTCAGGGATGTGTAGGTTAGGTGTATTAGTCAGGGATGAATATAGAGTAGGGGAATGGGTCTGGGTGGGTTACTCTTTGGTGGGTCGGTGTAGGCTTGTTGGATCAAAGGGCCTGTTTCCATACTGTAGGGATTCTATGATTACACCTGCTTCACCATTCAATATATTACAGCTGATCACCGAGCTCATTATCTACTCCTGCCCTCCCCTCATTTCACTTGATTCCATTGATCACGAGAGCTTTATCTACTTCCTTGTTGAAAAGACCAATGTTTTGGCCTCAACCAGTTTCAGTCGTAATGAATTCCAAAGGCTCACCACTCTCTGGGTGAAGAAATTTCTCTCATCTCAGCCTTTATTCTTAAACTAGGACCCCTGGTTCTGGACTCTTCCTGCCATTTGGGAATGTCCTTTCTGCGTCTAATCCTGTTAGCAATTTCAATGACATCCTCCCTACTTATTCTTCTAAACTCCATTGAATACAATCCTAACCAACTTGATTTCTCCTCCGATTTTAGTTCTGCTATCCCAGAAATCAATTTGGTAAGCCTTTGATACAATCACTGTGTTACAAGAATATCTTTCCTCAAATAAGAAGATCAAAGCATACATAATATTCCAGGGGTAGCCTCACCAGTGCCATTTACATCCTTGTACAAAGATCAACTTAGTTTAAAAACTGAAAGAACTGGAGATTCTGTAAATCAGAAGCAAAAACAGAAGTTGCTGGAGAAGATTAGCAGGTCTAGTAGCATCTGTGAGTTAATGTTTCGGGTCCAGTGACCCTTCCTCAGATCTTGGTTGCCTTGTTTACTGCCTTTACTGCACCTGCACACTTACTTTCAGCGACTGATGCATAAGGACACACACAAGTCACATTGACCATTCTCCTCTTTCATTTTACATCCATTCCAATAATAATCTGTCATTATTTTTTCAGGTGTTGTGCCTTTTCTTCTGTAAATATTCTGTCTTCACAACACCATTCAAAAAAAAATCCTTGACCGCATCATCCTTGCAAACTAGTTTCTCATCTTCAATGCTGCTTTCCTCTTCAAATTCCTTAAATGAGTTGTTGCAGCTTAAGTTTGTTCACATTTTTCAAAGAAATTGATGTTTGAATCTCTCCATTTCCATCCTTGGCATAGCAGTGAAACAATTCTTGTTACAGTCACAAATGACATCCTGTGTGCCTGTGGCAAAAGTAACATTTTCCTCCTTATATTTCTTATCCTGTCTGCAGTCTTTGTGACAGTAGGTCATGCCATCCTCATCTGCCATTTCTCCACTGTTTTCCAACTGGATGGGATTGCTCTCATGTAGACTCCTTTTTATCTATCTAATCATAACTAGAGTATCTTTTGGAATCACCTCTCTTCCTGCTCCTGTACCATTACCTCAGGTATCCCCCAAGGATTGATCCTTGGTTTCCTCCTATTTCCTATCTTTGTGCTACCAATCAGTGATCTCGTACAGTGTAAACTTTCACACATGTACTGTAACCATCCAGCTCCAGCTCATCACTATCTCTTTTAACTTCTTGACTACTGCAATTTTCAGACTGCTTATCCAGACTGCAGTATCCAGTTCTACTTGAGCAAAATTTGCCTAAAATTAATTATTACAAAGACTGAAGCACTTCTCACTCCACACCCCATACCTTCTACCAAATCCATCCCTCTCCCTGGACAGTCTGACATTAAGCTAGCCTGTTCACAATGTTTTATCTGGTCCAGGCTGAGCTTTGAATCTCATTTGTGCTGTCACTAAGATTGTGTATTTCCATGTCCATAACATTGACTGACTTCAACTTGGTCTCAGTTCACCTGCTTCACCTGAAATCTTCATGTATGCCTTTGCAGTCTCTAGCCTTGACACTTTCTTTGCATACCTAGGTCTTGTAGCATTTGAGACTGCCTCACCTTGAGGTTACCTAAAACTCTGCTGCCTGTGCCTTAACTTGGATCAAGTCCCATTCCTCTATCATCCAAGTCAAGCACCCTCTTGGTTTGAAAATTTGTATCCTTGCTTCGAAATCCCTCTATCGGCTTACTCCTCCCGAATACTTTTATCTTCTCTGGCCCAACAACACTTGGATTTGCCCTCCCTTGATTTTAGTCAGTTATGCATCCCCAGTCGTAGTTCAGCTATAGTTGATGGCTGTGCCTTCACATTGCCTCGCCCTGAAGCTGTGGGATACCTTCCCTCCACATCTTTGTTCCCTTACATCACTTCCCACCTTAAACACTCTTTAAACTTTACTACCTTAGCTAATATCACCTGGTGTGACACTGTTGGACTTAATTTCATATTGCTGCCCTGAAGAACCTTGATATGTTTATTACAGTAAGTTGCTATTGTTGGTGATGGTGCTGATAGGTATGCTTCTGTTCTCGTGAAAGGCAGGGATATTAGTGACAGGGATTGGAGTGCTTCCCATTAATGTATCTACTGACACCATCCGTTGTCATCAGGTCAAGTAGAGCCTTTTTCTTACGACCCCTTCATTTTCCAGTTGCAGAACTGATCATTTGCGGTAGAATTTTGTTCCTGTGATATTTATTCCTTACACCCCTCCTTTGAAGAAGTCGTGTTGTAATTCTAATAGGAAAATATTCCTTATGTTGAGAATCTACATATTGTCACCTGACACCATTTGTTTTTACCTCTGTCGATTTGCAGATTGTTAACTCCAGTGCATTTCACAGTCTATACTATTCCACACTTCGTGCATTTCACCCAGCAGGCAGCGTTCAATTGCCAAATCCGTATTCAGCTGTTTTTTAAAATCAATTGGTTTTATTGGAGACTAAGTCTAATCTTTTAAGTCATCGCTCCAGTGTTTTAAACGTTTAAAACAGATTTTTGCAGATTTTATTATTTAATATACTGAATGTTATTAAAGCATAGATTTCCATCTTTTAAAATATATTCTTAGCTATTTCACGTTTTGAGGATTTGCATGTATTGTCTGTCAACAGTAAACAATAGGCTCAGTACATTTTAAAAATGTTGACCTAGATTTTACAAGTAATGAAAAGAGCTTGCTGTTCATGACAATTGCTGCTACATACAGAATTTTGTGTGTCTTTTAAGCAGTGACATATCAAAGTATGTTGGAAATAATGTGGCTCCCTCTATAGGGGGTCTGGCTTTTGAATAAATAGTGTGAGCAACAACCTGCATCCTTAATGAATCAGATTATAAATATCATTTCAATGAGCTGCAGTTTAAACTAGGAAGCATAAGTTCCACATCTAAATGGATAGAAGATCAAATGAAGAAAGTAAGATCAAAACGGGGAAGATAGATGATTTTGCGAGATTAGAGATGCAAAAAAAAAACCCAACAATAATTAAAATCTGAAAGAAAGCTACACAATATTTGTTAAAGTTTATTTTCAGTGCCAGAGAGGTTGTTTGTAAGTAATTTAAAGCTCAACTCATCATTTAAAATTCACTAATATCTTTTTCTGACATATCTAATAGGAACATACAAAATATTCATGCTCTGACAAAAATTGCCATGCAAAGTCTCTCACCAGGGTATCAGTGCAGTGCTGCTTGAAGAAATATCCAAAAGCTCAACAGGCATTTCTAGATTTTCATACTTAATCATGCATGTGTGGATAACCAGACGTTGTTGCTTCCAACCTAACAATGAGTGCTGTTATATTTACATTTCAGCTTAATTCAAAATAGGACTTTTTAAAGAGATACAATGTAATTACAAATTAATGTAAAAAGTCAGTGTTAATAATTTTATAATCCAGAAGATGAATCTGGTAAGTACTGTCACTTTAAACATAAACGAGCTCCGGTTTAGCTACAAATCTGGAGTGATATTAAATATTTAACTGTTGTCTATCAGTCGACACGGTTGAGTACATGAGAACTTAAGAGGCTGAGCGTATTATATTTTGAACAGTTTAAAGTTCTTGCTGACAAAAAAATGCATAATTTCAGAGCGTTCTTTCCAAAAAAAACACATCACCAATGGCTCATGGAACAGTCAAGCAAAACCCTGTTTCCCACAATGCATTAGTAATACTGCTGGTGAAAGATTGAGGATCTACAGGGCACGAAGCTCCATCAAGTGGTGGTATTGTGCAACTGTCAGTGTGAACAGAAGTGGAAATCCACTATCTAACTGATCTTTAACGAGATTAAAAACGTGCCAGCTTTCCAAATAAAGTGGTTAGTGCTTGAACCAGTTAAGCTTAACGACAAAAGTGTTTTGAATGACAATCTGAGAGAAAACAAGCTCTTGGTCATGAAAAAAGCAGATTCTGTGAAATGGGGAAGATGGTAGGAATACTCTGTAGAGTTGACGTCTGGAGAATAAATTACACAGAAGTTACTAGGATAGAAAACTCAGAGCAACAATGTTGGAAGTGTAGTAGTTATTCCACTTTTGCTATTCAGGATGAATATTGACAGAATTATCAGAGTAATGAAACTAAAAGATTGAATTAATCTTGCTGCTTTTCTAGAGCTCCATCACATTGTTGAAGCATGCAACTACAGGACTGACTGTGTGTCAATTGAACAGTGTCCCAATAAGACCTGCACACACAATGTATGTTATAGATATTCAGAAGATATTTTAAAGTGCATGTTATACTGAGAATTTCTCAGCTGGAGAGAGAAATCTCACAGAATCTATATTGTTTAAAGAATTGGCTATCCAACAGAAAGCAGAGAGTTGAGACTTTTTTTGGTTGGTGAGATGTAACTAGTGGAGTGCCACAGGGTTCAATCCTTGGACCCACAACTATTTACAATCTATATTAATGACTTGGATGCAAGGGTACAAGGTACTATAGCCAAATTTGCAGATGATACCAAAAGAGGTGGGAAAGCAAGTTCCAAAAAGAAATTTACAAACACTTCTAAAGTTTAGGTGAATGGGCCAAAATCTAGCAGATGAAATTTAATGTGGATACCCGTTTTGGATGGAAGAGTAGAAAGGCAACTTCTTATCTAAGTGGAGAGAAATATCAGAGTGCCTTTGTGCCAAGTGATCTGTGTGCCCTCCTGGATGAATTGTAGAAAATTATTCAAAGTTTGGGAGAAGATTTGTAGCTCGGGTGTTCATTGTTGTGGTTCTGTTCACCGAGCTGGGAATTTGTGTTGCAGACGTTTTGTCCCCTGTCTAGGTGACATCCTCAGTGCTTAGGAGCCTCCTGTGAAGCGCTTCTGTGAAGTTTCCTCTGGCATTTACAGTGATTTGTACCTGCCGCTTCCGGTTGTCAGTTCCAGCTGTCCGCTGCAGTGGCCGGTATATTGAGTCCAGGTCGATGTGCTTATCGACCTGGACCCAATATACCGGCCACTGCAGCGGACAGCTGGAGCTGACAACCAGAAGTGGCAGGTACAAATCACTGTAAATGCCAGAGGAAACTTCACAGAAGCGCTTCACAGGAGGCTCCCAAGCACTGAGGATGTCACCTAGACAGGGGACGAAATGTCTGCAACACAAATTCCAGCTTGGCGAACAGAACCACAACAGAAAATTATTATGCAGGTATAGCAGGAGATAAGGAAGGTAAATGGAATTCTTGCATCTACTGCAAAAGGATCAGAGAATAAAAGTAGGTAAGTGATGGTGCTGCTGTACAAGACATTTGTGGAGTAATGGATAGAGGTTTGGTCCCATTATTTGAGAGATGTGTTGGAGACACTTCAGAGGAAGTTCACTCAATTTATTCCAGAGGTAAAGGATTTGAACAGAGATTGAGAAGTTTAGGCCTGCACTGTCTAGACATGAGAAGACTGAGAAGAGATCTAATTGAGGTATATAAAATGCGAAAGGAGATTGACAAAGAAGATGGAGGAAGGATAATTTCTCTCCTGGGACAAACTATAATGAGAGGTCATAGTTTCAGGATAAAGGATAGCAGATTTAAAACAGATGAGGAGACATTACTTCTCTCAAAGAGTTGTAAATCTGTAGAATTCACTAAATTAGAATTATGTTGGATGCTAGACACTGAATAAATTTGAAGAGATAGATAGACATTAATCATTAAAGGGTGGAAGGGTTACAGAGCGAGGGCAGGAAAGTGGAGGTGAGACCTTGGTGAGATAAACCATGATTGTATTGAATGGTGGAGCTAGCTTGAGGGGTTGAATTGCCGACTTCTGCTCCCAGTTCTTATGTTCTTTTATATTGTCATCAAGCTGAGTTTGCCATATTAGCCTTTTGTGAAACCATTTGGTGAAACTCGTGGGAAGGTGAAGGAAAATATGCCATTTTCAGAGGACTTTTTTTCCCTAACCGTCATTTTCGGATTGATTTACACATTAACAGTATTGTGCAACACCTAATTACAGAAACCCTAAGTGCCACTTCTTTTACACCATTTTGACAAGATGGCTTATCCACAAATACAAACGACCTGCACTGCCTGCACCAGTGTGGTATTCATCCATTTCCCCTACAAGGCATTCTTTGACCTCTGTAAGTTAGATGCTAATTTAATATAAGGTTACTTTCATGCTGTAGTCTATGGTCAGTTGAAACATGATTTTAAATAACTCACAAATTACTAACATAAACACGTAAGGTTAAAATTTAATTTTAAAATATATTGTTGTCAATTGAAGTGAATGTTGTCTTGCAGGCACCTTTTTTTTATCACGTTTCCTGTGTCTGAAAACTGTATGTTATACTTGTTTCTGCTTTGTGTCAGAACATGGAGGGAAGAATTTTATATTTCATGTTCCTACACCTGGTGGCTCAGAGTATTTTGTAGAATGCCCAGTTTAAGTGGGCATTTTACATCATTCAGCCATAAATGTTGATGGAGACGTGAAATTATAAGTGTGGCAAAGGCAACAGGACTTCTGAGCCATTTGAGAATGACCGAGCCTATCTCCATAAACAATGAGAAAAGTTATCAGAATGAGGACTGAGGAAGAATAGAGCTGGAATGGATAAATTCAATGTCAAATCAGGTACTGAAAGTGAAACCAAGAACAAGATAAAAGGAGAAAGCCAAGTGAATTTTTTAAAATATAATTTTTCGCATTTATTAAATTCTATGGCAATATACTAGTTCATATAATCATTTTCTAGATGAAAGATGTTGATTGGCACTCATCATTAATTACCTTATTTATAAGGATGCTTACACTTAGTTATTAGTCCTAACTTATTGTGTCTAATGGACAATTAAACACAACAAGTTAGGACAATTTCCCATTTTGTCAAACTCGTGGGAAGGTAAAGGAAAATATGCCATTTTCACAGGACTTTTTTTTCCCAACTGTCATTTTCTGATTGATTTACACATTAGCAATATTGTGCATCAGTCACATTGGGCTGCATGTTGTACTTTTTTGGCTAAGTGCTAGGTACAGTGAGTTTTTTATGAAGTCTTGCACATTTTCTCACCATGTCTTTCCAAATTCTCCTCATTAACTACTTGAGCTGCCCCTATGGTGTCTCCCTCATTTGATTAAATCACCACTTTACCATGCCTTGGTCATGGAACGACACACCATTATTGGGAAGTCATGGAATTGATCAACATACCAGGTGCTAGTGTGCCAAGAGGGACTCTATCAATGTGGAGCAGCCCTGCACTGTTCATGCCTGGACCTGGCAGATCAGGAGTATTTGATGCTTTGTTTTGTACACAGGGGCCTGAATGTCCTGCTGGAAGGTGTGGTGCTCAGGGAGGACATCCTCTCCCCCAGGTTTAGAGGAGACCACAACACCAGACCATGCCAGCCTGGCCTGTGGCTACCACCAGAATCAATATCACTTTGAGTTTGTCTCTGCTACTGTACCACTTCCCACCAAGGCTCCTGCTCTACCACCCTCAATATTGGCTGCAATGTCTTCCTTCAATCACTGTCACCAATCACAATCACTGTCACAACTAATTCTATGTGCCATCTGTAATAACTACTCACTCACCCCTCCTCCTTCCCCACCAACACTGCAATAGCTGGACCACCTGCTCTCATCTCCCTTGATACCTGCTTCTTTGTTATTCCAGGAGGAAAACAGTTCCCCTTGGCCACGAGTAACAGGAAAAGTGGTTGGCTGCCAGGCATTCAGCTTCTCACCCATTATGTGGAGAGCATTGTGTGGAGGTTGGCTGACCGAGTCACCGAAAGCTACACTTGACTTACTTGTTGGGACCCACTGCGTGAAGACTATATCTCCCTTGCTTTGACTGAGGCCTGCTGACAACCATGACAAATTTCATGGCTTCCTGTATCAGTGATAATCAGCACAGCACTGTGGCAGTAATATAATCCTGTATCATTAGCTGAGGCTGCAAAACACAAAAAAAAAGGCATGGCAAGGCAGGGATAAGGTGAATATGCATTGAGTGAGCACTATGAGAGCGAGTGAACACCCTTGCGATGCAGCCTGGTCAGTCCATGAGCTAGATTCATTGCATCTGGAACAACATTCAGAAGCATGCTGCAAGTCGATCAGAGATGTGTCATGAGTGTTCTTAAAGGCTGGCACTTGTCAGATGTCAATGTCCATGTACTTGAGGTCCCTCTGGTTGGCACCCATGGAACATACCTTGACATGTTGGTGCTCAGTTTCCAAAACAAAGGTTCTTGCAAGCATGTGACAACCTGAAGTCGCCAGCTACCCCCTCTGGTTTACAGGTTGAGATTTCTTACTGTTGTTTAGATGAGAGTGGTTCTGGAAAAGCGCAGCAGGCCAGGCAGCATCTGAGGAGCAGGAAAATCGACGTTTCGGGCAAAAGCCCTTCATCAGGAATAGAGGCAGGAAGCCTCCAGGGTGGAGAGCTTTTGCCCGAAATGTCAATTTTGCTGCTCCTCGGATGCTGCCTGACCTGTGCTTTTCCAGCATCACTCTGATCTAAACTCTGGTTTTCAGCATCTGCAGTCCTCACTTTTGACCTGAGATTTCTTACTGTCCAGATGGTTCAGCGGGTTTGGTAAGTTAAGAAACTGGATATTAATGAGGCAAGTTTGTGGCACTAGAAAGGTATTTAAAAAGCTGCAGACTCCCTTACTTGGCAATTCATCGCTTTCTGGCCAGAGTTGGTAAAATGTGGAGCTGGAAAAAGCACAGCAGGTCAAGCAGCATCGGAAGAGCAGGAGAATTGATGCTTCAGGCATGAACCTTCATCAGGACCACATTGTTCAGGCCCCTATAAATACCATCTCTTTTATTTCAGTGAATTTTGGTCCGATATAGATGTAATTTTACCAAGTAGATTCCATGACAGAAATGCAAATGTTGTTGATCTGCTGAGCATTAAATTGAATCCGAGGGTAATATATTTGAATTGTTTGGTGTCCAGTGCTGAAACTTTATTTTAAATGTTTTTATTATTCTGATGTCTAGGGTAAACTGTCAGAAGAAGCAGCAGCTTGCAAGGAGACAGCAGCAGATATTAATGTAGCGACTGATCAGTATTCAAACAGTGCAAGTAGTACTGTGCAACAAGAAAGAACGGTGCACCTTTTGGAACGATTGCGAACACTAGAGGTAAGCAAATGGTGAAGTTTGTCTCCAGTAAGTTGGACCAAATGTCTCGCACCAATTGCTGATTTAGCACATGAGCAATTTTAAATGTCAAATGAAACGTACCTGTTACCACTTCTAACACCACTGTCTGATAAACCCCAATAAAAAAATTCTGCCAAGCTCCCCATGGCAGATTTACTCAAGACATGTGGGTGCATGTACAAATGTCCATTTATTTATTTTGACTATGCTTGAGTAATGGCTGTGGTAAAGTCAGTAACCAAGTAGCCAAGAACCCAAATGCTATGAAAATATTACTTGTTTGCACAGTCACTGATGTATTCTATCATTGTGCAGATGATCAAGAGAAAGCTAATGGGATGGTAATAGGCCAAATTAGATTTAGTCTGCTGTTTATGGGAAGGACATACTTGGTTAAATTCCCTCATTTGTTGGTAGATGTCAAAGTAGTAATTGTGCTGGAATAGCTTAGTTGAGAGTGCAGCTAATTCTGGAATTCAAGTCTTCATACTATTGCCAGAACGTTCCCAGGACTCATAATCTTTTAAGGAACCCAATGTCTTCAGCTGATTGTTGGAATCGTGTGAAATGAATTAATTTGATTGAAACTGGCAATTGTAGTGCTGCAGACATCAGAAGGTGGCACAGACCGATTAACATGACTGGATGAATATAATTGCCAATACTTCAGCCTGTCTTATGAACTGAAGTGTTGGAATCTCTCATTATTGAGAATGAAGATATTCTTCAGTGAGTTTTTCACGACCATTGGTGACATGATGTGGCAGGACTACAGAGCTTAGAAATGATTTGGTTGTAGGATCTTTTAGCTGTCTTTATGGTATGTTGCTTCCACTATTTAGCACACAAATATTCCTGTGTTATAGCTTTTCTGGTTGACACCACCTTTAGATACACAGTTCCTGCACTCTTTCTTGAACCAGGTTGATCAGTTCACTTGATAATTGATAATAACATAGAGTGGAATGTATGCTGGAATAGAAGATCATAAATTTGCTATTGACAGTGCCCAAAGCATCTGCTTAGTTTGAATTACCAGATTTGTTCTGAATCTATCCCTTTGAGTACAGTGATAGAGCTGTACAACATGATGACAATGTGTTCAGTGAAAAGATGGGACTTCACCTTTGCAAGAACTGTCCCTGTACTATCATTTACAGGACATTATTGAGGACCAAATCTAGTAGATTTTTTTTCCCCTTGTGGGTTCATTCCACACTGGTTGCACTCCCAGTCTGGCAGTCAAGTTTTTCGGTACTTTGTTGGTTCAAGCAGTAATGGTTTCCAGTGCCTAGTTTAGTGCTAGGCAGTTTGAGTGGTTTGATTGCCTAAATTGGGCTCTAGTTAAGCCACTCAACACCTCTCTTGCAACTGGTAAAATTGTGTCATGTGTGAAAGGTCTGGTGATGGGAGGCACAGTGCCTTGCTTTTTAAATTCACTCACCTGCTTTCTTGCCCATAAGTAGCAGTTCAGCCACTCTAGGTAATGTACAGTGTGGTTCCCCAATCCAAATAATTCTGTGCTCCTGTTGTTAACCTCTGGGCTTCTTCTAAGAGGTGTTCTATGTAGAGGAGTACTGATTCACTGGTTGAGGGGCAGGGCCATAAGTGATAATTAGTAGGTGTTTCCCTTGCCCTTGCCACAAGACCATGCAGTCTGGTGAGGACTTCCTGTGCCACTCCCTTCCGATCATGTAACTTTGTGTCACCTCGCATGGTCTTGCTGGTGACACAGGATGTATCCCTGAGACAGTGGTGTTCAAGCCTCTCGAAGGTGTGACATTGTGGGTAGGGCTGCCACTCTGTCACCTTACTAATCTGTGTAATTAGCTCTTTCAATTTTGGCACAAGTCCCCAGGTGTTACTAAAGAGGAGTCAAAGTGTGATGCTGGAAAACACAACAGGGATGTTCCTGAATGAAGGGCCTATGCCCGAAACATCGGCTCTCCTGCTCCTCAGATACTGCCTGACTGGCTGAGCTTTTCCAGCGCCACACTTTTCGACTCCAACTCTCCAGCGTTTGCAGTCCTCACTTTCTCTCAGTTACGAAGGAGGACTTTATGGAGTCAAAAGGGCTCGTCATTTCTGTTCACTGTGTCAATGTCAGATTGTCCATCCTGCTATATTAGATTAGAGTGGTGCTGAAAAAGCACAGCAGGTCAGGCAGCATCCGAGCAGCAGGAAAATTGACGTTTCGGGCAAAAGCCCTTCTATTCCTGATGAAGAGCTTTTGCCCAAAACGTTGATTTTCTTGCTCCTCGGGTGCTGCCTGACCTGCTGTGCTTTTCCAGCACCATTCTAATCTAAACTCTAGTTTCCAGCATCTGCAGTCCTCATGTTTGCCATCCTGCTCTGTTGTCCATTTTACAACCTCAATTTGGTCAAGGAAAGGCTGCTTAACAGATACTACCTACTCGATTAAAATTGCACTGAGGTTACTTGGGCCAGTGATGGACACATGCTGTTTATGATGTTTTATAGATCTACTTGCTTTCCTGCCTACAAATGAACAGTCTAATCCTGGTCAGTGTATACGTGAGCAAAACAAAGATAGATGTGCTATGATTTTAAAAACAAGAATTTAACATTTAACAGTATTCTGGCTATCATCCATAGTTTTTAAATTTGTTTCTGGATGTGGGTGTCCATTCCACACTGCCCTGGAAAAGGTTGTGGTGAGCCACTTTCTTGAATTGCTACAGTCCTTGAAGTGTAGGGACACCAATAGTACTATTAGGGGGAGGGAATTTAGGAAGTTGACCCTCTGACAAAGAACAATCAGTGTTATATTTCCAAGTCAGAATGCTGTGTGGCTTGTAAGGGAACTTGCTGGTAGTGGGATTTCCATGCATCTGCTGACCTTGTCCTCTTAGATTGTGGTATTGATTGCTAATGGGGAATGTAGAACATAGAGCAATACAGCACAGAACAGGCCCTTCGGCCCTTGATGTTGTGCCACGCTGTGAACTATTCTAAACGCATTCCCCTGCACTATCCCATCATCATCCATGTGCTTATCCCAGGATTGTTTAAATCTCCCTAATGTGGCAGAGTTAACTACATTATCAGGTAGGGCATTTCACACCCTTACCACTCTCTGAGTAAAGAACCTGCCTCTGACATCTGTCTTAAATCTATCACCCCACAATTTGTAGTTATGCCCCTTGTACAAGCTGATGTCATCATCCGAGGAAAAAGACTTCCACTATCCACCCAATCTAATCCTCTGATCATCTTGTATGTCTCTATCAAATCACCTCTTAGCCTTTTTTCCAATGAGAACAGACCCAAGTCTCTCAGCCTTTCCTCATAAGACTTTCCTTCTAGACCAGGCAACATCCTGGTAAATCTACTCTGCACCTTTTCCAATGCTTCCACATCCTTCCTGTAATGGGGTGACCAGAACTGTACACAATATTCCAAATGTGGCCACACCAGCGTTTTGTATAGTTGCAGCATGACACTACGGCTCTGGAACTCAATCCCGCTACCAATGAAACCTAACACACCGTATGTCGTCTTAACAGCACTATCAACCTGGGTGGCAACTTTCAGGGATTTATGTACATGGACTCCAAGGTCCCTTTGCACATCCACACTACCAAGAATCTTTCCACTGACCCAGTACTCTGCCTGCCTGTTATTCTTCCCGAAGTGAATCACCTCACATTTGGCTGCATTGAACTCCATTTGCCACCTCTCAGCCCAATTCTGCAGTTTATCAATATCTCCCTGCAAGCTGTAACATTCTTCCACACTGTCCATTACTCCACCGACTTTAGTGTCATCTGCAAACTTACTAACCCATCCACCTGTGCCTGCATCAAGTCATTTATAAAAATGACAAGCAGCAGTGGTCCCAAAACAGATCCTTGTGGCACACCACTAGTAACTGGACTCCAGGCTGAATATTTTCCACCACTCTCTGCCTTCTTTCAGAAAGGCAGTTTCTAATCCAAACTGCTAAATCACCCTCAATCCCATGCCTCTGCATTTTCTCCAATAGCCTACTATGTGGAACCTTATCAAACACTTTACTGAAGTCCATGTACACCACTCATCAACTGCCCTACCCTCATCACATGCTTGGTCACCTTCTCAAAAACTCAATGAGGTTTGTGAGACATGACCTGCCCTTGACGAAACCATGTTGACTATCTGAAATCAAATTGTTGCTTACTTGATGATTATAAATCCTATCTCTTATAATCCTTTCCAAAACATTTCCTAAAACAGAAGTAAGGCTCACTGGTCTATAATTAGCCTTGGTAAGTTACTGCGGTTCATCCTGTAGATGGTACATACTGTTATCACTGTATTCATGGCAAAAGATGTAGATAGTGAAGGTAGTGGATGTGGTGCCAAATAAGTGCACTGCTTTGTTTTGGATGTTGTCAAGCTTCTTAGTTTTGTTGGAACTGCTTTCATGCAGGCAAGTGAAGACTGTTCCCATCACATTCCTGACTTGTGTCTTGTAGATGGTGCACAGGCTTTTGAGAGTCAGGAAATTAATTACTCATTGCAGAACTCCTAGTTATTGATTTTGTAACTGCTGTGTTTGTATGCTAGCCCAGTTCATTAATGGAACAAAGGTAATTCCCAGAATGTTGAAATGGGAATTCAGTGATGCTAATGCCATTAAATGTCATTGCGATGGCTTAGATTCACTCTATTGGAGATGGTTGTTGCATGAAACATTTGTGGCGTGAATATTACTTGTCGTTTTCATGTAAAAAAAAATTCATGGCATTATTCAATTAACAGCAGGCATGTAATCATAATGTGCTACCTAGTGTTTATTTCTCAACCAGCAACACTAATGCAGATATTTTGATCATTAATCTCACTGTTTGCAAGAGTTTGCCAAGAAAAAAAACAGTTGCTGCATTGCCTTGCATTACATCAGTGATGATTGGTTAAATGTTCGTAATGGCTGTGAAGTGCCTTACAATATCCAGACGTAATGGAAGACACAATTTAATTGCAAATTCAGGCTTTATTGAAGTTAAACACAGCATTTTTTGTTGATCTGCATATCCAATTTCATTTATTCAAATACAATTACTTTCAGAAAGCAATATTTTGAGCTACTATATATGAGTGATCTGATTCATGCAATGCAATACATGAATTAGGTTTGAGAGAAATGAGGGAATTTGGACCTTAAACCTTTCATGACTGACACATTTTCTTCACTCTATCTGAATCAGTGGCAGGCTCAGTGATTGTTATAATTAATAATCAACACTGATATCATTGTACCAAACAACTGCCAAGATAATGGAGGAGAAATAATTGAATATAAAATTTACAGCATACGTGAGTAAAGTGACATAAAATTTCAACAAAATTGGATATTATCATGTACATGCAGTACACATATTTGATAAACATGACCACAATGCTTTGTATGAATAATTAAAGTTGTAATTGTAATCACTGCTGATTACATTTACATGAAGCCCCATAGATAGCATCCTTGTACTGATCTAGACCAACACATTGTGAGATCATGATAAACGTAATTAAGAATTCAAAGTTTGTGCGAAGGTTTGTAGCTCGGGTGCTCGTTGTTGTGGTTCTGTTCGCCGAGCTGGAAGTTTTTGTTGCAAACGTTTCGTCCCCTGGCTAGGCGACATCATCAGTGCTTGGGAGCCTCCTGCGAAGCGCTTCTTTGATGTTTCCTCCGGTGTTTATAGTGGTCTGTCCCTGCCGCTTCCGGTTGTCAGTTTCAGCTGTCCGCTGTAGTGGTTGGTATATTGGGTCCAGGTCGATGTGTTTGTTGATGGAGTTTGTGGATGAATGCCATGCCTCTAGGTGCATGGCATTCATCCACAAACTCCATCAACAAACACATCGACCTGGACCCAATATACCAACCACTACAGCAGACAGCTGAAACTGACAACCGGAAGCGGCAGGGACAGACCACTATAAACACCGGAGGAAACATCAAAGAAGCGCTTCGCAGGAGGCTCCCAAGCACTGATGATGTCGCCTAGCCAGGGGACGAAACGTTTGCAACAAAAACTTCCAGCTCGGCGAACAGAACCACAACAGTAATTGAGAATTTTATGTGGCCTATATTGGTCCATGTATCGCACAGCACCTCAACCATTGACGCACATGGTGGGGGGTGGGGGGGGCATAATTTTGTGTAGGGAATACATCTAGCGGTCTTTGACATCAGTTACACTCATTGTTACACAATTATCTGTTAAAACTATTTTGTGAGGCACATGCTTGAAAATCTAAGCTAATAACTGAAAACCTATTCAGTATGTGGATGTACCTATGAGAGAAGCAAAAATTGACCTTCTCTTGGGAAGTAAGGCAGGGCAAGTGACTGAGGTATCAGTGGGGGAGCACTTTGGAGCCAGTGATCATAATTCTATTAGTTTTAAAATAGTGATGGAAAATGATAGAGCTGATCTAAAAGTTATGGTTCTAAATTCGAGGAAGGCCAATTTTGATAGTATTGGACAAGAATTTTCAAAAGTTAATTGGGAGCAGGTATTTGCAGGTAAACAGGTGACTGGAAAGTGGGAAGCCTTCAAAAACAATATAACGAGAGTCCAGAGACAGTATGTTCCTGTAAATGTAATGGACAAGGCTGGTAATTGTGGGGAATGCTGGATAAGCAGAGAAATTGAGGCTCTGGTCAAGAAAAAGAAGGAAGCATAAGTCAGGTATAGACAGCAGGAATCAAATGAATCCCTAGAAGAATGTAAGGGCAGTAAGAGTATACTCAAGGGAAATCAGGAGGACAAAAAGGGGACATGAGACAGCTTTGGCAAGTAGGGTTAGGGAAAATTCAAAGGGATTCTACAGCTACATTTAAGGACAAAAGAGAAACTAAAGAAAGAATAGGGCCTCTTAAAGATCAGCAAGGTTGCCTATCTGAAACTGCAGGATATGGATGAGATACTAAATGAGTATTTTGCATTGGTGTTTACTGAGGAGAAGGATATGGAAGAAAGAGAGTGTAGGGAAATAAATAGTGATATCTTGAAAAGTGTCCTTATTACAGAGAAGGAGGCGTTGAATGTCTTAAAAAGCATAAAAGTGGATAAATCCCTGGGTCCTGATCAGGTACATCCTAGGCGCCAGGGAAGTGATTGCTGGGCTCCTTGCTGAAATATTTGTTTTATTGTAGCCACAAGGTGAGGTGCTGGAAGACTGGAGGTTGGCTAGCGTGATGCCGTTATTGAAGAAAGGTAGTAAGGAAAAAACTGGGAACTATAGACCGGTGATGTCAATAGCGGATAAGTTGTTGCAGGGGATTCTGGGCAACAGCGTGTACATGCATTTGGAAAGGCACGGACTGATTAGGGATAGTCAACATGTCTTTGTGCATGTAAATCATGTCTCACTAACGGTACTGAACATTTTTAAAGAAATGTAGAAGGTTTTTGAAGGCAGAGTGATGGGCATTGTCTATGTGGCCTTCATTGAGGCATTTGAAAAATTTCAGCATGATAGACTGGTTAGCAAGGTTTGATCATATGGAATACATGGAGAACTAGCCATTTGGATGCAAAATTACTTGGAGGGTGGAGGTGGAGAATTGCTTTTTGAACTGGTGGCCTGTGACTAGCGAAGTGACAGAAGGATTGGCGCTAGGTCCATTGCTTTTCATCATAAACGACTTGGATGTGAACACAGGAGGTATAGTTAGTTAATTAGCAGATGACACCAAAATTGGAGGTGTAGTGGACAGTGAATAAAGTTACTTCAGAGTACAATTGGACCTTGATCAGATGGACAAAAGAGCCGAGGAGTGACAGATGGAGTTCAATTTAGGGTATATGAATCGAAAGGGTTTGGAGGGATATGGGTCAGTTGCTGGCAGGCGGGACTAGATTGGCAGGGATATCTGGTCAGCATGGACGGGTTTCTGTACTGTACATCTCTATGACTGTAGATAAATATGAGGAGCTGCATTTTGGAAAGGCAATCAGGGCAGGACTTATGCACTTAATGGTAAGTTCCTGGGGACTGTTGCCGAACAAAGAGACCTTGGAGTGCAGGTTCATAGTTTCTTGTAAGTGTAGTTGCAGGTAGACAGGGTAATGAAGAAGGCATTTGGCACACTTGCTTTTATTGGTCAGTGCATTGAGTATAGGAATTGGGAGGTCATGTTGCGGCTGTGCAGGATGTTAGTTAGGTCATGTTAGAATACTGTGTTCAATTCTGGTCTCCCTGCTATAGGAAGGATGTTGTGAAAGAGTTTCAAAGTAGTTGCCAGGATTGGAGGGTTTGAATTATAGGGAGAGGCTGAATAGGCTGGGGCTGTTTTCCCTGGAGCGCCAGATGCTGAGGGGTAACCTTATAGAGGTTTATAAAGTCATAAGGGGCATGGATAGGGTAAATAGTCAAGGCTCTGGATTAGTGGTGCTGGAAGAGCACAGCAGTTCAGGCAGCATCCAAGGAGCAGCGAAATTGACGTTTCGGGCAAAAGCCCTTCATCAGGATTCCTGCACCACTAATCCAGAATCTGGTTTCCAGCATCTGCAGTCATTGTTTTTACCTAAATAGTCAAGGCCTTCTCCCCAGGGTAGAGAATTCCAAAACTAGAGGGCATAGGTTTAAGGTGAGAGGGGAACGATTGAAAAAGGACCTGAGCAACAACTTTTTCATGCAGAGGGTGGTGCGCGTATGGAATAAGCTGCCAGAGGAAGTGGTGGAGACTGGTACAATTATAACATTTAAAAGACATCTGGATAGGCATGTAATTAAGAAAAGTTAAGACAGATATGGGCCAAATGCTGGAAAATGGGACTAGATTAATTAGGGATATCTGGTCAGCATGAACAAGTTAGACTGAAGGGTCGGTTTCCATCTGTACATTTCTGTGACTGAATAACTGCATAGTGAATGAAATTGGGAACTCATAGCCTGAGTGACCAGGACAAGCAAGTGGGTATCTTTTTTAGCAAACAAAGCCAGAAATTACTGGAGAAGATCAGCAGGTTTGATAGCATCTGTGAAGAGCAAATTGTGTGAATATTCAGTTCTATTGAAGGATCACTGGACATGAAATATTTTCTCTCGCGGATGCTGCCAGACCTGCTGAGTTTCTCCAGCAATTTCTGTTTTCATTTTTTTCGGATCTCCAGCATCCACAGTTCTTTACTTTATTCATTTGGGTATCTTCTTTACTACTCAGACCCAACAGTGACAGGATTGAGGTTGGATGGATCCAATACAAAGTATGGTTCTGAGAGAGAAATAAACAAAACACCAAAAAGATTGAATTAATTACAAACGATACACAATGCAGAACATTTAACCGAGTGGTGCTGTCAGAATTCACATTTCTCCTTTCATTTCTCATCCATCAGCATAATGTTCCATTTACTTTTTCTCCATATGAATATTTAAACCCTGTTTTGATGCATATATAATGTGCCAACCACATCCTGTGGTTACAAATTCCACATTTTCACATGTTTTTCGATAAACCAGTTTCTTCTGAATTTTCTGCTATTAGCTAGGTGGCAATCCTATATCATTGCTCTTTACTTTTACTGATTCCCACAAGTGGAAGCTCCCTCAAACAAAAAGAGACTGAAACTCTTTGTCCTTTGCTGTTAGAAATAAAGGTAATTCCTGGTATCACCTAGAGGCTTTGAGAGCTAGGACAGGGGCCTGCTGGGAAGGTAAATTCCTTCTTTAAAAACTTGCCTCATGGAATCAGCGGCCTTCATTTTTGCAGCAGCAGAAGGAGCGGTGAGAGCAAGGAGGTAAATTAATCCTTTAATGACCTATCCCATATAAATAGACAGAGCATACGCTGAGCAGGAGAGGACAGGGGACTGCTGAGTAAGTGAGGTAATATATTTGGGTGGTTGCTTTACCAAAACACTGCTTAGGTAGTGTCTCCCACCCATCCTCCTCCTCTAAACAAAAAAAAAGGTTCTAAGTGCTGATTCGGTAAGGTTTCTACATTTTTCAATAGTCTCTTTGGGAATTCAGAACAGTGGGAATGGATGTTAGGGCAGTTGCATGCTCCTCCTATAGGATACGGGAGATAAGGATCATCACTAGTGTCCCAACTGATTTCATCTGTGGGAAGCGCAGCCAGCTCCAGCTCCTCCGAAACTGCGTTAGGGAACTGGAGCTGGATGAACTTCAGATCATTCGGGAGACGGGGGGGGGGGGGGGGGGGGAGGTGTGTAATAGAGAGGAGTTGCAGGGAGATTAGTGTCACCTCAGGTAGAGGAAAATGGTAGATGGATTACAGTCAGAGCTGGAAAGGGAACAAGCAGAAGATGTAGGGAACACTTTTTTTTGATTACTTACAGTGTGGAAACAGGCCCTTCGGCCCAACAAGTCCACACTGACCCTCCAAAGAGCGACCCACCCAGACCCATTCCACTACATTTACCCCTTCACCTAACACTATGGGCAATTTAGCATGGCCAATTCACCTAACCTGCACATCTTTGGACTGTGGGAGGAAACCGGAGCACCAGGAGGAAACCCACGCAGACACGGGGAGAATGTGCAAACTCCACACAGGCAGTAGCCCGAGGCAGGAATTGAACCCAGGTCCCTGGTGCTGTGAGGCAGCAGTGCTAACCTGTGGCTGTCCTGCTCAATAATAAGTATACCATTTTAGATACTGTTAGGGGGCATGGCCTACCAGCAGAAAGCCATCGTAGCCAGGTCTGTGGCTCAGAAGGGAAGGGGGAGAATAGAAAAGCAATAATGGTAGGAGACTCAGTAGTTAGAGGCACAGACAGGAAATTGTGGTCGCGAACAGGGCTCCTGGAAGTTATGATGCCTCCCAGATGCCAGGGTCTGGGGTGTCTCTGATCGAGTCGACCAGATTCTGAGGGTGAACAGCCAGAAGTTGTGGTCCACATTGGCACCAATGACATAGCCAAGAAAAGGGATGAAGATCTAAAAAGTGATTTGAGGGAGTTAGGTTGGAAGCTAAAAAGCTGGATAACTTTGTCCTGCTGAGACAGGCAAAGAATGGTAAGGTGAAGTAGCCTTGGATGACAAGAGAAGAGAAGGTTGTCTTCACGAGGAAGAAGGAAGCTTACTTAAGGTTGAGGAAGCAAGGATCTGGCACAGTTTTACAGGATTACAGGGTATCTAGGAAAGAACTCAAAAATGGACTGAGGACAGCTGGGAGGGGGCATGAAAAAGTCTTGGTAGGAAGGATTAGGGAAACCCAAAGGAGTTCTTACCATAAGGAATAAGAAAATGATCAGAGAGGGAGTAGGCTGATAAGGGACAGTGGAGGGAACTTGTGCCTGGAGTCTGAACAGGTAGGGGAGGCTCTAAATGAGTTTTTTGCTTCAGTGTTCGCTAGAGAGAGAGACCTTCTTGATAGTGAGAACACAGTGGACGTAATTGGCTTGAACAGATTGACATTAGGAAAGTGGATGTCCTGGAAATTCTGGGAAACATCAAGATAGGTAAGTCCCCAGGGCCGGACCAGAGAAATCCAAGGTTACTATGGGAAGCGAGGAATGAGATTGCAGCGCCTCTGGCGATGACCTTTGCATCCTCACTCTCCACGGGAGTAGTACTGACTGCTTGGAGGGAGGTGAATGTTGTTCCTCTGTTCAAGAAAGGCAATAGGGAAATCCCTGGTAATTACAGACCAGTCAGCCTTTCGTCTGTGGTAAGGAAGGTACTGGAAATAATTTAGAGAGACAGGATTTATAACTATTTGGAAACACATAGTTTGATTAAAGATAGTCAGCATGGCTTTTTGAGGGGCAGGTCATGCCTCTCAAGCCTTATTAAGCTCTTTGAGGTTGTGATGAGACAAGTTGACAAAAGTCGAACAGTGGATGTGGTGTATGTGGATTTTAGTAAGGCATTTCATAATGTTCCCCATGGTAGTCTCATTCAGAAAGTTAGGAGATATGGGATACAGGGAAATTTGGCTGTCTGGATACAGAATTGGCTGGCCGAGAAAAGACTGAGTGGTAGTGGATGGAAAGTATTCCGCCTGGAGATCAGTGGCCAGTGGTATCCCACAGGGATCTGTTCTTGGGTCTCTGCTCTTTGTAGTTTTTATAAATGATTTGAATAAAGAAGTGCAAGGGTGTCTTAGTAGGTTTGCTGATGACACAAAGGTTGGAGGTGTTGTAGATAATGTCGATGGCTGTTACAGACTAGAACAAGACATTGACATGATGCAGAGCAGGACTCAGAAGTAGCAAATGGAGTTCAACCTGAATAAATGTGAAGTGATTCATTTTGGAAGGTCAAATTTGAATTCTGAATACAGAGTTAAAGGCAAGATTCTGTCAATGAGGAGGAACAACAGGATCTTGCACCCAAGTTGATAGGGTTGTTAAGAAGGCGTATGGGGTTTTGGCTTTCATTAACAGAGGGATTAAGTTTAAGACCTGCGAGATTTTGCTGCAGTTCTGTAAAACCCTGGTGCGACCACACTTGGAATATTGTGTTTAGTTCTGGTCGCCTCATTATCGCAAGGATGTAGATGTTTTAGACAGGGTGCAGAGGAGATTTACCAGGATGCTGCCTGGATTGGAGGGCTTGCCTTATGAACAGAGGTTGAGTGAGCTTTAGCTTTTCACACTGGAGAGAAGAAGGAAGAGAGGTGACTTGATAGAGGTATACAGGGTAATGAGAGGCAGAGATAGAGTAGGTAGACAGAGACTTTTCCTCAGAGCAGAAATGGCTGTCATTCGGGGTCATAATTTTAAGGTGATTGGAGGAAGGTATAGGGGAGATGTCAGAGGTAGGTTCTTTACACAGTGTGGTGGGTGCGTGGAGTGCACTGCCAGCAGTGGTGGTAGAATCAGAGACATTAGGGACAATTAAGCAACTGCTGGATAAGCACATGGACGGATGTAAATTGAGGGGTGTGTAGGTTAGGTTGCTGTTAGATTAAGATAAATGCTCGCCACAACATTGTGGGCTGAAGGGTTGTGTTGTTCTATGCTCTATCATTGCTTGTGAGTGTTTTTTTGCACTTCTCTGGTACCCTGAAATCCATTTAATAATATGCACCCATGCACAATAACCAGGGTTTGATCAAGAACTGAAAGAACTGCTGATGCTGTATGAATCAGAAACAAACACAGGAATTACAAACACTGGAAAAGCTCAGCAGGTCTGGCAGCACGTGTGAAGAGAAATCAGAGTTCATGTTTCGGGTCAGGTGACCCTCAGTTCTCCAGGTTTTGATACAAATCTATCAAAGCCTGTCTATTTATCATTTTTATCTGCCTAGAAATAAACCCTTTGGTTTGGCTTAAGTTTGTGTTTTGAGTTTATTAGCTGTGTTTCTCCTTTGATTTGTATTTTGCATCAGATCCTTTAGTTCTTACCCATTTTTATTCTTATTTTGCTAGTTAATATGTGAGCTCCTTATTTGTCATCCTAAATGTTTTGTTTTGCACTTGAATTTCCTAAATCCATGCACATCCAGGTTTGTTGATGTTTTGTAACATTTTAGTATTCTCCTGTATTGACCAGCTCCTCACATCACTATCAACAGCCCTCTGTACCTTCCCAGAAAGATAAAACAGTATGGTATTTGTGCTCTCAGTCACACAAACACAAATACACTCAAGGCAAGAGCAGTTGGAAAGAATAATGCACTTCTGTGAGCTAGGGGAGAAAAAGAAATAGTTCATCATTCATATGACGTCTTGTTTTGGAAGAAGCACATTGCAGGCCTTGTGAAAGTTCTTCTTTATACCTGAAGTGCAGTTCAAGTTAGTTCAGCAGCTGAAGTCATATCCAGAAGCCACTTGCAGAATTTGTTTGAGTGATAGATTTTCTGAAGGTCATGAAGTCATTCTTTTATGGTCTCATTATCAAGGAACTTAGTTTGCGATGTTGTTGGCCTGAGGATTTTTGTATTCGAAACATAAGTGTTTTCATTTTTCTTTGTGCCTTCTGCAAACATTATTTCTCATTTGAAAATTGAAAAAGACAACTAGAGCTGCTTTATTTTGCAAACTCCTCAGAATTATGATTTCTTTACCAAATATTGTGGTGTTCTTTGCTTGAGCATCAACCTATTTTTTTTTTCTCTGGGTTACTCTCCCACCAATTTATAACATCCACTTTGAAAAGTTAAGGTAATTCCTTCTTATTTTTCAAAAAGATCTATTCAATTCCAGAATGTCTTCCAATGGTGTTTGAGGACATATATTATTAGTCTACAATGCACCTTTTTTGTCTGTCTTTAGCATATAACAAAAGCGTGAGATGTTACAAAGCCAGGTCTTCTGACCTCTGTGGCCAAATTGGAGCATTTTGTCACTTCAAAAGAAAGGCAGTTTAGAAGATTCCATAGTGAATAACATTTGACTATCAAAAATTGCTGCCTATTACCCATTTCTTTGAGAATGAGCTGATGAGTTGCCTTCTTCAATCAGAGCAGTCCATATGGTGTCAGTGCACCCACATTGCTCTCAGAAAGGGAGTGCCATGATTTTGACCAGTGATTCTGAGGGAACAATGATGTTTTTCCAAGTTATGTATTTCAAATTGTGTAGAAGGTTTATGATAATGGTAAACATGGATGATAAATTTTAATGACCATCCATCTGATAGTTATGCCTGAGATCTTTCATGGACTAAAATACTTCTGCAGACAGACAACTACTGACCAAAAATGGTTGTCATGATCATCTGTCCACAGATTAAGGTTTCATGAGACCCATGTGAAACAAAGGCATGAAACAAAGCAGCAGTATCATTCTCAAGGAATTCTTAATGTCGTGTTTTGATTCACACTTTTATGATAACTTTGTATTATCAAAGAACAAAGTTTCACTTGCTAATTTAGCCAGCTTGGAGTGATAATTGAACCAGACTTGGGGAAAACATACTGAACCATATTACAGCAGCTGCTTTTGAGCAGCAGAGCACAAGGAAAAAACATTGACTTCTCTCTCTCTCTCATGCTGTCTGTCTCTCTCGCGCAGTCTCTGTCTCTCTCTCATGCTGTCTGTCTCTCGCGCTGTTTCTCTCGTGCTCTCTCATGCAGCTCTCTCTCGCACTCACTCTCTCTCTCGCGCGCTCTCTCTCTCTCATGCTCTCTCTCACATTTTCTCTCTCTCTCGCACTGTCGCTCTCTTTCTCTGTGTCTCTCTCTCTCTTGTAATGGTACACTGAGGAAACAGCCATTCACTGAGAACCCAAATATAGCTACAACCTTCACTCTTGTGGAGGCTAGCAGTTAAGAATTAAGCAATGTTGTTCTCCGATTTAAAATCTAACTCTTCAAGGATTTTTAAATGACATAGTAATTCTTCTCCATTACAAGCTGTATTACAAGCCCTTTTAAACTTATTATTGATGTTTGTTGCTGTGTTTTTATTACTTCCTGACTTTGAGTAAAATGATATTCCTCTTTCTCTCACTCATGGAAATCTTATAAATAACATTTTTAATTCATATAGATGGCCACCGATTTACAAACATTCGACTTCTGAACACTCGTACTTGCAAATGCAATCTTGTATGGGGTGAAATTTTAAAGATCTGATCTCTGAACATTTCCTGTTCTTGTGAACAGCTCTTTTATTTCGTCCTGCATTGTATTCCGACCTGCTATCAGATCGAGTTGTGAGTGGATTCAGGAACTGAACCCATTTGCATTCTATATAATATAGTTGCATGCCAAAATAAATTTAAAAAAAAATTGTTGCAACTGAGGAAAAGGAGACCTAAAAGGGAATCTGATTCCTCTTCTTCTTCACCTGATCATAACAAATAGAAAAAGATATGCATGTCCTACAGTGTATAGTAATGAAGTGTAAGCCATGCTCCTAATGCGATGAGTTATTAGGGTGTCAGTCTTTACTCAGTGGTTCCATTCTTTACTGGGTCAGAAGGTTTGGGGTTTAGAATCACTTCAGAGATTTGAGCTCTATTTGAGATCTATGATTCAGCTCAGTATCAAGGGATGATTCTGGTATGCCATTGAGTAGCCTGCCAGAATGGTTGTATGCTCAGCTGGGGGTTCCGAAGAGCCTGCGGGGCTGAAATAGAATGGCAGTATAGGTTGAAAGGCCTCAGTTTCCGTTCTGCAGGCCTCAGCTTGAACTTGATGGAAAGGTTTTCTTTAAATCCACTCATGCGGCATTTATTTCCCATCCTTAGTTGTCCTTGAGACAGTGGTGGCGAGCTGTTTTCTTGAACTGCTGCAGTCTATATAGCTAGGTAGACCCATAATGCCATTAGGGAGGGAGTTCCACGATTTTGACCCAGTGACACAAAGGGAACAGTGATTCTGAACCTTTGACCTATTCTTCTAACCATTAAATTTGTGACTAGTTCAGTTCAGTTGGTCAATGATTACACGTTGACAGTGGAAAATTCAGTAGTGGTAATTTCATTGAATATAAAGGGTCAGTGGATAGATTCTGTCAAGTTAGAAATGGTCATTGTCTGGCATGTGAATGTTACTTGCCACTTTTCAGCTCCAACTGGATTTTGTCAGTGCATTTGGACATGGGCTGTCAGTATCTGAAATGTTCTGGATGGTGCTGAACACTGTGGAGTCATCAATGAGCATCCCCACTTCAGATCTTCTTATAGAGTGAAGGAGCTAAACTTGGTTTGTCTCTGATATTACCCAGAAGAACTTCTACAGAGATGTACTGGAGCTGAGATGCCCAATCTCCAATAGCCACAATTATCTTCCTATGTGCTGGATATGATTCCAATCAGTGGAGAGCTTTCCCCTGGTTCCCAGTGACTGTAGCTTTTCCAAGAATCCTCAACGTAACAGGGATATGCCTGTTGGCATCTCTTGCAGAAAGGGGGTTGAGGCAATGGATACCTGAAGAGATGGACCTTTTAACAACAGAATTAATATTAAATTATTTATGAGTGCTGCAGCTGAAGTTCAAACGTAGCCTCAGGACTCTCAGCTGGAGCTACAAATGAATGTAAAGGGCTTAAACTTTCCAATTGAGTTAAAACAGACTGTAGGAGTCTTCAAATTAAAAATTAAAACCTTTTTGTAACCTGGGATGTACATGAGCCCTCCAGTTGGTAGAGCAAGATACAGCCTTGCTGTGCTAAGACACTCAGCTAGTGTCTTAACCACCAGAACAGTAGACATTATCGACAACTAAAACTGCATTGCCTCAACACAGGAGTGGCAATAAATCCATTGTTCAAATGTATTCCCACATCAATTGCTTCTGAGGTTGAGAACTGATCCCAATGGGAAAAAAAATAACCTTGTTGATTTTTGAATTTTCTGAAAAGAGAGGTTTTGCTGAAGCTTTTCATCATACGCTCATCAGGACAAATGCAAGAATGTCACATCCCAATTAATGGGTCCTTGTGTATGGATTTGTCTCTTCCAGCAAGGAAGCATGTTAAGAGCATGCTTAGTTATCTAAAATTGGTTATTAGTATAATATAGGATTGGGCAGCATCAGATGTACAAACATGGAATCATATCTAATATTAAATATTTTATTTTGAGTTTGACAAGTGCAAATTAATTTAATTGCTTCATTGACTCCTAAAAAGACAATTCATACACAGCGATCTAGATTTAGTTTGAATTCAAGCTTGTTATCTACCAGGTTGGGATTTGAACCCATGCCTCCAGATCATGAGTAATTAGTAAATTACTAGTATTACCACAAACCACCATTTCCCCTAAATGATTGTTTGTTAAAGTTGCATAGGGCTTTAGTGAGACCACAATTGAAAATTCCACTGAGGTTTGGTCTCCAATTTAAGAAAGAATATGGGAAGTGTGTGGGAAAGTGGATCTGAAGTCAAAGATCAATTATGTTCATACTAAATGGCAGGGAAGAGATGAGGGGTCATCTCTTTTTGTTATCTTCTTCCATTATTATTTTACAGTGGAACCTCTTTTGAAGGAATTATTTTAGGTGTCACAACATACTTTAAAAAACCCTGGTTGGAAGTTAATTCCGTATAAATGTACATGCTATTTTTATTATATTCTTTCAGAAAAATGGAACTTGACATAAATCAGACATTTATTGGGAAATCAAGAAACAATCTATTTGTCTGAAGTTGTCAGATCTTTTATCTACACAATCTGTGCCCTGTACTTGCTTTTTACCATCTTGATTCACATTTGAAACATGACAATTTTCTGAAAAAAAATACAAGCACCTATAAATCCAAAATTGAAATTGGCTGAAAGTATGTTTAAAAATGAGGGAATTCTTCATCTGTGATCACCTGACAATATTGAGACCCTTGCTTTTGGACCACTGGATTTGTTTTTACAGAAAGTGGTGGCTGAAATGTTCTGCCTTGGTTTGCTAAAATAGTCAAAGGCTTTTTCTATGACATTGGTTCATTAATGGATAATAAATTAGACATGCTGTAGAATGAAAAGTTGGCACTTTACCTTCCATCCTTGTGGCACATTGGAGCTGAACAACCACATTTATGAAAATGAAAAATCATATAAGCAAAACTGCAGTGTCTTACAATTGTCCTGTCATTAATAAAAGATCTTGATGTGTCAGGATGTGCTTTGGAATATTTTCCTCTTATTACTATCCTTTAGAAAGGTTCTTTAAGTGGAGAAGACAGTTTCAAGATAACTCAGCTTGCTAGCTTTTCATCTTTGTTCCATATTTTAATGCTTTGTAAAGATGTAATGAGTTCAAAACAGATAAGAAAGAACAATGTACTTTTTAAAGCTGACTTCAGAGTAAGGAAATGTAATTGTTTTGGAAATGAGACCATGAATAAAATTGTTTTTGAAAGCATATACAATTCTAAAGTGCATTTCCTGGACAGATGCTGGGTATAGTGGTTTTTATTTTTGAACAATGCAGAAATTTGTGCTGCTAATCAGATGACTGTTATCGTTACTTCTTTTGCAATCTAACTGAAGTTGATATGACATTATCCTGCAGTGCTTTGAACACAACATTTTTAGTAATTTAGTGTTTTTTTTTAGTAATTTATCCCCCTGTGTGTTACAAATAGAATACTACTGAATGGCATGTTAATTCGACATTTATTCTTTCTGTTATGTAACAGTTTGCATTAATTGGTCTAAACACTTGCCTGATCCATTATTGAAGTGTCAGATGAGGGCAAGAACCCATCCCCATTACAAAGATCAAAACCTAAGATTCTCAAGAATTTTATTATCAGGATTGATTTTGAATTTTCAGAGCAACGTGTCATTATCTGTTATAACTCAAGGACAGATAGAATGCCCAATTATGTTTGTGCCATTTCTGCTAATCTAAATACAAAGAACCGCAATAACTCCCACTGTCACATCTCTGCTAATTCATGGGTCGTGAAGATTGCTGGCAAGACCAGTATTTGTTGTCCATTCCAAAATGCACTTGAAAAGATGGTCCTGAGCTGCCTTATTAAATGCTGCAGGCTTTGGAGTGTGGGTGCACCCACAGTGCTGTTAGAAAGGGAGCTGCAGGATTTTGACCCAACAACAGTGAATAAACAGAATATTTTTCCAAATCTGGATGGTGTCTGACTTCCAGGGTAACTAATTGGTAGTGATGTTCCCATGCATCTGCTGCTCTTATCCTTCTATGCAGGATAGGTCTATGAATTGTCAATGGGTTTCGAGGATTTAGAGGGATATGGGCCAAATGCTGGCAAATGGGACTAGATTAATTTAGGCTATCTGGTCAGCATGGTCAGTTGGATTAAAGAGTCTGCTTCTGTGCTGTACATCTCTATGACTGCAAGGGAGTCTGTTTTTGTTAAGTTTCCATGCTATGCTGTATCAAATGCTGCATTGATGACAAGGGCAGTCACTTTCACCTCACCTCTTGATTTGATTTGTTTTATTAACGCCGCATGTGCCAAAATATAAGGAAAAGTATTGTGTTGTGTGCTAAATCAGAGAAATCAAACCATACATAAGTTCAAAAGGGTAATAGAATGCAGAATGTAGTGTTACAGCTACAGAGAAGGTACAGAGAAAAATCAACTCTAATAGCAAGGTCTATTCATAAGTCCAATATTCCAAGTTGATAGTGTGCCTCCATCTGCCCCTCCCCATCCCAATTTTACTGGTGGTGTGGGGTGGCATCAGGCAGCCATCCTGCCAGTGGGCCATTGACATCCTGAAGTGGACACTTAATACTCACTTTAAGGGCCACATTTTGCTACTGGAACTTAACTGGCAGAGAAGGCCTACACTAAGTACCCAGCCCAAAAGGTTTCTCTGTATAGAGTGCTGGTATACAGGATGGGTTCCCTCCTCAACAAGTCCACTGGCTCTATCCTAGAGGGACTGCTGTGTTATTTCCCCACTCTGCTACTGCTCACACCATGGGGTGTCTCAAATTCTAATGCTCCTACCCATCCCCCGGCACTGGTGTCTTGAGCATTCAGGAGACTCCAGACCCTCCTGTTAGTGTGAATTCAGTGTATCTTAAGTCGTGAGCTCAATTTACATCCAGTGATTGCTGCTCCCATGGCTGCTGGAGAATGGGTGACGTCTGGCCAGCAGTTTTCTGAGGTGGGACATACTGATCCAGAAAGGCAAAAGTCTCATTGGCAGCTTATTAATGGCCAATGGGTTGCCATCAGGTAGTCGCATTTCCCCTCACGAGGTGTATGCAACCATCCCCCCTTCACCATCACCATCTCCAACATCTACAATTGACTCTTGGGCTTTGTCAGGAAATTTTCCTGTGTAATTCACCCCACTATTTTTAATATTGTGAATTTTTTTTTTTGGGTTCATAATGTTGTCCAGAATATTAACATTCAATCTTTGGTAACTACAGGAAAATATTAGCAGGTTTTGGTGACCATAAATGCAAATATAGTTGCCGTTTTGCATAATGGTCAGAAATGTGTGGTATAACTAGTTAAGAAATGCAATATTGGACTGAAAGGTGTCAGCAAAGTCCCATAGCAACATCTAGTGGTAAAACAATCAGACTTTAAGCTATCTGTCTTTTTTTTTTACAGCAACTATTTACAGAAATCTTAGTGTCTCTACTTGCATCTTGAAAATTTGGAATAGCAGATGTTCCTCTTTTTTGACAATATACATGGTGTTGTAGGTTTAGTAATAACAATTAAAATAAATGACAATCAAAACTACATTACAATACAACAGATGTGCTGCTTCCTACATTTAATAGAATGAATGCACTTCAGAAGTATTTAACAAACAGCTTTTGGGTGTCGCGAGTTTGTGAAATGAGGTTTTGTGTCCTGAGGATGTCTTGAAGTCTTTTCAACAGTCTCATTGACTCATAGATCTGAGACGTAGGGAGAAGATTTACGATGTGATTATTTTTTTCAGTTTCAATAAAATTGTTAGATTTTTTTTGATATAAACTTCACACTGAGCATGAATCAGATATATGGGAAGGATGAATTCTTAGTGTGTAATCTATGGACATGTGTTCTTTAGAACTGTGACATCTCAAAAGGGGTCACAAAAGGAGGAATGCAAGTAGCAGGTTTTAGGTTTGTACTCGTTTCTAATCACCTGGTACTTCGGATGCGTTAGATCCAAAATAGAAGCAGGTAACTATTTTAAAAATCTGCAGTATTGTACAATGTTTCCGAGTTCTTAATGTGACTGAGTCCTACCCATCAAAATGATCAGTAGCAGTTTCTTTTTCCAATGGACCATTATTTCAGAGGAGAAAATGCAACCCTAAAGGGACAGCTTTTCCAGAATAATCTCAAAGGGACAGCATAATTTCCTCAGCAAAAAAGAAGTGACACAGTTCCTTTGAATGTTTTTTTTTCTCTCACAGAATGATTTTGAAATAGAAAGTCTGCAGGGTTTAAGATTTCATTTTTGTTCTCAGTGGTTCATTCTTGAATTGCATGCCAAAACCCATTGGGTGCTTCTTTCAGATATTTCTCATAAAAATTACATTCTGCCATACAGCATTTTACAAGTTTCTGTGTTTCTTTTCTTTTAGTGGTCACGTGCTATGATAGTGTTTGGTATTAAGGGAAATCCTGACAAACCAGTACCTAATTGATGTTGTAATGAATTTTAAAATGTCAGAAGATCTAAAGGAATATTTTCTGACCATTAGGCCAGACCACACCAGTTAAACATGCAAGTTGCATTTTGCATGCTGCATTGTGAATTCACTGCTAATCCTCCAAGCTTACTAACAATATCTGTGGCAGGTATGTAGCTATGCTTGTGAACATGAGAAGAGAGATACGATGTGGTATGAGATTCTGTCCTGCTCTGGATCACTGGCAGTCCTGAAATATTGGCTGTTCTTTTGGACTGAACAATGATGGAAGAAAAATAAGTGATGGGAATCAGTTTAAGGTGGAGCAACAACAGGGCTTTCAGTGCAAGAAGATATTGCCTAATGCTGAATGTTGTGAGAGTAAATGAAAAGACAGACAAGAAGAGGAACACAATATTGGCAATAAGCAAAAAAAGAGTCAGCATTGATTTCTTTTCTGTGACTCCCTCCATGCATTAAAGATTTTCACTGGACGCCTTCTCCATTTTCATATATTTTCAGAGTGCTTCTCAATTTTAGATTAGTATTTTATTTGTGGATCATCTTGTTGCAGAAACAATTATCACAAACGCAATGGATTAAATTTACCAAGTGCCTTGGGGCCTCAATGTATGGGTGAAGAGTGATTCCTGACTTGCAATTGGTGACCGTGGTCTTGGCTTCACAATTTTCCCACAGGCAGACTCCCAATAGGCCACCTACAGGCCTGTCATCCAATTAAGGTTGGATACTCCTAATTTTGCCAAGCTTAGTCAAAATGTTAGCAGCTCGCAAGCCTTAGCAACAGCAGCAGCACCTGGAAAGGTAATTGCTGCTGGAGCAGGCAGGGCACCTCATGCCTCTGAAGGGAGTAGGTAAAAGATGAAACGTTCAGGGTACCAGTGGTTAAAAGAAAAAGCACTGTGTGTGATAGTTGAAGCAGATGGCTTCCTTGCCTATTGTCCCCTTTCAGGTCATTGACCTCTAACACTGGTGGCCCCTGGGCTGCTGAAGAGAAACTGTCTACATTGAGCTGATAGCCTCCTCACCTGTCATCAGTAAAATGTAAGAAATGGGCTAGTAAAATGGTCCTTAAGTGTACAAACAGACTGCCTGCCTCCTTGCAACATATTGTGCTCTCTGTTGAGATGAAAAAGAAATGATACAGAAACAAATCGTAAGCACTTCACAAAAATGGAAGACTTCATTTTTAAGAGTTGCAATGATCTAGAAATCTGATGATTAATTTTGTGTCTGGGAAACAGATGTCGTATTCCCTAGTATGGCAAACGGAGCTTCAGCATTTTCTAACTCAGGAGAGCATTGCCCACCATTTGGCAGGCCCTTCATGCTCCGTCAGTATCCTAACCCCTGCTACTGAGTGGGGTCATGCTCTACCAGAAATCCAAATTATCCTCAGTAAGCTACTGCAGAGAACCGACTGGTATACATAGATTGGTGGAACTTAAATGAGTTTGAATTATGGAACCACAGAAATGTTATAGCACAGGAAGAGGCTATCCAATCGATTCTAACTGGACCAGCTAAATAAGCCAGCCCCCAATTCTAGTCCCACTTACCAGCACCTGATCTGTAACTTTGCAGATGATGCTTCAGATGCAGATGCTTATACGTGAGTTGAGAGTTTCTGTCTCAACGACCAAACACCACAGTAAGTTCCAGACTGCCAACACCCTCTTGGTGGAAAATGTTTTCCTCCAGACCCCTCTAATCCTTTCTCTAGTCTCCTTAAATCTGGAATAATAGCACTGAGTGTTAGAATTGCTAATGTAGGCAGACCCCAGGCACACTTTTTTCTTTTATGGCAATCAGCTAGTAATGACTGAATAGTGCCTGCCTCACAAGGCCATTTAGATGAGGATCTAAAATACACAGGTTTGACCTACTTTCTTGAATCTTGGGAATATTGTCACACTAATTACAGGGGAAGTACACTTGTATGCATTGTTGAGGCCAAAGCTTTTCCAGTCCAAATCAACAGTGATCATTAACAGTTGAAACTTTATTGCTGGAACAGCACAGCAGGTCAGGCAGCATCCAGGGAACAGGAGATTCGACGTTTCGGGCACAGGCCCTTCAAGGGCCTGTGCCCGAAACGTCGAATCTCCTGTTCCCTGGATGCTGCCTGACCTGCTGTGCTGTTCCAGCAATAAAGTTTCAACTTTGATCTCCAGCATCTGCAGACCTCACTTTCTCCTCCGTGATCATTAACAGCACTTCAAGTTTCATTCCACACACACATCACCACTGATAGGCCAAATAGGCACACATATAATTAGAATATTGATTACATAAAAGGTAGCAAGTGTGGTATCAAGGAGTTCAAGCAAAAATGGAGTCAATAGGTATCTACTGGTTGGACTCACCTGTCTCAAAGGAAGATGGTGGTGGTTGTTGGAGTTCAGTTATCTCAGCTCCAGGATATCATTACAGGATTCCCTTAGGGTCGTGTTCTTCCCAACTATCTTCAACTGCTCCACCATCATAAAGTCAGAAGTGCAGATGTTCACTGATTATTGCACAATGTTCAGCACCATTCATGATATTTTACACGCTGAAGCAGTCCGTGTCTAAATGCAGCAAATCTGGGCAGGTTTGAGCTGATAAGTGGCAAAATACATTCTTTCAAAACAAATGCCAGGCAATTACCATCTTCAGCAACAGATAATGTAACCATTATCCTTGCTGTCTGTGCTAGACATGAATACTTTAGTTTTTAAAGTAAGAGAGTTGATCAGTACATATATAGATGATATGAAAATTGGAGTGGTAAATAATGAGGAGGATATTCTTAGATTACAGGAGGATATAGATGGGTTGGTCAGAAAGGCTAATCAGTGGCAAATGGAATTCAAACTGGATAAAATGATTTGGATGTGCACATAGGAGTTATGGTTAGTAAGTTTGCAGATGACACCAAAATTGGATGTGTAGTGGCCAACGAAGAAGGCCACTTCACATTACAATGGGATCTTGATCAGATGGCCTGATGGGCTGAGAAGTGGCGATGGAGTTTAATTTAAATAAATGTGAGGTGCTGCATTTTCGAAAGGCAAATCAGGACAGGACTTACACATGTAGTAGTAAGGTCCTGGGGAGTGTTGCTGAACAAATTGACCTTGGAGTGCAAGTTCATTGTTCCTTGAAAATGGAGTTGCAGGTAGATAGGATAGTGAAGAAGGCATTTGATATGCTTTCCTTCATTGGTCAGAGCATTGAGCATAGGAATTAGGAAGTCATGTTGCAGCTGTATAGGATATTGGTTCGGCCACTTTTGGAATACTGCATGCATTTCCGGATCTCCCTGCTTTGGAAAGAATGTTGTGAAACTTGAAAGGGTTCAGAAAATACTTACAAGGGTGTTTCCAATTTGAACGGTTTAAGCTATGGGGAGAGGCTGAATAGGCTGGGTCTATTTTCCCTGGAGTGTCGGAGACTGAGTGATGACCTTATAGAGATTTATAAAATCATGAGGGGCATGGATAGGGTGAATAGCCAAAGTCTTTTCCCCAGGGTAGGGGGATCCAAAACTAGAGGGGATAGGTTTTAAGGTGAGAGGGTAGAGATTTAAAAGGGATCTAAGGGGCAATTTATTTCCCGCAGAGTGTGGTGTGTTTATGGAATGAGCTGGCAGAGGAAGTGGTGGAGGCTGGTTCAATAACAATGTTCAAAATGCATCTGGATGGGTAGATGAACACAAATGGTTTAGAAGGATATGGATGAAATGATAGCAAACATGACTAGATTAATTTAGGATATCTGGTCGGGATGGAGGAGTTGAGCCAAAGGGTCTGTTTCCGTGCTGTACATCTCTATGACTAAGTATGTGATGATGGACTGAGGCAGGGCAAACAAGGCAAGGGGATGATGAACTGTGGAACACTAGAAAACGTCAAGGATCAGAAGGACCTTGGTGTGCTATCAACAGTTCCCTTAATGTAGCAGGATAGGTGGGATATTTGTGTTTATTAGTTGAGTATTGTGTGTACTTCTGGCATCCATATAATAGGAGGGATGTGATTGTCCTGGAGAGGGTGCAGAGCAATTGTGCCAGGATGTTTCCTGGGCTGGTCAGTTTGGGTTCGGAAGGGAGATTGGATGCACTAGTGTTGCTTTTCTTTGAGCAGGGGAGTGGTGGGGAGGGAGCTTTAATGAGTTATTATGATTGAAATATGCAAAATTATGGAGCATAGGGTAGGTAGGGGAAAAGTTCCTTCCTATGTGGAGGGATCAAAGAGTGAGGGGCCATAAACCTAAGGGAAGGGGCAGGAAGTTTACAGAGGATGTAAGGAAAATGTTTTCACCCAGAAGGGAATAGAATTTGGAACTCACTGCCCAATAGTAGTGCACTATTAAAGGCAGAATCACTCATAACATTGAATAATCTAGATGTGGGAAGTGCTGGTAAAAGGGATGAAGGCGTGGTGCTCCGAAAGCAAGTGCTTCCAATTAAACTTGTTGGACTATAACCTGGTGTTGTGTGATTTTTAACTTTGTATGTATTCTCAAAAGCAGCTAAGTATAGGAACCAAATACTGGCCTAGTCAGTGATGCTGACATCCCGTGAATGAATAGGACTTATGAAAATATTTGGGAGTAATTTCTACACATTATTGTAAAGATTGCTAACAAATATGATTGAGTTAAAAACCCAATTAGTTGTATTAATGAAATGTAATTGCTGCTGTAACATTGCTGTTTGTTCTGTTGTTCAGGAGTGTGCAGATGGGGAGAAATGGATATTACAGTATTACAGACAGAATTTATGCATTCTCTCCTTCCCATGGTCAGTATGTTTTGGTGAAAGATGAGGGTTTCACACACTTGCTCTCTCTCACATACTATATGTACTGTTATAAATAATAATTGCTGTGTCACATTTTTGATCTCTGGGTTTCCATATGGGAAGTTTGTTGTTTATTGGATGGTTTTGATGCTTTAGGTTGAAATAAGATACCTGAAAAGCGAATAATTTTTAGTAGGCTTTAGATTTCTTGTTGAATCTTGAAGATTGGTTTTCAGATAAGTTTTAACCTGGAACAAGTTTTGTACTCTGGATAGCTGATGTCAGTCAGTTTTGAGATTGTGTCATGTACTGACTGAAATAAACTGTACTTCACTGGCTTTTAATGGAACTGCTAATAACCAGCTTCCAGTTGACTCTATATGCAGAGCATGAAAACATATCTGCCTCATCACATGTCTCTTCATAAACTCTCGATGAGGTGATAGCATGTTTGTCATGTTACAGGACTAGGTCATAGGTTCAAATTCCACTATTGCAAATGGTGAAATTTGAGTTCAGTAACATCTGGAATTAAAAGCTATTCCAAAGCATCTGCATTATTATTGTTGATTGTTATAAAAAGCCAACTTGTTTACTAATAGTTTTTAAGGATAGTTTCAAGGTTCCTCTGTCTATACCTGCTGAGATCTACGTGTGACTGTACTCACAACAATGTGGTTGACTCTCAACTGCCCTTTGAAATGGCATAGCAAGTTAGTCAGTTCAAAGGCAATTAGGCATGTGCAATAAATACCAATCTTGCCAGTAATACCTGAATCTCATACTAAAGTGAAAAGAAAGGTTCCAAGTCTTTCCCAAATGAGGAGGTGGTGTTAATGTTGATTCGAACATCCGGTATTGTGGACTAATATCTCAAAATTTGATACAGTCAGTGGTCTTGTTTCAGAATGACACATTTGATGTGATTGGTTTCAGAGAATGTCACTTGCATAGATCAGTCTGAAATGTCCTTCTGTGTTGGTCAATTCTTAAACCAAGAGGTAGATGAATTCCTGAAAGGCTATGCATGTCCATGTTTTATTAGGTTTTTACATGTGACTTGGTACTCCCCAAAGTTTGCCTGCGACAGATCGCATGATTTGCCACAACAATTTTAATAGCTTGTTTGTGTCCTGTTTATTGCTTTTCAGCCCATTTACTAAACATGTTAATTTTGACTTGCATGCTTTTTCCTGAGCTGCTTCCCTTGTGTTGTTTGGTTATCGCATATAGTTTGGCACTCATGACCAGAAGGTTCAAATTCAGTCCTCATTCTTGGCAGGAAGGCTGTTTGTCTTTTAGGCATATATAACATTTAAGCACAGACATGAATGGCCAAATGATCTCCATCGTGCTATGACAATTCTATGATTATTTTCCAGTATTCAACATGATATATTGCATATTCAGTGTAAATCTAATCAAGAGGGGCCAAATACTGTGTGGGTACATTAAAAAAGTCATGTCTGAAGCTGCATAAGAAGAGAGAATTTTGTTCAAAATAAAACAAATTAATGTATGCTTTAATCAGCAAAACACATTAAACAAATTTCACACTAAACATCCCTTTCAGAATTTTTATGTAACTTTACAAAAGTTCTTCAGGGCTACTTAATCATTGAAAAATATATTTCATAAATTGTGGTTAAAAGGTAAACAAACAGTAGTCTGTTTATAGAATTTGTGTTGTCTGTTTTTTTTTAAAAGAAAAGAACCCTACAAGTTGTGATTGATCACATGGAAAAACATTGTGATGCAGCCTACAGCATAAAATGAAGCAGTCATTTCCAGCACACACAGACTATGCTAATAACTTGAGCATGGTAGTGTAAAAAAAATTGAAAACGCATAGAAATATTTTCTTTTTGTTTCTGTTGGGGGTTAATAACCAAAACCATGAACAGCTTGACTTTGCAGACTTCCAAATAAAGGCTTAATTCATGTGTGAAAATCTGATTGCTGCTGGGTGACGAGGAATCAATGAGGACTTGAGGAATGTATTTCACACTGACATTAGCTTCTGCATCAGTGTCTTCATTTAATAGCATATCTATGAATTCTATAAATAGACTATTGTTTACTTACCCTTTAAGTATGATGTATGAAAATGCGTTTTCCAATGATAAAGTGGCACTGAATAATTATTGCAAAGGTACATGCAAATTCTTCTGAATAGGATATTTGGTCCAAAATTTATTCAAGGAGAAAGTGAGGACTGCAGATGCTAGAGATCAGAGCTGAAAATGTATTGCTGGAAAAGCGCAGCAGGTCAGGCAGCATCCAAGGAGCAGGAGAATCGATGTTTCGGGCATGAGCCCTTCTTCAGGAATGAGGAAAGTGTGTCCAGCAGGCTAAGATAAAAGGTAGGGAGGAGGGACTTGGGGGAGGGGTGTTGGAAATATGATAGGTGGAAGGAGGTCAAGGTGAGGGTGATAGACTGGAGTGGGGGGTGGGGCGGAGAGGTTGGGAAGAAGATTGCAGGTTAGGAAGGCGGTGCTGAGTTCGAGGGATTTGACTGAGATAAGGTGGGGGGAGGGTAGCTGTGGGAGCCGGTCGGTTTATAGTAAATGTTCGTGTTGATTCGGTCGCCCGAGATAGAAATGGAAAGGTCTAGGAAGGGGAGGGAGGAGTCTGAGACGGTCCAGGTGGATTTGAGGTCGTGGTGGAAGGTGTTGGTAAAGTGGATGAACTGTTCAACCTCCTCGTGGGAGCACGAGGCAGCGCCGATACAGTCATCGATGTAGCGGAGAAAAAGGTGGGGTGTGGTGCCAGTGTAGCTGCGGAAGATGGGCGTTTCTATCTCGGGCCTCAGACTCCTCCCTCCCCTTCCTAGACCTTTCCATTTCTATCTCGGGCGACCGAATCAACACGGACATTTACTATAAAATGACTGACTCCCACAGCTACCTAGACTACACCTCCTCCCACCCTGCTCCCTGTAAAAACGCCATCCCATATTCCCAATTCCTTCGTCTCTGCCGCATCTGCTCCCAGGACGACCAGTTCTAATACCGTACAACCCAGATGGCCTCCTTCTTCAAAGACCGCAATTTCCCCCCAGATGTGAACGATGATGCCCTCCACCGCATCTCCTCCACTTCCCGCTCCTCCGCCCTTGAGCCCCGCCCCTCCAACCGCCACCAGGACAGAACCCCCCTCGTCCTCACCTACCACCCCACCAACCTCCATATACAGCGTATCATCCGCCGTCATTTCTGCCACCTCCAAACGGACCCCACCACCAGGAATATATTTCCCTCCCCTCCCCTATCAGCGTTCCAAAAAGACCACTCCCTCCGTGACTCCCTCGTCAGGTCCATACCCCCCACCAACCCAACCTCCACTCCCGGCACCTTCCCCTGCAACCGCAAGAAATGCAAAACTTGCGCCCACATCTACCCCCTTACTTCCCTCCGAGGCCCCAAGGGATCCTTCCATATCCGCCACAAATTCGCTTGCACCTCCACACACATCATTTATTGCATCCGCTGCACCCAATGTGGCCTCCTCTATGTTGGGGAGACAGGCCGCCTACTTGCGGAACGTTTCAGAGAACACCTCTGGGACACCCGGACCAACCAACCCAACCACCCCGTGGCTCAACACTTCAACTCCCCCTCCCACCCCACCAAGGACATGCAGGTCCTTGGACTCCTCCATTGCCAGACCATAGCAACACGACAGTTGGAGGAAGAACGCCTCATCTTCCACCTCGGAACCCTCCAACCACAAGGGATGAATTCAGATTTCTCCAGTTTCCTCATTTCCCCTCCCCCCCCCATCTTGTCTCAGTCAAATCCCTCGAACTCAGCACCGCCTTCCTAACCTGCAAACTTCTTCCTGACCTCTCTGCCCCCACCCCCACTCTGGCCTATCACCCTCACCTTGACCTCCTTCCACCTATCGCATTTCCAACGCCCCTCCCCCAAGTCCCTCCTCCCTACCTTTTATCTTAGCCTGCTGGACACACTTTCCTCATTCCTGAAGAAGTGCTTATGCCTGAAACGTCGATTCTCCTGCTCCTTGGATGCTGCCTGACCTGCTGCGCTTTTCCAGCAACACATTTTCAGCCAAAACTTATTCAATATGTTTTGTTAATTAAAGCATATGTTTATGATAAATTTACCCTCTCAAAGACTCTTAAATAGAACTTCTATGCAGTAGCATTTTAGTATTGAGAGCTATTGCTGTGATCTTTGAGTAGCACTTCTATATTATTAATGCTGAGCTACCTATGTATGTAGCCTTGTGAGAGAATCACAGAGTCATAGAGCTATACAGCACTTATCTCTCCACCCTTCAGGCTCTCTGCCTGTATTCCTGATGAAGGGCTTTTGCCCGAAACGTCGATTTTACTGCTCCTCGGATGCTGCCTGAACTGCTGTGCCCTTCCAGCACCACTGATCCAGAATCTGGTTTCCAGCATCTGCAGTCATTGTTTTTACCTATTCAGCATGGAAGCAGACTCTTCAGTCCAACTTGTCCATGCCTACCAGCAATCCCAAATTGATCTCATCCCATTTTCCAGCATTTGGCCTATATCTGTCTAAATCCTTCCTACTCATGTACCTATCCAGATGCCATTTTAAATATTGTAATTGTATCAGCCTCCAGCACTTCCTCTGGCAGCTCATTCCATACTATAAGTGAAAAGGTTGCTCCTTGGGTCCCTTTTAAATCATTTCCCTCTCACTTTAAACCCACAGCCTCTAGTTTTGGATTCCCCCACCCTGGGGAAAAACCTTGGCTATTCAACCTATCCATCCCTCTCATGATTTTATAAACGTCTATAAGGTCACCACTCAGCCTTTGATGCTCCAGGGAAAATAGCTCCAGCCTATTCAGCTTCTCCCAGTAGGTCAAACCTTCCAACATTGGAAATATCCTTGTAGATCTTTTGTGAACCCTTTCAAGTTTCACAGCATCCTTCCTATAGTAGGGGAACTAGCATTTCATGCAGTATTCCAATAGTGGCCTTATCAATTTCCTGTACAGCTGCAACATGACCCCCAACGCCTATTCTCAATGTACTGACCAACAAAAGTAAGCATAGCAAATGTTGTCTTCACTATGCTGTCTACCTGCAGCTCAACTTTCGAGGAGTTATGAATCTGCACTTTAAGGTCTCTTTGTTCAACAACACTCCCCAGGACCTTACCATTTTAGTGCATAAGTCCTGCCCTGATTTGCTTTTCCAAAATGCAGCACTTCACATTTATCTTAATTAGACTCCACTCCTCAGTCCATTGGCCCATCTGATCAAGATCCCATTGTACTTTCAGGTAACCTTTGCTGTCCCCTACACCTCCAATTTTGGTGTCATCTGCAAACTTACTAACTATATCTCCTATGTTCATATCCAAATCATTTTATGTAAAGTGATGAAAAGCAGTCGACCCAGCACCAATTATTGTGGCACACGGCAGGTCACAGGCTTCCAGTCTGAAAATCAACCCTCCACCACCACCCACTGTCTCCTACCTTCAAGCCAGTTCTCGCTGTATTCAATGAGCTCTAACCTTACTATCTATCCAGTCTACCACGAGGAACCTTGTTGAATGCCTTACTGAAGTCCATATAGACCATGTTCACCATTCTGCCCTCATCAGTCCTCTTTGTTACTTCTTCCAAAAAGTCAATCAAGTTAGTGAGACATGATTTTTCAAGCACAAAGCCATGCTGACTATTCCTAATCAGTCTTTGCCTTTCCAAATACATGTAAATCCTATCCCTCAGGATCCCATCCAACACTTGCCCAACACTGATATCAGGCTCACTGGTCTATAGTTTCCTTTTCCTTACCACCTTTCTTAAATACAGAAAGAAAGTACTTTATGGGTCTTTGGTTAGATTGCACTTGCATAGAAACAATCTTTACACATTAATATCGCTTTGGGACTTTGCAAGGCAAATTATTAATATCACACAGAAACACTGTTTGTGGGTGAATTGAAAAGGGAAAATTGGACTCTGAAGACATTGTTGAAGCAAATTGTTATGTCTTCAATAATACGAAAACGTTTTGTTTTAGTCCAGAACTCCGGGTATTTACTAAAAAATGAAAGTCCAAGGTTCAGGATTTAAAACAAATGAATATTAATCAAATAAATTGAAACTTAATACTGATAGTCCATTTTAAATACTCCGTTAAAGATTAGATTACTTACAGTGTGGAACCAGGCCCTTCGGCCCAACAAGTCCACACCGACCCGCCGAAGCGTATACCACCCAGACCCATACTCCTACACTTACCCCTTCATCTAACACTACGGACAATTTAGCATGGTCAATTCACTTAACCTGCACATTTTTGGATTGTGGGAGGAAACCGGAGCACCCGGAGGAAACCCACGCAGACACGGGGAGAATGTGCAAACTCCACACAGAGAGTCGCCTGAGGCGGGAATTGAACCCGGGTCTCTGGCGCTGTGAGGCAGCAGTGCTAACCACTGTGCCACCGTGCCGCCCATGCTGAAGATGTTGAAGGTACTATGAACTCAGATCCTTATAATCTCAACTAAACTTCTTGGATGGGCAATAAACATGGAGTAAAATAAATTAAAATAAAACAAACACTTTCAGTCAACACAAGACATTTCAAATGAACTCTTTATGAAAGGATTGTTTTCTCTTCTACAATCTGGTTGTTACAAAACCTAAAAAGTAAACTGTTTCAACATTGTATGACTGTCTGTAACATTCCTTTATAGTTAAGTTATTGACTCCTTTCCTTAATTGTTTAATTTCTAAGTACATTGGTCACAAGACCATTATTGATTAATTTTTGGCAATTAAAAAAACCGATTCAAGAGAAACCTTATTATTAAAGGGATCGTCATCCTAAAATAAAATGTAAGTTTTTTTTTTAATTGCAAAAGACATGGTGTCACTGGTTTACCTGACTCACTGGGTGAATAGGTTGTGTAATATTTCTAAGCTTTTTTTGGCCACAACTGCAGTATTGTATCCCGTTCTGGGTGCCACACTTCAGAAGAGATGTGGAAACTTGGAGAGGTTTCAGAAAAAAAATTACCAGAATAGTTCTTGGCATGATGATCATAAGTTGCTTAGATAGTCTGGGCAGGCTGGAAGGAAGAAGGCTGAAGTGAAATTAGTTGGAGGTGTTCAAAATTATGGATGGACTAGGTTAGAGAGAATTTGCCCAAGTGGCAGAGGGATTGAATCCAAATCAGAGAGATTTGTAGTGACTGACAAAAAAAACCAAAGGCAGCATGAAGATAAATGCTTTTTATGCAATGAGCCTTACGATCTGACATGTACTGTCTGGGTGGGGGCAGATTTAGTTGGACTTTAAAAAAGGAAATTGAATCAGGCCTGAAGAGAAAAAAATGCAGGACTATGGGAAAAGGATGGGAATAACTAAATTGCTCTGGCAAAAAGTCACCATAGATATGACAAAGTAAATGAGTCAACTTTTGTGCTTTAATTGTTGCATAATTTGATCTGACACATGGCAATCAGACCATCTCCGCATGCCTGTTACTTGGATTATCCTATGAGGAGAAATTAAGTGAACTAGGCGGAGATTGCATGATACTTAGAAGAATTGGAAACAAACCCTTTGAAATGAATAGTTAAGGGGCAAATATTTCCACTGGCTTTGGAATCTAGAACAGAGGTTCAGAGTTCCAGTACGGCTTGATGGTCTGAATTCTGAAGTCCTTCTAAGCTCTTGATTCTGTGGGTTGAATTTTACCAAAAATGACTAAGTCTCAATTTGGAGGTTTTCATAGGATTTCTCTGACTGAGCTGTGGTGAATTATCTCAAGTACTTTTACAGTACTCACCTCACAATGTACACACAACTCCTCTATGGGACTTGCTCTCACACTGTCATGCCCTTGTCAGCATTGGAAGTACACATTCTGGATTAATGGTGCTGGAAGAGCACATCAGTTTAGGCAGCATCCGAGGAGCAGTAAAATCAACGTTTCGGGCAAAAGCCCTTCATCAGGAACCACAGCCAGAACCTTCCGGAATTCCTGCTGTCATCAACATATTTAAAGCCCATTAGTGCATTATGTCAAACCCTGTAAGCCAGGAACTGCCCTTCACAGTTATCGCTTGGGAGGAATGGCTGATGAGGTAAATTGGCACTCTGATTTGCTCAGGAATACCATTGGAGACCACGGCACTCGAAACTGCCAGTCAGGTCTGTAGATACCACCCAGAGTCAGTGCATTGTCAGACAGAACATGCAGCAGTACAGGAAGAAGGTCGATGGCCTACTGCATTCTGCAAGAGTAAGTGCCATCATCTTCCTCTTTGCATCCCAATAAACTTACCCCAGTTTCTCCAAATGATTTCCCCAGAATTTCCATCATAGCATAGCTCTCTGATAATCCCTATCTGATGTTTAGAGAACAGAATCCAAGATTGACCATGGCTCACACCCCTGACTGATATTGGAATGTCAGCTCCAAGTGATGGGTTACCAGAGCTATTTCCTGATCTCTCTGTAGCTCCCTAACAGACTTGCTGCTGGACTGGTTGCACAGGACTTGCAGGGCTAATCATGGCCCACTCCCTAGATTGCAGTAATATAGACTCTGCCCTGAATGTTGCGAGTGACTGTTCGCCCAAGACCCTGGATTAATATTGGATGATGTACTTGACTTAATGTGCTGCTACCCCTATGACTGAAGACAGCCCCATGGACTTGACTGAAGACTGTTCAATTTGAGGTATGGTCATTTGGTTGATGTATGCTCAGAATATTTGCTATGTGAGTTGCTGGTACGTGCAGCATTGATGTAGTAAGGTGCCATACAGCACATTGTCCAGCCTTTTGACTAATTGTTGCTGGCAAACATTACGGCAAGTTGTCTGGCTTTGGCTATGTGTCTGCACTAAAAGGCAGGGAGAAACAGAAGTATGATTTTGAATGAGGCAGCGAAGCGCATAAAGGCAAGGCATAGCAAGACAAGGATGCTGTCACCATCCATGCATATGGGAAATGAGTGACTGCTAAGAAAGCAAGCAAAGAGCTTAAACACCAGTGAGAAGGCCAGTGATCAAGTCAATAGATTGAAAAGTCTGCTGTATATTGCTTTTTGTTTTTGAATGTACAGCTTATTCTCACTCTGAAAGGTTTAGTTAATATATAGTATTCATTAAACAATCCAAAGCATAATTAAAATAATATAGTTGAGTGGATACCAACAAAAAGAAACAAGTTGCTCTCTTTATTGTTATTGACAAAGTACAAATCTGTTGTTAATCCAGCAGAACAGTACAACCTTTTCTCCCACATGTCATTTTTCTAGTAAAGAAGTCATTGAACAAAGAGTATTTTAAGTATTTCCAACATTTTTGCATTTTTATTTCAGTCTCCAGCTTCTGTCGTATTTTACTTTCACTAATTACATATTACTTCATTACTTATTGAAGTATTTCCTCAGATAAGTTTTGAATTTAGCCACCCTTCCAGCACAAGCTGTGTTTTATTGTTCTGTTGTCGTGATGAGGTGAAATGTTGTTCTCAACTGCATTTTGTTTAGTCCCTTTAGAACTGTAAAAAAAAAACTCTCAATCGTCATGTAACAAGAATTTGCCCAATTTATTTAATCCATTGTCATAGTCCAATCTCTTTGTTATTTCAATCATTCTCTTTGTTGTCTTCAGGATTCTTTCACTAGCTCCAATATTCATTTTACAACCAACACAACTGCTACAGCATTCTTAGTACTGCCACATCAATGGCTTATAAAGTCTCACTGCTTTTTTTCAGTATTCACCTCATAATACTGACTAAAAGCTGACTTACATTACTGACTGCTACATATCATTGTTGTAATAACCTGAATTTATTGTCAGTCAGGTTTCCCTAGTCTCTTTCATTTAGCATATGCATTATTCTCTTGACATTAAGGAAATAATTCCTTTGTGAATTTTGGCCCCATGTGAATCAATTTGCATTTATTTTAATTGAATTTCACTTGCCACCTGTCTGTCAGCTCCCAACTCTATTCAAATAAACCAGCACTTATTCTATACCATTTTGATCATTACTAGTTATGTATCATCTGCCCATTTAACCACTGTACTCTTTCACGCTTGTTTCTTTTTCTCAATGTAACTAAAATATTTCACTTTTCTTGCCACATTCAATGTATTTTCTGTGCAGTTCAAATACTACTTTTAACCTTTGGGCTTTGTCTTGAATCTGTCCCATTTTCCTTCGTGGTCTCAAATGCCTCCTTTGTGAATTACTTGTAGCTCTGTTCAACCAGGCAGAAGTGTTCTTGAACCTCATTGCTTTGCTTTGTTTGGCTAGGTATTGATCCAATGCATTCACAATCCTTGTCTCAAAAGATTTCTGCAGTTCCCACCCACTTATATTCATTCAAAATAGACTTTTTAAACATGTACATTTATCATGAATGAAGGGCTTTTGCCCGAAACGTCGCTTTTCCTGCTCCTCGGATGCTGCCTGACCTGCTGTGCTTTTCCAGCACCTCTCTAATCTAGACTCTGACCTCCAACATCTGCAGTCTTCACTTTTGTCCAATCTGTAAAATTTGACAATTTTGTTTTATTTTTCACATCATTAATCCCTGCAATTCAAATGTCATCATGTTAGACTCACTGTTACTTAAAGCCAAAATTTGTGCTGGAAGTTTGATCATATTTATTCCTCTTAGCATTCCAAGGCCTGAGCTTGCACGCAACAAACAAAAGATAAAGTTGACATTCCAATACAGTACTGAGGGAGGGCTGTATTATTGAAAGTACCATCTTATGGATGAGACATTAGACTGAGGCCCCAAATGTGTGCTTAGTTGGATGTAAATGATCCAAAGAAGAACTGGGGAATAATTACCTTATCTCTTGGTCAATCAGCATCATCAATCAGCATCATAAAAACAGATTACCTGTTTTTTTTCATTTCATGGCCATTTCTGGGTGTTCACCACATGTAAGTTATTGATGCATTTCCTGTTTTTCATCACTAATGACATTTTGAAAGTGTTTTATTGACTGTCAGTTTTTTAACATGCCTGATGGTCAAGAAAAATGTGGTATGAATACAAGCTTTCTTTTAACAATAAAATCAAATCTTTTTCTCTCCTTGTTGGTTCTTCAACAAACTGATAAATAATCTTTTATGAAATATAGCAATCACTTTCTCTTTTCTGAGGCATTGTTATCCTTGGTGTCCTTGCCTTTATTGGTCAATGCATTGAGTATAGGAGTAGGCAGGTCATGTTACAGCTGTACAGAATATTGGTTAGGCCTCTTTTGGAATACTGCATAAAATTCTGGTCTCACTGCTGTGGGAAAAATGTTCTGAAACTTGAAAGGGTTCAGAAAAGATTTACAAGGATGTTGCCAGGGTGAGAGGGTTTGAGCTATTGGGAGAGGCTGAACAGACTGGGACTATTTTCCCTGGAGCGTTGGAACCTTGTAGAGGTTTGTAAAATCATGAGGGCCATGTATAGGCTAAATAGACAAGGTCTTTTCCCTAGGAAGGGGGAGTCCAAAACTAAAGGCTGTAGGTTTAAGGTGAGAGGGGAAAGATTTAGAAGATACGTCTAGGGCAACTTTTTCCAACACCATGTGTAGAATAAGCTGCCAGAGGAAGTGGTGGAGGCTGGTACAATTATAGCATTTAAAGGGCATCTGGATGGGTATATGAATAGGAAGGGTTTAGAAGGATATGGACCAAATGTTGGCACAAGGGATTAGGTTTATTTAGGATATCTGGTCGGCATGGACAAGTTGGACTGAAGGGTCTGTTTCCATGTTGTACAGCTCGATGATTCTATGACAGTAAATTTCTGGAAGGTTGAATTCTCTAACTATCATGTTTGATCATTTGTTGGTCATTGTCTTTATTTCAATTATTAGTGGCAAATCAAAACTTTGATTGAGGCTTGGAGCCAATACTCTTCCAATTCTTCACCTTTGTTATTATCTACAATTTTACCCAAATACCCTTAATTTAATATATTCAGAGCAATGGTACTTCTTTTGCACTTTAGCATTGAACAGCCTAAAAGTTATATTGAGCCACTTAGTCAAACTACCAACGTTAATATTTGGACTTAATTTGAAAATTGTTCTGATGACATCCATCAATGTTGATCTCATTTATCTTCAGTACATTGATCATGATGGTAAAGTTATGAATAAACTTTCAGAAATTCAAGTATATATTCAATTGGGGTTAATGCAATTATGAAAGCGATTGGAGTCATGAAAGCATTTAACCTACTCTCTAACCTCAGAATTATATTCTGAGAATGCCAATTCAGCCTTCTTTCACACCATATAATTTTATTTATTTTCCCTCCTTCCTTGATATCCTACCTAAAAAAAAGTTTGTTGATTGCAGTGTTGAATAATTAATTGACCCTGCACCTGTAGCATTTTGCATGAAATTAATTTAAATTGGTGCGATCAATTCCTAGCTCAAATTTTAGGGATTATGCTTCCTTATTCTGCAACAAAATTAAGCTGTACAAGAATTAACATGTCGTGGTTCAATTGTATAAAACTTTGAGACTGCACCTGGTACATTTTATACAGTTTTGCTCCCCTGAAGTAAGGTAGGGTACATTTTCCATAGAGGGAGTGCACCAGAATATTCCTGGAAAATCAGAATTGCCCAGTTGGAGAAATTGATGGGAATAGGCCTATATTTTTTAGAGTTTAAAAGAATGAGTGGTGATAATTCAAACTTCAAAAAATTCTATAGGACTAAAGGGGTGGATACATAACAGCTATCTCCACTCGCTAAGGTCTAGAACCAGGTAACACAGCCTGAGAAAAAGGGGAAAGCCATTTAGGACTGAAATGAAAAGGAATGTCTTCATTCCTAGATTTCTAGATACTAATGACATCAAGAGATAGAGGAATTGCAAAACAAAATGGTGTTCAGGTAACTGACCAGCCTAGAATCGAGAATGCTGAGCAGGCTGAAGGGGCTGAATAGCCTTTTCTGCTCTTGTATTCCCCTGTTTTTATCAATATGTATGCTTTTTGATTATATCACACCCTGAATTTGTCACAGAATACACACTTAATATATGCAATCTGCCTATCACTCATGAAGAATTGGTGAATTTGTGCTTTTCTCCCACTTGTGTTGGTATGTGCTTTCTGTGGTTTGCTGCCTCAGTGGTGATTGGGGGTTGGGAGGTGTGATGAGTTGTCCTGACCAAGGCTCTATATGGCTGAAGAATAACTTATTCACTTTTGATTGCCAACCACTTGAGATAAAGGTCACCATTCCATTAGCTTTTTTGATTATTTTTTGTACCTGTGCAGTTGACTTTAGTGATCTGTGCAGTATCCGTTAATAAAACAATTCACTGTTGAAGTTTATATCTTCAATTTATTTGGATTCTCTAAAGATACTGCACAATTTATCCTTTTTAAAGAAAGCGATGTGAATGAGAGTTCATCACGAGTTTGTTTAGTTTCACACACTTCAACAAATAGAATCAATAGACCTGTCTACAAAAAGAATGGTTTTGCACAAAAGACACGAAAATGTATGTAGCTGCTGTAACTCTAAAAAAGAGTGCTCGCTTCTGTTTTCCTATAGGATCATCATTTCAGGAACTGCAGTTTTGACCTTTTACTAATGATATCTCCAAAGAACTTGACTTTCAGTTGGACTGTATAACCTTTAACCTTCATCACCTTTTGTTTTGCACTCTTAGCTATATTTGAAAATCCATTTGTGAAACAAAATCTGTTCACTCATTCTGCAGTTATTTCTTTTTTTTGTTTAAAAAATAAAGAAGTTCATCTAATTTTACTTCTTTCTAAGAAGGCATCAAATCTGATTTGGTCATTCTATGAGCTGGGAAATTTGAGGTTGTATTTCGCAGGATAAATCAAAATTGTTTCCTTTGGAATATTTGTGATTTGAGAAGTTTCACCTCGGATCAATGTAAATGATTTGTTTTGGTCATTATGAAGTATAAGTGCAACCTCACTTTGACAGAGGGGTCTTAGAGCTTCGGAATATCATTCTTGAGATGGGGACACAGAATTGGCTAAAGTTTTAGCGCATCATACCCACCTTGAGAGTAAGTGCATTGTTTTATTGACCAGAGCAGACCCCCTCGAAATAGGTTAAAAAGGTAGCCTAAATCTTACCTTCTATTATTTTGAAAATAACTGTGAGGTAGTGAACCAGATGCAATTCAATTAGTCAGACTCCTCGACACGAAGTAAAACATATTTATTCAAACATTATTATTAAAATACAACCAAAGAAAGAGGAACTTGGAATAACTTAACTCAATTTGAAAACTTAATGGAATAATAGATTATTTTACTGTGAAACATTAACTCTTCCAATATAGAAACTTCCCATAAACACACCCTTGGCAAAAGGCAAATTCAGAAAATGAACTGTCTCACATGCCACACTAGCAGCCCAGGGGGCAAGTATCCAGAAAAACCAATGTAGCAGCCAGGAGATATTCACAGCCTTCCAATCCTGTTAAGACCCCAACAACAGCTGCTCAAAATCCCTGGTTCTGTGGAGCTCTACCCCACTAATTCAGGTTGTTTCTATTGTTCCAATCTTTTTAAAAAAAAAACCCAAGGCCTCACAAGCTGTTTACTCTAGTGATTTTGGTAGACTGCTTGTCACCTCTGCCTTAAGACACCTCTTCAAAAAAAAGGACAAAATATCCTCTTTAAGTCATAGCATCATCACACATGATGAGCAGAATCTTTGTCCAAGGGAGTTGGTGCACACCGGGTTCAGATACTGTTTGAAGGCAGAAATAGGTGTTGACAAGTACTTGACAGGTTTTTGAAAGTTCTTCACAGCTTCACCCAACACATCTCATTCAATATTAGGCCCTCTACACCTCACCCCATTTCTCCTATCTTTGATTCCACATTGATAAAATTACATTCAACACCCTGTAATCCTACCAAACAGCTAATTCTAATTTAAATAATCTTCATTTCACAACATTCACCCCACCTCCCTCTACCTCCAATCCTATGAAACAGATATATTCTGGGCATCAAGTTTTTTTTATTCATTCATAAGGTGTGGGCGTCACTAGCTAGGCCAGCATTCATTGCCCATTCCTACTTGCCCAGAAAGAGCAACCACATTTCTGTGGATCTGGAGTCATGCGTCAGCCAGATCAGGAAAGGATAGCAGATTTCCTTCCTTAAAGGATGTTAGTGAACCACATGGACTTTTCCTGATAATTGACAATGGTTTTCATCATTAGACATTTAATGCCAGATTTTTATGGAATTCAAATTTCACTATTTGCTGTGGTAGGATTCAAACCCAGGTCTCCAGAAAATTACCTGGGTCTCCAAATTACTATTTTTCTCTCCACTCTGCAAGAACCCTGCCTCTATTCCTGATGAAGGACTTTTGCACGAAACGTCGATTTTCCTGCTCCTCGGATGCTGCCTGACCTGCTGTGCTTTTCCAGCACCACTCTAATCTAGACCTCTCCAAATTACTAGTCCAGCGATAATACCATTAGGCCATTACCTCCCAACAATCATTTATGCCTAATTGAAAAAAAAAGTTATTCCTTGAGGAATAAGGATTTTGCTTCAGCTAAAAATAGGCTTTGTTTAAACTTGGCACAGAATTAACTCTGCTGGGTTCAGGTTTCACCACCACTGTATTTGAGTCATGTCCCATCTTGATTTCCCCTCCTGAGAAGATCAGATCAGTTTGAAATGGATGCAGGAATTCCAGACTGGATTCTGGTACCATTTTTGAATAGGACGTTGTATTTCCATGACTCCGTTTAGATTTTGGCCAGAGTCTGTGAAAGGCATTTAATTTATACTTTCCAAATGTAACTTGTTCTTTTACTTGTTTTCTTTTGGTGTCAAAGAAACTTTATATCACTAAATACTAGAATAAACCAAATCATTTAAGAAGAACAGCACATTGGAAATAATTGATTACATTTACAGCAAACTGAGTATGGTGGTTTTTATAAAACTGTTCTGCAGAATTATATATGAATCTCATGACTATAATTGAGCCATTTTAATCAGTAATACAAAAGATGATGCACATATTGTTTTCACATATCTTTATTTATAATTCCATAAAAGCAATTCCATGCACTTAGATTGTCTCTCATATAAAACAAAGCACCACTCTACAAATATCCCTATTAGAAAAATACATTAGAAATTCTTTGGTCTTGGTGTTCAATCTCTGCAAAATATGAATTGAGTAGCTGTCATAACTTTCTGATGATAACCATTCAAAGGAGGTGCAGGAATAATCAAGATTCATGTAACAATTTAATGTTTCTCAGTATTAAAATGGTGCAGGAAGGCTGGAGCCTATTTATAGATAATAAAGGCACAAGTAGTTTTCATGTTGGGTTTTTGAAATATTATCCATTGTAATACTCAAGGACTGGTCTCCACTCAATTGTGTCGTTTGTATATTTTATTGTGCCTGTTACCTTGAAACTGTATGGAAATTTATTTAAAGCTGTCTAGCATCTAAGTGCTTTGTCTTAGTAAATTTGTTCATTTGAAGTGTGGATGCATATCTCATCATGTTAAGTCATTTTGGAAGCCCATGGGCCTCCTGCAGCATTTCTCTAAATTGTGCAAGATGTTTTAAATTACTTGTTTATGGCAAGGTCGTCATTGATTGTTCTGAATTCGCCCTTGGAAAGTGATGTTGAGGCACATTCTTAAACTATATATGGTGCAGGTGCCGTCAACAGTATCATTAGAGAGGGAGTTCTAAGATTTTGACCCAGTCAAGATGAGAAATTTCCCAATCAGAGTGGTGTGTACCCTAGAGGGCAATTTTTAGGTAGTGGTGTTCTCAGATTCCAGAGCAACCTCTCACCAAATATTAATGTCTGAACACCCTGAGCGAAGGAGCTGCCAGAATGTTTCCAGCACCATCAGCAGTGTCATAATCCCACATGATGGGAACCTCAGGAGGAGGATGAGATAAGTCCATTTGTGGGTGCATCTGACCAAAGGTGATAAAATTGCTTCAGCTTTGACCTTTTTGTTATGTACTGAGATTCCCCATCAATGAGAATGATCATCAGGTGCTGCTTCCTGTTAGTTATTTAAGTATACATTACAATTTGGCATGCATGTAGTCTTACTAGTAGCTTCACCAGATTGGCACGCACTTGGGTATGCCTGATGCTGTTCCTGGATTGCCCTCTTGCACTTTGGCTTGAAGGTGATTATTGAATATGAAAACATGAGATTACAAAATTTTAAAATATTATTTCATTGATTTACGACTTGTTGACGAGGCTAATTCCTGATGGTGCTTCAGAATGTACTTCATGAACCACTGCAGTACCCATGATATTGGTGCACCTACAAGTTTGCAATAGGATAGGAAGTATGATATCTAAAGTTGAATGATTTGATTTCACTTATTGCTGTCATTTGTACTAAGATAATGTGCAAAGAGTTGTTTTGTGTGCTATACAGACTATATTATACAAAGTGCAACAGGGTAGCAGAATAGAGTGCAGCATTACAGCTGCAGAGAAGGTGCAGAGAGAGAAATCAACATGAACATTTGAGACATCCATTCAAAAGTCTGATAAGAGCAGGGAAGAAGCTGTTCTTGAATCTGTTCATACATGTACTGAAACGTTTATATCTTCTGTCCGATAGAAGTAGGCAGAAGATAATTTAACTGGAGTGGGAGTAATTTTTGATTATATTGGTTGCTCTCCCAAGGCAGAGGGAAGTATAGATGGAGTAAATGGATGAAAGGCTGGTTTGTGTAATGAAGGGATGAACGGGGCTATGTTCATGACTGTAGTTTCTTGTAGACTTGGGAAGAGCAGTAACCATACAGTGCTATGATGCACCCAGATAGGATGCTTTGGTAAGAGTCTTTGTGGACATGTCGAATATCCTTAGCTTCCTGAGGAAGTAGAGATGTTGTTGCGCTTTCTTGACCATTGCTTTGTTATGGGTTGACCAGGACAAATTATTTGTAATCATCATTCCCAGGAACTTGCTGCTGTCGACCATCTCCACCTCACACCACTGACCCAGACAGGAGTGTGCCCTCCACTCCACTTCCTGAAGTTGATGATAATCTCCTTCATTTTGCTAATGTTGATAAAGAGATTGCTATCTTCATATCATCCCACTAAGCAGTCAGTCTGTTTCCTGCATGGGGAAGACAGTGAACAATCTTCGATCATGCATTACAAGTTAACTTTAAAATATTAAGTGTATTCTCTTTTCCTTTTACAATCTTCCAGCGCTTTGTTTCACTTTCGATAAGCAGATGACACATTTTATTCAGTCAAACTCTGTGGCTATGATAACACTCAAGAACAAACTGAACAAAGCAAGTCATTGACCCAGCTGCACATTCAGGTGAAAGTAAAAGTTCCTACCATGCTGCATTGAAGAGCATTTGAGGTCTTCCAGTGTCCAAGCGAATATACATATTTCACCAACTAAAACATTAATTTGTCATTTTTTAAATATTTATTGGAATATTTTCCACAACTCTTGTGGAAGAACTATAAACCAAAATTACCAAACAATTCCTGAATGAGGATATTACCAATAAGATATAAATTTTGTAACATTTTTACTTTAACATGAATTAGGACAAATGGAAATTAAATAGAAATAAATTTAAGGACAAATCATATATCAATTAAAAAGGTAAACTTCACTTTAAATAATTGATACAAAAAAATCTTTAAAAAAAAAACAGGACTCAACACTCCATTCAGAAAATATGGTTTAAAACTCTAATTCAGCCTCTGCTATATGGAATCCCTCACTTTTTCCAACTCAATCAATTCAATCCCAAGTTGCATTTACTGGTAGCCATATTCCATCCCAGTTCCATGGAAATAGTGGTCATCTGAGCAATACATGTTCTTTTTTTTAAATTTGTTCAGGGACATGGGTGTCACTGGCTGGCCAGCATTTATTGCCCATCCCTAGTTGTCCTTGAGAAGGTGGTGATGAGCTGCCTTTTTAAAATACATGCTGTGGGCTGACCCTTAGCAAGAGAGTTCAAGGAAGTTTACTCAGTGACAGTGAAGGATCGGCAATATATTTCCAGGTAAAACAATGACTGCAGATACTGGAAACCAGATTCTGGATTAGTGGTGCTGGAAGAACACAGCAGTTCAGGCAGCATCTGAGGGGCAGTAAAATGGATGTTTCAGACAAAAGCCCTTCATCCTGATGAAGGGCTTTTGCCCAAAACGTCGATTTTACTGCTCCTCGGATGCTGCCTGAACTGCTGTGCTCTTCAAGCACCACTAATCCAGTTTATATTTCCAGGTCAGTCTGTGGAGTGATTTGCAAGGGGACTTAGAGGTCTTATTTGCTACCCATATCCTTCAAGATGAATGTGGCTGTGAGTTTGGAAGATACTGTTTTCGGATTTGTTCTGCAGTCCATCTTGTCGATAATACACAATGCGGTTACTGAGCATCAGTGGTGGATGTTTGTGGATGCGGTGCCAATTAAATGGGCTACGTTGTTCTATATGGTCTAGCAAATTGAAACAACAATGATAAAATTGTTCAATTATCCAATTGCAGTAACTTTGTCCTCAGGTTTCAGTTCTCATTAGCTGTATTACACTCTCTCAGAACCTTGTACATGTGCCTTCTCTGTTCTCCCCTCTGCTGCAGCTTTTCTTTGTGTCTGTAAGTCACCTCTTTTAGTTGTTAACTTCCTTCTTATTGGTACAACATCCAAAGTCAGAGTTCATGTCACATTGAGCCGTATGTCTTATCAGAAAAAAATGTAATTTCTTTAAAGTATCTGTGGAATTTGTGATCAGTTTTGAGGAAGTTTTTCCCTCGGGTGGGGGATTTCAAGACTATGGGGCACATTTTTAAGGTTGGAGCAGAGAGATTTTTTAAAAAGAGGCAATTTTATTAGGCAGGGGGTGGTTCATGTGTGGAATTAACTTCCTGAGAAAGTGGTGAATGTGGGTACAATTACAACATTTAAAAGACATTTGAATAGGCACCTGAACAGGAACAATTTGAAGGGAGATGGGCCAGGAGCAGGCAGACGGGATTGTATCATTTAGGATTATGTTCATCACGGACTGGTTGGACCGTAGGGTCTGTTTCTGTGCTGTATGTTTCTGTGACTATGATTCTATGACTTGAGTAACTTTTTAAAAAAACACTCAAATCAGATTGAGGAACAATATTGTATGTGCATCTTAATCTATATTTCTGACTTTGAATGTTGTTGATAACAATGAAACTTGACTTGAGAAGAATTATTTTGCTACTTGTTCCAGAATAATTTGCAAAGACTGAAAGAAGTTCAAAAAAGCTTTTTTTATTTGAGAAGCCAGGCATCAGTTTTTAGTCAGAAAGAATTATAAAGATATGATGGTAAATTCTGAACATGGTCTGTGAAGCTAATAACGTGATATGCATATACCAGCCCTTCCGTTGTGAAGTGAATCTCAATTTCTTTTTAGATTAGATTACTTACAGTGTGGAAACAGGCCCGTTAGCACAACAAGTCCACACCAACCCTCCAAAGAGCAACCCATCCAGACCTATTCCCCTACACCTAACACTACAGGCAGTTTAGCATGGCCAGTTCACCTAACCTGCACACTTTTGGACTGTGGGAAGAAACCGGAGTACCTGGAGGAAACCCATGCAGACACTGGGAGAATGTGCAAACTCCACACAGACAGTTGCCTGAGGCAGGAATTGAACCTGGGTCTCTGGTACTGTGAGGCAGCAGTGCTAACCACTGTGCCACTGTGCCACCCCTGTCAAAATACCCTAATTAGTACAAGTTCCTTCAAATGCAAATTTTCTTCACTCCATCCTGAAGAAGGCCAGAGGGAAATATTATACTCTAGAATCTCCTTGATTGGGTTTGGAAAATTCTTTATTTAAATAAATGTTAGGAATACTATGGTGAGTAACTCACCTCCTGACTGCTCAAAGCCTGTCCACCATCTCCAAGGCACAAGTCATGAGTATGATGGAATACTGTCGAGAGTGTAGTGCTGGAAACGCACAGTGTTCATCTTGAAAGATATGGGTTGCAAATACATGGGAACATCACGACCTGTAAGTTCCCTTCCAAATCACTCCCCAGACTGACCTGGAAATATATTGCCAACCCTTCACTGTCGCTGCGTAAACTTCCTTGAACTCTCTTGCTAAGGGTCAGCCCACAGCATGTATTTTAAAAAGGCAGCTCATCACCACCTTCTTAAGGACAACTAGGGATGGGCAATAAATGCTGGCCAGCCAGTGACACCCATGTCCCTGAACAAATAAAAAAAAAGAACATGTATTGCTCAGATGACCACTATTTCCATGGAACTGGGATGGAACATGGCTACCAGTAAATGCAACTTGGGATTGAATTGATTGAGTTGGAAAAAGTGAGGGATTCCATATAGCAGAGGCTGAATTAGAGTTTAAACCACATTTTCTGAACGTGATGGAATACTCCCCACTAGCCTGGATAAGTGCAAGTCCAACAACAAGCTTGTCATCATCCAGGACAAAGCTGTCACTTGATGGGAACTACATCCACAAGCGTCCACTCCCTCCACCACCATCACTCAGTAGCAGCAGTGTGTACTATCTACGAGATGGAGAAATTCACCAAAGATCCTCAGACAGCACCTTCCAAACCCATGACCACTTCCAACTGTAAGGACAAAGGCAACAGATATATGGGAATAACATCACCTTCAAGTTCCCCTTCAAGCCATTCAACATCCTGACTTAGAAATATATCGCCGTCTCTACACTGTTGGTGGATCAAAATCCTGGAATTCCCTCCCTAAAGGCATTGTGGGTCAACCCACAGCAAGTGGAATGCAGCAGTTCAAGAAGGCAGCTCACCACCACCTGCTCAAGGGCAACAAGGGACAGGCAATAAATGCTAGCTAGCCAGTGACAACTACATCACAAATGAATAATAAAAATAGCGAGATACTGCAGAGTAACTAATTTCATGGCTATTCTGGTTTGGAACTATAATAGTCAAATGCACTTTGTAACAGGTCACTATAATGAAGCCTTATTCTGACCCTTGTGATTGTTTTGTAACAAATATGGGCTCAGTCTTCTCATCTCTGAATTGTCAGACACAGGACTTATAATGCTTGTCAGAAAATTGTGGAAATCCTGATGAGTGAATATTTGTAGGAATTCCCTGGAAAGCTCCTCTGTTCCCAGTGCCCTCTGCATATGTCACTGGTTCTGAGATTTAGGGGAGGTCTGTGGTACTTACCTGCATAGTTATCTAAGAAATATCAGAGATATTAAAATCTTGTTTAATACCTGGGTAACTCCACCATCAATCTTCCCCAATCACCCAGCAGCCCCACCCGAATCATCGTCCCACTCTCATATTCATACATTCGACCTTTTACATGTACCATACAGCAACTTGAAGGGGGCATGCCCCGCCCTCTCCAATTCCCCTCAATTCTCCTCTGATCTGACACAGTTCCCTGAAGATGGCTTTTACTTTCTTTGAAGCTGGAAATGGAAAATCCTATAAGAAATGTACATTAGTGGGGCCTGGAGGGAACTCCTTGGGTGCACTGGCAATCTGCTCATCATGCTGCTGTTACGATGTTTCTTGCTAATGCTTTGGTATGTATAGGACCAGCACTAGTACGTCTTACATTGTGCATTGTGTGTTTTAAACTCTCGCTTTTATAATACAGCATGGAATTTGGATCCTATATAAAATAGATAGCAGTCTTGCTCCTAGTTAAGTCATGAGTTGTTATTGAGATATTAACAGAAGTGAATAACTGCTATTTTGAAAATTAATTTTCATAATGGGAAATATAATTGAAAGTTATTGTATGTTGTAACAGTGAATAATAAAGAATAGATAAGGCTTGATGTTCGTAGCTTCACACGATTGAGAGAATGCAGGGCACCTGTCAGGTGTATAGGGACTGGAAAACATATTTGTATTGACAAGACAGTATCATGTAAGACAAACCTTTTGATCTACAAGGGAATAAAAGGTTAGAGGAAACTGCAATGAAAGTAGAGTTATGGTCACAATGTAACCAGTCTTGATTTTATTGAATGGTGGAGCATGTTCAATAGACTGAATAGCCTACTCCTGCTCCTATTTTTAATGACCTAATGCTTATTGTTCTCCAACAAATTCCTGCAATTGGAAAGGCATTTGTTGATAGAATTCTTAATGTTCTGCAGGTATGGTTAATATTTCCATGACAATCAGACATTATGTAATAAAACAACTGCAAATTATTCCTTTCTCCCAATTTGCTCCTTTCACTGTTCATTTGAAATTCTTATTGGGGCATAGTTTCATTGGCATCAATACTTTACCATTCTCTAGATTGTTTTTGTGTCAGCTTTGATGTTGAGTACCAGAACCCAACTTAATCGGAAGACTATTAAACACAAGTCTGAATCCATGCACAAATGGACAATTGTAGCGACACCCTACCTGCATCTAGGCTGGAAGCAACTAATTCTCCATTATACCATGGGCCTTTAACATTAAAGAAGCATAATGGTTTGCACCAAAGCTGACCAATTTGGTCTGTTGTACTTGTTTTGGCTCCTTACCAGATAATTTAAAAATAATTCTAATATCTTGCACTCTTCTGATCTCAATATTCTTCTGCTTCAAATATTGATTCTTCATTCTTCAAATGAAACATTCCTCTTGTGGAACGGTTTCTTCTTTCCTCTTCTTTGTTTCCTTGTTTTTAAAGCAGAAGCCCAGGATGTGACTCAGTTGCTGGGTACTGTTGTCATGGTTGCAGCTGTTTCTCTGTTAGTGAAATCTGAAGGAGGAATTTGCTGTTAGTGACTGTAAATTCATTTCCATAGTGCAAGTTGTCATACATATTTTGATTTGTGTAACTGCACAGTAAATTTAACACACCTCGGTCACTGCTTCCAGTTTTTCTTCAGTGTGACCCCATTTTAACACTTGAAAATTAATATGACCCGAGATGTTAGCAGAAACAAAACAGCAGATTAGCATTCAGTATTTGGGCCCCTCTTGTGGCACACTGATAGTGTCTCTACTACCAGATCGAAAGGCCTGCATTCAGGTCCCATCTGCCCCAGAGGTATGTAATAACATCTCTGAGCAGGCTGATTAGAAAAATAGGTTAGGTATTGCATAGACCAATATATATTGCATCATATAATTCCAAAAATCTATATTTAAAGTGCACTGTAAAAATGTTATTTGCTTATGCACTTGTGTAGGTTTTAACCAAGCTGCCATGTTCCTTGGTGACAGAGAACTCTGTGAAACCCCTGTTCCATGACCACACACACTCTCATAATCTCCGTTCAATGCTCCTTCCCACATATACATCATCCCCTCCTCCCTTTCACCACACACCCCAAACTCACTCACTCTCCAACCTTTCTTCACAGCCTCCCCCCCCAAAATCTCACATCCTTTCTCAGTCGCCATCCCTTCTGGCCTAATAGCTTCTTGATCTGTTTTCCCATATCTGTGAAGTTGGCTCACTAATCTGGTATAATCTAAAACAGGCAGACAGCCATAGAGGCATGGTCATATTTGAAGCCATCACTCATCTTCCCAGTTCAGGGGCATGACTTCACATTTTTTTCTGAACATTGACAACACTCCAAACACAGACATCCTGGGCTGACTTCTGAAGTTAAAAAGCACTGCAGGCTTGCCGTTCATGCTGTGCTATTCAGTGGAATTGATCCATTTGTTCCAGGGTTGGCCTGCTAAAGCCTTCAGATTGAGTCATCGCTTCTCCTCAGTCATCATTGCTGCTTGAAGGGACACATCTTGTAACCGTGTTGCCCTAGTTCATGTAAAAACAATGCTTTACTCGCTGACAACAGCAAAATGCTTCATGCTGGAAAGCATCAAAGTAATTTATTTAAGCTAATGAATTCTTCACCTTGAGTCCCAACTGGAGAAAATTGTCTTTTTCTATTCAATCTAATAACATTCTTTATGAATTCAAATGGATTCTCCTCTAGATTTCTAAGGCCTAATCCAACTGCACAAATAGGAACTTAACATAGAATGAGGCGGGTAGTTTGGTCATAAAATAAGCTTGTATCTGTAGGATAGGGGATTTTATGGTCATTGTGTCAACATCACAAATCTCTTATCATACCAGCACTTTCATATTCCTAAGATTATGCTCGTCACTGTACAATGCAGCTTCTCCATTGGTCTTTCTTGACCTGTATGACTCAGAGCAATCCACTTGCACTTTGTTGCTTCCTTTGGAATGAAAGTAAGTGGAAGATTAGTTATTATCCATTATGAAACCACAACCACAGGAGGCGGCATGAATCCCATCCATATTGTTAACCTGCCATGATACAGAAAGCCATCCAGGTTGGGGGAAGCCAAAAGGAGTGTAGTGGTAATAGGGGGCAGCCCAGTTAGTGGTCAAACACTGCTCTTTGCAGCAAATGGCGTGAGTCCAGATAGAACATAGAAAAGTACAGCACAGAACAGGCCCTTCAGCCCAAGATGTTGGGCAATGGATTAATCCTACTGTAAAATAAAATAACTTAACCTATGCACCCGTCAATTCACTGCTATCCATGTGCACTTCCAGCAGTCGCTTAAATGTCCCAATGACTCTGCTTCCACCACCACTGCTAGCAACGTATTCCATGCATTCACAACTCTCTGCATAAAGAACCTTACTCTGACGTCCCCTCTATACCTTTCTCCTAATATCTTAAAACTATAATCCCTCATGCCAGTCAATCCTGCCCTGGGGAAAGGTCTCTGGCTATTTACTCTATCCATGCCTCTCATTATCTTGTACACCTCGATCAAGTCACCTCTCTTCCTCCTTCTCTCCCGAGAGAAAAGTCCAAGCTTAGTCAACCTCTCTTAATAAGGCAAGCCCTCCAGTCCAGGCAGCATCCTGGTAAACCTTCTTTGCACCCTTTTCAAAGCCTCTCTATCTTTTCTATAGTAGGGTGAGCAGAACTGGACACAATGTTCCAAGTGTGGTCTCACAAGAGACTTGTGGAGCTGTAACACAACTTCACGGCTCTTAAACTCAATCCCCCTTTAATGAAAGCCAAAATACCATATGCTTTCTTAACAACCCTATCCACTTGGGTGGCAACTTTAAGGGATCTATTTACTTGAACACCAAGATTCATCTGTTCCTCCACACTGCCAAGAATCCCGCCTTTAATCCTATATTCAGCATTCGAGTTCAACCTTCTAAAATGCATCACTTCACATTTATCCAGATTGAACTCCTTCTACCATTTCACAGCCCAGCTTTGCATCCTATGTTGTGCTGCAACCTGCAATAGCCCTCGATACGATCAACGGCATCTCCAACCTTTGCATCATCTGCAAATTTACTCACCCACCCCTCAACCTTCTCATCCAAGTCATTTATAAAAACTACGAAGAGCAGAGGCCCAAGAACAGAGCCCTACCAGACCCCACTCAACACTGACTCCAGGCAGAATACTTTCCATCTACAACCACTCTCTGCCTTTTGTCAGCCAACCAATTCTGAATCCAGATTCCTGACTTTGAATGAGCCTACTATGGGGAACCTTATCAAATGCCTTGCTGAAGTCCATATACACCACATCCACTGCTCGATCTTCGTTGACCTGTCTTGTCACCTCCTCAAAGAACTCAATAAGATTTGTTAGGCATTACCTGCCCCTCACAAAGCCATGCTGACTGCCTTTAATCACACTATGCTTTTCCAAGTAGTCATAAATCCTATCCCTCAGAATTCTTTCCAAAACTTTGATGACCACAGACGTAAGACTGACTGGTCTGTAATTGCCCGGGATTTCCCTATTATCCTTCTTGAAAAGAGGAACAACATTCGCCTCCTTCCAATCCTCCGGTATGACTCCCATGAATAGTGAGGAGATCTAGGCTTAGCAACCTCCTTTTTCACTTCCCAGAGCAGCCTAGGATAAATCTGGTCTTGCCCTGGGACTTAGCAATGTTAATGTTTGCCAAAACTTCCAGATAGTGCTGTTGCCTGCCTGTTTCAGGGTTTCTGGACTGGAGAGGAACTTGCAATGGAGGGGAGAATCCGGTTATCATTGTTGAACGAGGCAAGAGGTTCTACATAGCTAGTGTGAGGCAGTAAGAAACCCAATTAATAATCCAGGGATTATTACCTTTTGAGGTTATTACCTGAGCCATATGCAAATTGGCATACAGTAAACAAGGTTAGAGAGATGAAGGCATGTCTGAAAGACTGGTGTGTGAGAGGTAGTTTATAGTTTGTGGGACACTGGTACCAATACTGGGTGCCACAAAGCTGGTCCTTTTTTATAAAAGCTGTTCCTTTTTTCAAGGATACTGTGTCCTTTGTTTTGTTCAGAGGGATCGTAAAACACTCCGGGCTGTGAAATGGCTGGGTTTGGTACAGAGATAAAAGGGTATTGAGAGGCCTTTTTGTTTATACATAAACAGATGAGACTTTAAGCCAAAGCTTTTATGTTTAGAAGTGACCTGGATAATGAAAGGATAGTGGCCAGTCTTGGAAACAGAAGTTAAGTGAGGAGTTCAGCTGTGGGCTGTGTGGAAACAGGCTGCTAAACTCTCTCTTCTTCTGCCCTTTTAACTTCGACCTGTAAGCCTTTGTTTCATTTTTACTGTGATTAAGGGGTCTGCTTATTAGGACTATTGTGTATATTTGGAACAGCATAATTAAGTCTCGTTTGGATAACTGATTTCTGTTGAGGTACTTTATTCTATTTGTGTTTTATTGTGTAATTTTGTGAATAAATTTCTGACTGTTTTAAAACCTGGTAATCAAACTAGCTAACTTAATCTGGATAATTTTTATTGTACATCTACCAAAACAAATTGCAAAGTCATGGTCTGAGCTGCTTGCTTAAGAATGTTTTGAGTGGTTTGGCCTAGTCCATAACAGATTGGGGGCTCTTTGCAGGATTTTAAACAGCAAGTGGTAGGTGCTAGTGCCTTTATTTCGAGTGTTGATTTGGTTGGGCAGACAAAGCTTCGGATAGTAATGGCTTTTTCAGTCACCAAAACTTTTCTGGAAGTAAACGTGGTGACTTTGGAAGTTTGGCAAAAGATGAATAAGATCAAGCTGCAGGAATCAGCAGGTAAACTGGGATTGGAGCTTCCTCCTTCTGTGAGGAAAGGAGAGATGATTACAGCAGTAGCTCAGCATTTAAACTTGTTGGAAAAACCATCAGAATCTGTAGAGATGGCAAACTTCAATTGCAAATGAAGCAGCTTAAGTTAGAGGCAAGAGATAGGAAAAGGCAGCAGAAATGAAACAGTTTGAGTTACGGTTAAAAGCAGAAGAGAAAGAAAAAGAATGAAGGGCTTTAGCAGATGAGAAAGAAAAAGGGAGAGAGTTTGAACTTCAGAAAGTGACACTTAAAAAGGAAAGTAATCTTAAAAGGATGGAGATGAAGGCTGAAAGCAAGTCTAATGAGGAGGAAAGTGGGGATGAGCAAACCGATGGTGGACGAATACCCGATGAGAAACTGTTTAAGTGTGTTCAAGCATTGTCTATGTTTGATGAGAAGGCTGTGGAAGCCTTTTTCATCACATTTGAAAAAGTGGCTAAACAGATGCAGTGGATAGTGACCATGTGGGTTTGTGGATCCAAACAAAACTTGTAGGTAGGGTAGTAAGGTCTTTGCATCACTATCAGAGGAGGTATCTGGGAAGTATGAGGAGGTGAAAAAAGTCATCTTAAGTGCATATGAGCTTGTACCAGAAGCCTATAGGCAATGTTTCAGGAATCTAAGGAAGGACCCTGGTCAAACCTACATTGAGTTTGAAAGGATGAAAGAGTAATTTTGATAGATGGATAAGAGCTGTAAAACAAAACAAGTCTATGATGCCCTTAGAGAGGTTATTATTTTGGAGGAATTCAAAAATTCACTGCCTGAAGTAGTGCGAACTCATGTGGAAGAGCAGAGAGTTAAAAAGGCAAAATTAGCAGCTGAAGTGGCTGATGATTATGAGCTGGTCCATAAAACATGCTTTGGCTTCCAGAATCAATTCCAGTCCATGAGGGATAGAAATTGGGGCAAAGATGGAAAGGGAAAGGTAGATCTCGGTGAAGATCGTAAGGAGAACTTACCACAGGGTCAAAAGGAAACCCTTGAGGAGGACAAAGAAGTTTAAGAAGTTCCGGTGTTTTCATTGTAATAAAGTGGGCCAGTGTTGGTGGGCTAGGAGAAAGCCAAATGTTGCAAAACCGGACAAGCCTGGGAGTTTTGTTGGACTAGTAACAAGAAGTATACGGCAAGTTAGACCACTTCCTTAGAGTGTACAAGATGCTCAGAGATTGGTTAAGGAGGAAGCGTGAGATCTGCTTAAAGAATATACATGCAAGGGTAAAGTTTATTCACATAAGCCAGGAGTAGCAGGTAAAGAGGTTACAATATTAAGGGACACAGGATCCTCTCAGTCTGTAATGCTGAAGGATGAGGAGATATGTACTTCTTAGGGACTATTGCCAGAAAAGGTACTGGTAATAGGAATTCATGGCGAGACAAAAAGTGCTCAATTATGTAAAGTGAGGCTAGAGTGTCCAGAGAAGAATGGAGAATTTGTGGTAGGAGCACTGGACAAACTCTCAATTCCAGGGATACAATTTGTCCTTGCAAAGGATATAGTTGGTTCAGTGGTAGGTGTGCTGCCTACTCTAGTTGAAAGCCAGTGGAGACGCAGGCAACTGAAGAAATGCAGCATGTTTATTCAGGAATTTTCCCAGATTGTGTAGTAACAAGATCACAGAGGCACAAGTTGAACAGGAGAGATCAAAAGGCACAGACATAGCTTTATCAGGGACTTTTTTTATCAGATAAGTGGGACAGAGCAGGAACAAATAGGGTAAACATGCAAGTACCTTTAGCTCTGCTAAGCTGATTAACCGACAGCAGAAAGATGAGAATTTAAAACAGTTATATCAAATGGCATAAGCAGAGAAAGAGATTGAATTTGTTATTACTTAACAAATGATGTCTTAATGAGAAAGTTTGGGAGAAGATTTGTAGCTCGGGTGCTCGTTGTTGTGGTTCTGTTCGCAGAGCTGAGAATTTGTGTTGCAGACGTTTCGTCCCCTGTCTAGGTGACATCCTCAGTGCTTGGAAGCCTCCTGTGAAGTGCTTCTGTGATGTTTCCTCCGGCATTTATAGTGATTTGTATCTGCCGCTTCCAGTTGTCAGTTCCAGCTGTCCACTGCAGTGGCCGGTATATTGGGTCCAGGTCGATGTACTTATTGACTGAATCTGTGGATGAGTGCCATGCCTCTAGGCCAATTCACCTGACCTGCACATCTTTGGACTGTGGGCGGAAACTGGAGCACCTGGAGGAAACCCACACAGACACGGGGAGAATGTGCAAATCCACACAGATGGTTAGAACATAGAACAGTACAGCACAGAACAGGCCCTTCAGCCCACGATGTTGTGCCGACCATTGATCCTCATGTATGCACCCTCAAATTTCTGTGACCATATGCATGTCCAGCAGTCTCTTAAATGTCCCCAATGACCTTGCTTCCACAATTGTTGCTGGCAACGCTTTCCATGCTCTCACAACTCTCTGTGTAAAGAACCTGCCTCTGATATCCCCTCTATACTTTCCTACAACCAGCTTAAAACTATGACCCCTCATGTTAGCCATTTCTGCCCTGGAACTAGTTTTGGTTAATATCATCATGTGTGCAAACCAGTGGCACTATCTCAATTGTAACAATGGATTGTAAACTTAACGAGCTGAAACACAATGCTTTTAGCTAAAGATTCCAGATCACTGTGATTTTATTTCGTGGGGTGAGGGGCTTTGAAAGAACCCAGGTGCTTATCAAGTGCACAAGGAAACAAACTTTACAGATGTGAGTGTACATGTATTGCAAACCCTGGTAACCAGTACAGCATACAGCGTACATACAACAGCGTAGTGCTAACCCAGCTACCAGCTCAATGTACTGAAAAACTGCATGGCTGCTTGAAGAACTGCAGAAGTCCTGCAACTTTGAACGCCACAGCACCTCTCCAATTCTTGATCAGTAAACTGGTAAATGTTTAATACTGTCTTTCATTTTATACTGTTTCCACAGCTACAAACAGCATCATACACAGCAGCAGCTGCCACCCCTCCCTCGCTCATTCGTTCACTTTGTCAAAATGAGCTCTGGCACTACTCACCTTTTTAAACCAAGGAATTTCATGAAACACCACAATTATAGAAGCAAAGACAAAACTCTGCAGTAATGATGTCAAACTACTTCACACCCGTAATATTCAAAGGCTGAAACAGATGCTGTTTTTGTTAGGGCAAATAGTGAATTACTGCATACTTTTGTGAACAAGCATTTTAAAAAAGGTATTACCCAATTGCTTAAAAAGTGCCTATAAATTATTACAGCATCTTGGAGCCCTTTTAGCAACAAGGCAATTGAGGGTGGTGAGGAGCAGTAAACTACATACGCTGTCAGTTTCTGTTATTGCTCACTACTCATCATCTGTTACTTGGTAGTCTGTAGCAATTTGTCCTAACATTTCCACATTTGCAGCCTCTGTAACTAAGTGTAACGGTTTTTCAGCCAGCCCTTCTTTCCTTCGCCTCTCCATTTCCCACTCTACAAATGTGTCAAACAGGCTTGGCCAGGCCTCATCTTCGCTGTAGTTTGTAAGATCGGGACCTATCACCTGAATAAAATTCAAGAACATATTCCACGTATCTCGAGAGATTCCCTTTATTCCGGGTGGGTTTTCAGTTAAGAAGCTCAGCCACTCGTCCAGTATGAAAGGTACATTCTGTGTGAACACGTTTCCAAAGAGCAACAGCTATTTCCCTCCGTAGCGATCGCTGACCTTCCTCAGAGTCCATCCCAAACTGAAATGTAAATCGATACAAATGCTTGAACTTGTCTTCAACCTTGGCTTCATTCATAAGACTTGGGAATCTGGCACGGATTCCATCAATACTGTCTGCATTTAATGCCTTGCACCCCTCAACAAATTCTTTCCTGGTAAACTTGCACATAGTAGCTGCTTGAAATTTCCACGCTAACAACAACACTATGAACTCAGTGGGATCCACAGAAAGGTCATTGCAATACCACTCCATGCCCTCCTCTAAGATGGCATCCTCATGAGCGTCTTTATACCTGCTAAGCAATTCTTCCGCACGCTTAAGAGAGAACTCCTCATGATATGAAAACGATTCTTCTTTTTTACTGTCTCTAGAGTGAGCGAGTTGGGGCTGGGTTGATTCCACTACATCAGTTTTCTTTGTTCCATTGGCAAGTGTATCACCAGAAGCTTTTGCATACATCGAGCTAAATTCTTCACCAGGGCTGGCAGTTTTCTTTACATGTGATTTGCTCCCATATTCTTTATCTTCAGTTTTACTGCCCAGAGATGAAGGGGGGTTTCTGCACTTGGTGACACACGAGCCCATGTTTCTCAACTGCAGCTCTAAAGCAGTCCCCTTCCAGTGACACTCTGTTGCTGCTCCATACACTTCAACTTGGCATCAGGAATGCTGTTTACAAAGAAAAGAAATAAACACAGCAGTTACAGATGGCCCAAGGTGGGAATTGAACCCAGGTCCCTGGTGCTGTGAGGCAGCAGTGTTAACCACTGAGCCACTGTGTCACCCTTTTGAAGTGAGGAAAAGCAGGCTAACATACAAAGACATTTTTACTGGCTTGGACTACACAGGACATAGTTGAATTTTGCCAGACATGTCACACATGTCAGTTAATTACAGGCCATAATAAAACTTGCACCTTTTAATACATATTCCAGCTTTTGAGGAACCTTTCACAAGAGCCTTGATTGATTGTGTAGGTCCCCTACCTCAAACAAAAAGTGGGAATAAGTATTTATTAACAAGAATGGATGTGTCGACTAGATTTCCAGACCCAGTACCATTACGATTATCACAGCAAAAAGGATTGTAGAAGAATTACTCAATTTGTTAACTAGATAAAGACTACCAATTGCGATCCAGTCTGAGCAAGGATCAAACTGCACATCCAACCTATTCAAGGAGGTTATGGATAGCTTGGGAATAAAGCAATTCAACTCTACTGCTTACCATCCAGAATTGCTAGAAAGGTGGGATAAAACACTAAAGACCATGTTGAGAGCTTATTGTCAAAATTATCCAGATGATTGGGATAAGGGAGTTCCATTTGTACCTTTTACAATTAGAGATGCAACAAATGAATCAACAAAATTCAGTCCATTTGAATTAATTTTTGGGCATGAAATAAGAGAACTGTTAAAATTGATTAAGGAGAAATTAGTAAGTCTGAATTCAGAGACCACCCGTTTGGACTATGTGTCAAATTTTAGAGATTGATTAAATAGAGCTAGAGAGTTGGGTCGACAGCATTTAAAAGTATCACAGCATACAATGAAACAGGAAGCGGACAAGAAATCACAAAATTTGCAATTTTGCAATTGAGGATAAGGTAAGTGTTACTTCCACGAACAGGTCACCCTCTAAAAGCCAGGTTTAGTGGACCATATCAAATCAAGAGGAAATTGAGTGAGGTGAACTACTTGATAAGGACTCCAGACAGGAAGAAATCTGAGTGTGTCATGTGAATATGCTCAAAGGATATTTTGGCAGGGAAGGAAAGCAAGAGGAGAAGGTGGTAATGATTACAGTCCAGAAGGAATAACCAGGTTCAGAGGATTCTGAATTGGACATTCCTCAAATCAAATTGGCCAAAGAGGAAGTTGTCAAAAATTGGGATAAATTATTGAGTTACCTTCACAAGAAAATCAAAGTGACCTGAAAGAGTTATTTTTATCACATGGGGAGATATGCAGAAATGAACTAGGAAGTACTAACCTAATTGTGCATAACGTAGATATAGGAGATGCTGTTTCGATTAAGCAACATCCTTATAGACATAACCCTCTATAGTTGGCACAGGTTCAGAAGGAGATAGAGCGCATGCTCCAAGATGGCATAATCGAAGTGAGCTGCAGTGACTGGAGCTGACCCATAGTTATGGTGCCAAAGCCAGCTAGTACCCAACGGTTATGTGTGGACTATGGCAAAGTCAGTGCCATTACAAAGACTGATGCATATCCAATTCCATGGTTGGAGGACTGTGTCAAAAAGGTGGGACAAGCAACTTACATCTCTGAGTTGGACTTACTCAGAGGCTACTTGCAGATACCTCTGTCAGAGAGAGCAAAGGCAATTTCAACTTTCATTATGCCAAATAGACTATATCATATAAAAGTCATGCCATTTGGTATGAAAAACACTCTGGCCACATTTCAGAGATTGACTAATAAGGACATTGCTGGATTACCCAACTATGTTGTTTACTTTGATGATCTGGTGATTTTTAGTCACTCACGGAAGGAACATTTACAGCATTTATCGGACTTGTTCAATTGACTGCGGAAGGGAGGCTTGGTGGTAAATCTAGCTAAAAGTGAATTTGCCAAAGCTCAAGTCACCTTCCTGGGCCATGTTATTGGACTAGGAGAAAGTGAGGACTGCAGATGCTGGGGATCAGAGCTTAAAAATGTGTTGCTGGAAAAGCGCAGCAGGTCAGGCAGCATCCAAGGAGAAGGAGAATCGATATTTCAGGCATAAGCCCTTCTTCAGGAATGAGGAGGGTGTGCCAAGCAGGCTAAGATAAAAGGTAGGGAGGAGGGACTTGGGGGAGGGGCATTGGGAATGCGATAGGTGGAAGGAGGTTAAGGTGAGGGTGATAGGCCGGAGAGAGGGTGGGGGCGGAGAGGTCGGGAAGAAGATTGCAGGTCAAGAAGGCGGTGCTGAGTCTGAGGGCTGGGACTGAGAAAAGGTGAGGGGAGAGGAAATGAGGAAGCTGGAGAAATCCACATTCATCCCCTGTGGCTGGAGGGTTCCTAGGCGGAAGATGAGTCGCTCTTCCTCCAGGCGTCGTGTTGCCATGGTCTGGCGATGGAGGAGGTCAAGGACCTGCATGTCCTTAGTGGAGTGGGAGGGGGAGTTGAAGTGTTCAGCCACAGGGCGGTTGGTTGGTGCGGGTGTCCCAGAGGTGTTCTCTGAAACGTTCCGCAAGTAGGCAGCCTGTCTCCCCAATGTATAGGAGGCCACATCGGGTGCAGCAGATGCAGTAAATGATGTGGGTGGAGGTGCAGGTGAATTTCTGATGGATATTGAAGGATCCCTTGGGACTTTGGAGGGAAGTGAGGGGGTAAGTGTGGGCAGAAGTTTTGCATATTTTGCGGTTGCAGGGGAAGGTGCCGGGAGTGGAGGTTGGGTTGGTGGGGGTTGTGGACCTGACCAGGGAGTCACGGAGGGAGTGGTCTTTCCGGAACGCTGATAGGGGTGGGGAGGGAAATATATCCTTGTGGTGGGGTCTGTTTGGAGGTGGCGGAAATGACGAAGGATGATCCGATGTATTTGGAGGTTGGTGGGGTGGTAGGTGAGGACTAGTGGGGTTCTGTCCTGGTGGTGATTAGAGGGGCGGGATTCAAGGGCAGAGGAGCGGGAAATGGAGGAGATGCGGTGGAGAGCATCGTCAACCACGTCTGAGGGAAAATTGCGATCTTTGAAGATGGAGGCCATCTGGGTTGTTCGGTATTGGAATTGGTCCTCCTGGGAGCAGATGCGGCAAAGGCGAAGGAATTGGGAATATGGGATGGTATTTTTTACAGGGGGCAGGGTGGGAGGAGGTGTACTCTAGGTAGCTGTGGGAGTCAGTCGGTTTATAGTATACGTCCCAGTTGAGTCGATCGTCCGAGATAGAGATGGAGACGTCTAGGAAGGGGAGGGAGGAGTCTGAGACGGTCCAGGTAAATTTGAGGTTGGGGTGGAAGGTGTTAGTAAAGTGGATGAACTATTTAACCTCCTCGTGGGAGCACGAGGTAGCGCCGATACAGTCATCAGTGTAGCGAAGGAAAAGGTGGGGGGTGGTGCCAGTGTAGCTGCGGAAGATGGACTGTTCCACATATCCAACGAAGAGGCAGGCATAGCTAGGACCCATGCGGGTGCCCATGGCTACTCCTTTGGTTTGGAGGAAGTGGGAGGATTGGAAAGAGAAGTTGTTAAGAGTGAGGACCAGTTCAGTCAGTCAAGGGAGGGTGTCAATGGAAGGGTACTGGTTGGTTCGGCGGGAAAGGAAGAAGCGGAGGGCTTTGAAGCCTTCGTGATGGGGGATGGAGGTGTATAGGGACTGGATGTCCATGGTGAAGATAAGGCGTTGGGGGCCGGGGAAGCGAAAATCATGGAGGAGGTGGAGAGCGTGGGTGGTGTCCCGAACGTAGGTGGGGAGTTCTTGGACTAAGGGGGACAGGACCGTGTCAAGGTATGCAGAGATGAGTTCGGTGGGGCAGGAGAAGGCTGAGACAATGAGTCGGCCGGAGCAGTCAGGTTTGTGGATTTTGGGCAGGAGGTAGAAACGGGCGATGCGGGGTTGTGGGACTATGAGGTTGGAGGCGGTGGATGGGAGATCCCCTGAAGTGATGAGGTTATGGATGGTCTGGAAGATGATGGTTTGGTGGTGGGAGGTGGGGTCATGGTCAAGGAGGCAGTAGGAGGAGGTGTCCGCGAGCTGGCATTTAGCCTCAGCGGTGTAAAGGTCGGTGTGCCAAACTACTACCGCGTCTCCCTTGTCTGCCGGTTTGATGGTGAGGTTGGGGTTGGAGCGGAGGGAGTGGAGGGCTGCACGTTCCAAGGGTGAGAGGTTGGAGTGGGTGAGAGGGGTGGAGAGGTTGAGGCGGTCAATGTCACGGCGGCAGTTGGCTATGAAGAGATCGAGGGCGGGTAACAGGCCAGCACGGGGTGTCCAGGTGGATGGGGTGTGTTGGAGGCGGGAGAAGGGGTCATCAGAGGGTGGGCGCGGGAGTTCTGGTTGGTTATTCGAAACAGACAAATGGCCACACGGGATGCAAAAACGAAAGTAATTGGGGAATTTCCCCTACTGTTGAAGAAAGAAACAGAACTATGGTTCCTGGGATTGAATGGATTTTACTCCATGTTTGTGCTAAATTTTAGCAGTATGGCTGCTCCACTCACTGAATTGTTAAAAAAAGGGCAAGAGGTTTCAGTGGACAGCCAACTGTCAAAAAGGCATTTGACTGTCTTAAAACTGTGTTAACCTATCGCCCCAGTATTAGCCACACCTAATTACATGAAGCTATCAATGCCTGTGATGTAGGTGTTGGTGCAGTGCTCCTGCAGGAAGATGATGAGGGAATAGAAAGACCCATCGGGTATTTTTCCAGGAAGTTGAATGTTCATCAACAGAAATATTCAGTGGTAGAGAAAGAGACTTTGAGCTTGGTGTTGGCATTACAACATTTCAGTGTTTATATTACCAGCAATGCATCTGAGACAATCATATATACTAATCATAACCCATTGACATTTGTGGAAAAATTTAAGGACAAAAGTGCCGGACTGTTTAGATGGAGCTTGATGTTGCAGCCATTCAGTTTGACAATTGTGCAGGTGGCAGGTTGTGAAAAAGTGATTGTCGATGTGTTATCGAGACTCGAATGCGATACGGAGGCTTTCGGTGGCGAGTGTGCCACGGCCTAAATTCACATGTGGTTGTACATGTTTGTATGTGTATAGTTAGTATAGTGTATATGCGTGTTTTAGACTACTAACCAGTTTGTTTTTGAAGGGTTTTAAAAATGAATCCATCTTTTGATATTGATGGTTAAATCTTTAAGAGGGATGTGTCACAAATCTGGTCCTTTTTTCTAAAAGCTGTTCCTTTTCTCAAGGATACTGTGTCCTTTATTTTTTTCAGAGAGGTCATAAAACACTCCGGGCTCTGAAATGGCTGGGTTTGGTACAGAGATAAAAGGACATTGAGAGGTCTTTTTGTTTATACATAAACAGATGAGACTTTAGGCCAAAACTTTTATGTTTAGAAGTGACCTGTATAATGAAAAGGGGAGTGGTCAGTCCTGGAAACTGAAGTTAAGTGAGGAGTTCAGCTGTGGACTGTGTGAAGAAAAATTAAACTCTCTTCTTCTGCTTGTCTAACTTTCACCTATAAGTCTTTGTTCCATTTTTACTGTGTTTTAAGGGGTTTGCTTATTGGGACTGTTGTGTGTATTTGGAACAGCATAATTAAGTCTAGTTTGGATAGACTGGGTTCTGTAGGGGTTCTTTATTCTGTTCTTTGTGTTTCCTTGTGTAATTTTATGAATAAATCTTTGTCTGCTTTAAAACCTGGTCATCAACCCACTGTACACTTACTGAAACAAATTACACAGTTATGGTCTGGCTGCCTGCTTAAGAATGTTTTGAGTGGTCTGGCCTAGTCTATAACACTGGGACAGTGTGATCTGTACCTTTTGGGATAATCTACACCTGAACTGTAATGGGGCTGGTGTTCTTGTGAATCACAAAACGAGGGAAGTAGAGCAGGTTTTAAACTAAGCAATGGGGACAAGGGCCCCGATATGGGAACAAAAACAAACAACTGCAGAAGCACAAACAGAAAGTGCTGGAGAAAGTCAGTAAGTCTAGCAGTACCTGCAGAGAGAGAAACAGAGTTAACATTTTGAGTCCAGTGACCCTTTATCGGAAATATTAACTCAAATTTCAAAGGTTGTGGTAAATCAGTGTGGGGAAAATGTGAAATAAGAAAGAATTACTGTGGGAATTGTTAAACAGACAAAGAACAGGAAGGGAGAGAGAGTGCAGATCTAAGAGCAAATCAACAGAAGACTAATAGTTTCAAAAATTATCAAAGGACAAAACCTAAGGCATAATAGCATTCAAACAAAACAGATGAACCAGGAGTACAAACTGAGATAAATTACTACTGTCTAGTATCCATAACCAAGACATGATTGCAGGATAACATAGATTGGGACCAGAATATTGAAGGGTATGTGATATTTAGGAAGTAGTGGCGTGTAAAAAAGTGATGGAGGAATGGTTCTGTTTATTAACAATGAATAGAGAGTAGTGACCTAACTTCAGGTAGCTGTGATATAGAAGTAGGAGGAGAAAGTGAGGTCTGCAGATGCTGGAGATCAGAGTTGAAAATGTGTTGCTGGTAAAGCACAGTAGGTCAGGCAGCATCCAAGGAGCAGGAGAATCAATGTTTCGGGCATAAGCCCTTCATCAGGAATGAGGAAAGTGTGTCCAGCAGTCACATAGATGGGTTAACTCCAGGAAAGCTAGGAGGGGTAGTAGACAGGTAGTGCAGGAGTCTCCTGTGTCTATCCCCATCTGAAAGAAGTATGCTGTTTTGGAAAATACAGGGGATGATGGGCCCTCAGGGGAATGTAGCATGAAAGCCAAGTTTCTGGTACTGAGAATGGCTCTAGTGTAATGAGGAGTATGTCAGGTTCCAAGCGATGGATTGTGATAGGGGCCTCTCTAATCAGAAGCACAGACAGATGTGGCCAGCAGCGAAAAATTAGTATTTTGTGTTGCCTCCCTGGTGCCAAGATCAAGGATATCTCAGAGGGTGCAGAATGTTCTCAAAGGGGAGAGGGCCAGCAGGAGGTCATTGTACAAATTGGAACTAACATCAGAGGAAGGGAAAAGGATGGGGATTCTGAAGGGAGAATTAAGAAAGTTGGTCGGAATTTAAAAAGGAGGTCCTCGAGGATAATAATATCTGGATTACCTCCTGTGCTACGGGGTAGTGAGGGTAGGCATAAGAGGATAGAGCAGTGAATGAGTGGCTGAGGAGCTGGTGTATGGGAGAGGGATTCACATTTTTGGATCATTGGGATCTCTTCTGAGGTAGAAGTGACCTATACAAGAAGGACCTGAATTGGAAGGGGTCTAATATACTGGCAGGGAGTTTTGCTAGAGCTGCTGGGGAGGATTTAAACTGGTAAGATGGGGAGGTGGGACCCAGAGAAAAAACAAGGAAAGAGATCAATCTGACACTGGTACAGTTGGGAAAAGGAGTGAGTCAAATAGTCAGGGCAAGTAGGATCAAAGCAGAGAACAAGGTAGGACTGATGAATTAAACTGCATTTATTTCAATGCAAGAGGCTTAACAGGGAAGGCAGATGAACTCAGGGCATGGCTAGGAACATGGGACTGGGATATCATAGCAATTACAGAAACATGGCTCAGGGATGGACAGGACTGGCAGCTTAATGTTCCAGGATACAAATGCTACAGGAAGGATAGAAAGGGAGGCAAGAGAGGAGAGGGAGTGGCATTTTTGATCATTACTGCTGTACTGAGGGAGGATAATCCCGGAAATACAGCCAACCAAGTTATTTGGGTGGAAACTGAGAAATAAGAAAGGGGTGATCACCTTATTGTGATTGTATTGTAGACCTCTCCAACAGTCAGCAGGAAATTGAAAAACAAATCTGAAATTAGATTTCACTTATCTTTAAGAATGGTGGTTATGGTAGGGGATTTTAACTTTCCAAACATAGACTGCGACTGCCATAGTGTTAAGGATTTAGGTGGAGAGGAATTTGTAAAGTGTGTACAAGACAATTTTCTGATTCAGGATGTGGATGTACCTACTCGAGAAGCTGCAAAACTTGACCTAATCTTGGGAAATAAGGCAGGGCAGATCACTGAGGTGTCAGTTAAGAATCCAGTGGCTATAATTTTTAGTTTAAAATAGTGATGGAAAAGGATAGACCGTATTTAAAAGGTTAAAGTTCTAAATTGGAGGACAGACAATTTTGACGGTGTTAGACAAGAACTTTCAAAAGCTGATTGAAGGCAGATGTTCACAGATAAAGGGACGGCTCGAAAATGGGGAGCCTTCAAAAATGAAAAACATGAGTTCAGAGACAGTGTCTTCCTATTAAGGTGAAAGGCAAGGCTGGTAGGTGTAGGGAATGCGGGATGACTTGAGAAATTTGAGGTTTTGGTTAAGAAAATGAGGGAAGCATATAGACAGGAGCAATCGAGTGAATCCTTAGAAGAGTATAAAGGCTGTAGGAATATACTTAAGACGGAAATCAGGAGGGCAAAACAAGGACATGAGATAGCTTTGGCAAATAAGGTTAAGGAGAATCCAGAGGGATTTTGTAAATACATTTAAGGACAAAAGGGTAACTCTGGAGAGAATAGGCCCCCTTAAAGATCAGCAAGGCAGCCTATGTATGGAGCAGCAGGAGATGGGAGAGATTCTAAACAAGCATTTTGCATCAGTGTTTACTGTGGAGGAGGCTATGGAAGATATCCAATGTGAGGAAATTAGATTAGATTCTCTACAGTGTGGAAACAGGCCATTTGGCCCAACCGATCCTTCGAAGAGTAACCCACCCATTCCCCTACATTTAACACTGAGTAATGCACCTAACACTGTGGGCAATTTAGCATGGCCAATTCACCTGACCTGCGCATCTTTGATTTGTTGGAGGAAACCGGAGCAAACCCGCACAGATACAGTCCCGGGGTGGAATCAAACCTGGGTTCCCGGTGCTGTGAGGCAGCAGTGCTAACCATTAGATTAGATTAGATTAGATTACTTACAGTGTGGAAACAGGCCCTTCGGCCCAACAAGTCCACACCGACCCGCCGAAGCGCAAACCACCCATACCCCTACATTTACTCCTTACCTAACACTACAGGCAATTTAGAATAGCCAATTCACCTGACCTGCACATCTTTGGACTGTGGGAGGAAACCGGAGCACCCGGAGGAAACCCACGCAGACACGGGGAGAACGTGCAAACTCCACACAGTCAGTCGGGAATTGAACCCGGGTCTCTGGCGCGGTGAGGCAGCAGTGCTAACCACTGTGCCACCGTGCCGCCCATTGAGCCACCGTGCCACCCAATAGATAGTGAAATCTTGAAAAATGTCCATATTGCAGAGGAGAAGATACTGATGTCTTGAATTGCATAAAAGTGGATAAATCCACAGGACCTGCTCAGCTGTACCTTAGAACTCTATGGAAAACTAGGGAAATGATTGTTGGACTCCTTGCTGAGATATTTGTATCATTGAAAGTCACAAGTGAGGTGTCGGAAGACTGGAGGTTGGCTAACGTGGTGCCACTATTTAAGAAAGGTGGTAAGGAAAAGTCAGGGAACTATAGACCATTGGGCAAGTTGTTGGAGGGAATCCTGAGGGACAGGATTTACATGTATTTCGAAAGGCAAGGACTGATTAGGGATAGTCAGCATGGCTTTGTGTGTGGGAAATCAAGTCTCACGAACTTATTTGAGATTTTTGAAGTCATGTAGGGGATTAATAAGGACAGAGCAGTGGATACGATCTATATGGACTACAGTAAGGCATTCGACAAGGTTCTTCATGGTAGACTGAATTGAATTTATTGCCATCTGTACCGAGGCCCAGTGAAAAGCTTTGTCTTGCAAGCAATGCAGGCAGATCATGTAGTTAAGTATCATAGCTAGTAAATAATAGGTGAGCAGTGGCAAAACAAAAACACAGGTACAGGTGAATGCTACGAGTTTGAGAGTCCATTCAGTATTCTAATAACAGTAGGGTAGAAACGGTTTCAAAACTGGCTGGTGCGTGTGTTCAGGCTTCTGTACCTTCTCCCCGATGGTAGAGGTTGTAGAAAAGCATTGCTAGAGTGGGATGGATCTCTGAGAATGCTGGTGGCCTTTCCTTGACAGCGGGCCTGTTGGATGGATTCTGTAGATGGGAGGTTGGCCTTTGTGATTGTTCATGCTGAGTTCACCACACTCTGTAACCGTCTCCCATCTTGAATGGTACAATTGCCATATTAGGTAGTGATACATCCAGACAGAATGCTCTCAATGGCGCACCTATAAAAGTTGGTAAGGGTATTCGTCGTCATGCCAAATATTCTCAGCTGCCCGAGGGAGAAGAAACATTGTTGGGCCTTTGTAACCAATGTGTCCACATGAAGAGTCCAAGAAAACTTGTTGTAGATGACCACTCCCAGGAGCTTGACACTCTCTACTCGTTCCACCTCTGTGATGTTAATGTAGTAAGGTTAGTTCTCATGGAATACAGGGAGAACTAGCCATTTGGATACAGAACTGGCTCAAAGGTAGAAGACTGGAGGCCTGTGGCCAGTGGGGTGCCACAAGGATCGGTGCTGGGTCCACTGCTTTTTGTCATTTATACAAATGATATGGATGCAAACTTAGAGGTAGAGTTATAAGTTCACAGATGATACCAAATTGGAGATGTTTTGGACAGCGAAGAAGGTTACCTCAGATTACAACTGGAACTTGATCAGAGGGGCCAATGAGCTGAGGAGTGGCAGGTGGAGTTTAATTTAGATAAATATGAGGTGCTGCATTTTAGAAAGGCAAATCAAAGCAGGACTTATACACTTAATGGGAAGGTCCTGGAGAGTGTTGCTGAACAAAAAGACCTTGAAGTGTAAGTTCATAGTTCCTTGAAAGTGGAGTCACAGGTAGATAGGATAGTGAAGGAGGTGTTTGGTATGCTTTTCTTTCTTGATCACAGTATTGAGTGTAAGAGTGTAAGGTCATGTAGCGGCTGTACAGGACATTGATTAGGCCACTTTTAGAATACTGTCTGCAATTCTGGTCTTCCTCCTATCAGAAGCATGTTGTGAAACTTGAAAGGGTTCAAAAAAGATTTACAAGGATGTTGCCAGGGTTGGAGGGTTTGAGCTATACAGAGAGGCTGAATAAGCTGGGGATGTTTTCCCAGGGGCATTGGAGGCTGAGGGATGATCTTATAAAGGTTTATAAAATTATGAAGAGATTAGATTGAATAAATAGGGCTTTTCCCAGGTTGGTAGAATCCAAAACTAGAGGGCATAGGTTTAAGGTGAGAGGGGAAAGATTTCAAAGGGATCTAAGGGGCAACTTTTTCACACAGAGTGGTGTCTCTATAGAAAAAGTGGTGGAGGCTGGTACAATTACAATATTTAAAAGTGTGGGAAAAAGATCTGCCACCCTGCTTACCCACAGCATGGCCACATAAACACAGAAGCTGGCCTGCAAAACACAGACCGAAACTACCCAGAGTGCCCCAGTCTTGGCCAAACAGGCTAACATAGAAACCAGACATGGCCACATTACTCCCAGACCAGAGAATACACTTCCTAAAACAGTTTTCATAATCAGCTCCCAGCCCAGATTAGTACTGCAGTCGCAACACTGTAAGGGCAGGCTCCTTTCCCATTGAAACCGATATCGCAGAAACAAAGAGGCGGACCGAGAAACCCTGGAAGACTTCGCTCGCAGGAGGAACACAATGGACACATCTCAATGCCAGGAGAAGAGACAATGACACATACTCACACGGACGGGAAATACAATGAAGAATCCTCTAGAAGACATTCTCACCCACCCAGTGATTGGTGGAATCTCCTGTGTCAGTTACAAATGAATTGCTACTGCTGGATGCCTGATTAACTTCCATTCAGTTTTTCTTGTTTTAATCTCTTTACAATTTTCACCATTGTACTGTAACTACTTTACAATTATCACCTTTGTGTTGTACTCCTATAAAGCATGCTTGCACCTTCTGTTCTGGGAAGAGCATTCGAGCCATCTGTGCAGAGAATCAGTTCTGTTTCAGCCTGGTCAATTTCTCTTCTGCAATATCACTTGGTTTAATTAAACTGCTTGTCAGTTTCACCGCGATCCTCGTTTGTGGTCTCTCATTTATTGGGCTCAATTTCTCCGACAAAAAGGCATCCGAAAAGGAAGGGTTTAGAGGGATATGGGCCAAATACTGGCAAATGAGAGTAGATCAGTTTAGGATATCTGGTTGGCATGGATGAGTTGGACCGCAGGGTCTGTTTCAATGCTGTACATGTCTATGACTCTAAAGGAAAAGTTTCTACAGATATTTACAAAAGATGAGCGTTAAAGTAGGCATTGGTTCTATAAGAAATGAGTCTGGGGAATCAGTATCGGAGAATAAGAAGGTGGCAGATGATTGAACAAATATTTTCGTCAGAAGATACAAGTTGCATCTGGAAAAGACCCATTATTGTAAGTCCAATTCAATCTAATCTCTTCATGATTTTATAAACCTTTATAAGGTCATCCCTCAGCCTCCAATGCCCCTGGAAAAACAGTCCCAGCCTATTCAGCCTCTCTGTATAGCTGTAAATCAGTAATTGAAAGGTATGGAGGAACTCAAAATTATAATTACCAGGGAATTAGTACTGTTAATTGCTGAAACTAACAAATCCCCAGGGCCTGATGGATTTCAATCAAAGATCTTAAAGGAGTAATCAATGAGATAGGTGTTATCCCAGTTTAATTTTCAAAAAAACACATTAGACCAGGGAAGGTTCCTTTAGATGGGAAACTTGCTAATGTAACTCTTTCATGCAGAAGTTAGAGGACAGGGGTTCAGGGGAGGCAAGGCAGGAAGCAGGAAACTACAGGCCAGTTAGCTTAACATCTGTCTTGGGGTAAGTGTTAGAAGCCATTATTAAAAAACTTACAATTGGACACTTGGATAACTTTGAGGTAATTGGGCAGAGACAACATTGTTTTATCAAAAGGAAATCATATTTAATTAATTTATTGGAGTTCTTTGAAGAATTGACTTGTGCTATAGATAAAAGGAAACCAGTGGATGTTTTGTACTTAGATTTACAGAGGCATTTTGATAAATTGCCACATCACAGGTTATTGCAGAAAATAAAATCTCTTGGCTAACAGGAAGTAGGAATAATGGGTCTTTTTCAGGCTGGCAGGATGTCATGAGTGTTGTGTCACAGTGGTTGGCACGAGGGCCTCAACTCTTCACAATTTAAATAAATGATTTGGATGAAGAGAAAGAAGGTATCTGCAGATGATAAAGATAGGTAGGAAGTTGAGTTGTGAAGATCTGGCAAATCGAGGGCAATGTAGGAAAGTGTGAAATCGTCCTTTTTGGCAGAAAGAATAAAAAAGCATATCATCTAAATGATGAGAGGTTGCAGAGTTCTGAAATGCAGAGAGATTTGGATGTCCTGTGCATGAATCATGAAAGTTTAGTGTATGGTTACAATGTGTCATCAGGAAAGCCGATAGATTGCCAGCTTTTATTGCAAACAAAAGTAAATGCAGGACGAAGGAGATTATGCTTCAGTCATGCAGGGCATTGGTGATGTTGTATCTGGAGGACTGTGTACAGTACTGGTCACTGTACATTTGGAAGGATGTTAGTGCATTGAAACTGGTTCAGAGAAGGTTTACTAAACTAATACTGTACCTGGAATGAGAGGATTGCCTCTTGAGGAAGGACGAGAATCTAGATTAGGGGACTTGTTTAAAAATGCTTCTTTCTCTGCCATATTTTGGAAGCAGGAAACTGGTTTGAAACAAAAATAGGGATTGCTGGAAAAGCTCTGCAGGTCTGGCAGCATCTGTGGGGAAAAATCAGAGTTAATATTTTGGGTAGTGTGACCCTTCCTCAGAACTGATTTGAAATTTGGTTGCAGTGTCCAGCTGTTTTAGTTGAAGTTGTTTCTCTGAGTAATCTCATTGCAACTTGAAGGAAGATCTAAGTGACTGCAAACTTGTTTTCATTACGCAGACTGTGTTATATATTCAATTTATATGAATGCACAATCAATTTGCCACTCTTTTGCTCATGTTAGTGGCATCAATCAGAAACCACATGTTAAAAACTCAACTTTAATTTGGACCTTAACATAATGTGAATGTGGCATAATTGTCATAAAAGGTGCTTACCTCTGAAGAATAGAAAGTTGGACAAAATACCCAGCATATGTTGGTGATATCTGCAATATTTCTGTGGAACCAATGTGATAATTCCAGAAATATTTACTGTTGTATTGGAAATCCAAAAGTAGTATTGAAAATGAGCAAAATTACAATATGCAGAATTCCTTACAGAAGGATGATTTAACAACTATTTTCACGTATTGAGATTTTGATATCCCAGAAGCCAGCTGTAGCATTTATGCAGAATTTTCATTTGTGCTGTGTCACCATTGCTGAAAATTCAATCACATTTAATATTTCTTTTTAAATTGATACTTTTGCTTCATTTAACAGTCTGAAATGTTGGTCCACTAAGCTTTTGGTTTTGTTCTGGTCTGATTTATTGCAGACCAATCTGGCATGCTTTTCTGTGAAGCACCTTGGGATTTTATTCCACATTGAATCCTACAGCAAAACCTTGCATTTTAAAGTGTCAGACTTGGCGATTTACCTTCTCAACTAGTCTATCGTGTGTCCCTTCGGTCCACAAAATGTACTTGTTCTATTGTTCTCTGTTGAAGATAACATCAAATCTGGACTAAAAACTAACTTGAACATTTAGTCATAATGAAATTCAAAGCATAACTATATTTACCTATTTTGCATTTTAAAATGACATTTATTTTGTTTCAGTCTCTGCACAAATCTCATCAATATTATGAAGCCAAAACCTTTTTATTTGACATTATTGTTTGGAACTTCACGAACAGTCTCATCATAAATTTACAAAAAAAAATGTTCTCACCACTTAAATCCTTCATTAGATTTGTGTTCATTGCACAGGTTCTTTACCAGAAAAAATACAGACGTGTGAGCTTCTGTTTCAAAGGAGTACATTTTTCTTACTTTTTATTGAACTTTGGTATGGTAGACGTCCATCAACTTTTTATTACCTGGGACCTTTAATGGACTAAATTGGTTTGAAACTGACTTAAGATGGAACCAACGTAATTGAGTGATTTTTATGAAACCATCACTTAACAAACTAAAATGAATTAAAATCACCATTTCATCCAAGTATCATTTAATCACTCAAGTCTATATTTCTGGTTTGATTTAAACCCCTATGCATGTTTCATATATTGGCATTAAAGTAATTTACACATTACCAAGCTTGAAGATACAAGACATCAATTAAACAACTGTGATATCATGTTAAATCTAATATCTGAAGACTGTAAGGACACTGTTAAAGAAGAAAGCCAAATCTTCGTTGTCATATTTATGCTTGACAGTTCCATTATTAAACTTTGGGTTTTGTGTGCAGGTGTGTGTGTATGTTAGATGTTGCATTTTATTACTTTTCTTTGTAGTTATTAAGTAATGAAAGTGATCTTTTTTGAACTCAGTAAGACCATGTCACTGTCTTTCTATTTGATTCTGGTCAACTAGTGAATTATATTTTAATTGGAGTGTGGTAAAGCTGCTTATTAAAAAAAACTATATTATTTTTGCAGCCAACTTAGCTTTAAAAAAGGGGAACTAATTCATCCCTTGTTAACTGATCATAAAATCTTTGACATGAAGAATAATCTGCCATTTTTATCGATTCATGAAACCAAATAAAAGATCTTGACTTCCGATTATAACATGACCATTGTCTCCCTATTTAGAATTGTTTTTAAGTCAGCTTTTAAAGAAAAGCACAGAAAAGGCCCACAAATATGTGACAACGAGTTGGAGATCTGAGCATCAAATCCCTTAAACTGGGTTTGTGCTTTGAATAGTCTTGCATTGTTCACCATTTTCCTACCCTGAGCCATGTTCTCCCCTCACACAAATAAAAGTAGATACACATATTAATTGCATAAAAGTTGAAAAGAAAAGTTTTTTTTTAAACAGCCTTCATCTAATTGCAGTGTTTAAAGGACATTGTTGCCTCTAAATATAACAATTATGAAGACAGTGAGTTATTACTCTTTCAGGAGAATTGAATTACTCATTTTGAAGTAGGTTCTCATGGGATAGACTTGAGAAACCAATAACCTGAGCACACAAAAAGATGTATTAAAGTCATCTTGTGTCCATTATTCCAATTAATTTTTAGTATTTGTGTATTCTTTTCTTTGTTATTTTTTCACGGTCAAGATAGTAATAGGTTTGTTTACAAGTTTATCGTCACAAATTACTTTGTAGATTATAAATTAGTGCACATCTAGACTAAAAATATTCCACTAATGGAAACTAGATTGGTTTAAGATGCGCAATAAAATATTTGAGCTGGGATTTCCTGGAACATACTGAAATAGCTGTTACACTAAAATTCACATTTTCTTTTGTACTAATCTTACATAGAACTGTAATGTACAGAAACTGTAAGGTACTGCTCTTCAGTACAGCATCGTAGCAAATTAAACCAATCCCTTCTGCCTGCCCTTGGTCCATATCCCTCCATCCCTTGTATATTCATGTGCTGATCTAAACATCCCTTAAGCGTCCTTAACATATCTGTCTCCATCTCCCTGGCAGTGTATTCCAGATTCCTGCCATTCTCTGTGTAAAAGAAAAACAAGTTGCCCCTCACATCTTCTTGGAACTTTCCCCTCTCACCTTAAATGCATGCCCCCTAGTATTAGACATTTCAACTCTTAAGAAAAAGATTCTTACCATCAATCCTATCTATGCATCTCATAATTTTATAGACTTCTGTCAAGTCTCCCCTCAGCCTCCACAGCTCCAGAGAAGACAACCCGACTTCTTGTAGTATCTCCGTATAGCTTAGTCCCTCTAATCCAGACAGCATCCTAGTAAACCTCTTCTGCACCACCTCCAAAGCCTCCACTTCCTTCCTGTAATGTGGTGACCAGAATTGAATGCAATACTCTAAGTGCAGCCTAACCAATGTCTTTAAAGTTGCAAAGGGACATGACATGGTGACTGTTGTATTCAGTTGCCTGACCAATAATGGCAAGCATGCCATATGCCTCCTTCACCATCCTATCTACTTGAGTGACCAATTTCAGGGAGCTATGGATTTGAACTCCAAGATTCCTCTGTTCAGGGTCCTGGCATTAACTGTATACTTTTCCTTAATATCTGATCTCATAAAGTGCAGCACCTTACACTTAGCTGGATTGACCTCCATCTGCCATTTTTCCACCCATATCTGCAAGTGATCTATGTCCCGCTGTGTCCTTTAACAACCTTCTATGCTATCCATTTTCCTTTGATCTTTGTATCGTATGCAAACTTACTAACCCACCCATCTATATTTTCATCAAAATCATTTATTTATATATATTACAAACAGCAGAGGTTCCAGTACCAATCGCCTGTGGAATACCACTAGTCATGGACCTCCAACCAGAAAATCACCCTTCCACCATTACCCTCTGTCTTCCAAGGGCAAGCCAATTCTGAATCCATGCAGCCAAGTTACCAAGGATCCCATGCATTTTAATCTTCCAGATGAGTCTACCGTGAAGGACTTTGTTGAAAGCCTTACTAAAATCCATGTAGACAACATCCACTGCTGTACCCTCATCAATCATCTTCATCACCTCTATAAAGAATTCAATCAAGTTAGTGATGACCTGCCCTGCACAAAGTCATGCTAACTCTCCCTAATTAGGCCATGCTTTTCCAAATGCATGTAAATCCTATCCCTAAGAATTGTCTCCATTAGCTTCCCAATCCCCAATCTCTGGTCTATTGTTTCCTGGATTATCCCTATTTCTCTTCTTGAACTGAGGAACAACATTAACTAATCACCAGTCCTCCAGTGGCTAGCGAGGATACAAAGATCTTGGTCAAGGCCCCAGCAATCTCCTCTCTTGCCTTTCTCATTAACCTGGGGTAGATACCATCATGCCCTGGGGACTTCTTCAAGAACCCAACACCACTTCTTTCTTGATCTCAAAATGCCCTGCCATATTAGCATGCTCCACACCAATCTCACTATCCTCCATATCTTTCTACTAGGTGAATGCCGATGCAAAGTCCTCATTTAGGATCTCTCCCATTTCCTTTGCCTTCAAGCACAAGTGCCCTCCTTTTATCCTTAAGTGGCCTGACCTTCTCCCTAGTTATCCACTTACTTTTAACTCTACTTGTCAAGGTTATTTCATGGCCCCTTTTTGCTCTCCTAATTCTCTGCCAACAGAAGTTCAGCCCAAATTTTCTGTGGAGTCATTCATTTTAATGACGTGGAGTAAAAGCGACGCACAATCACAAAACATGCCCAACATTTTTAAAACTACTTAAATAAATCTTCATTTCTTACAAAACATTGTATTGTAAGGAATGCCTTCTTCAGGAACTTTTAACAGTTCCTTTGTGCATGTATTTTTTTTATTGTTGCTCTAATAGCCAAATGAGCTAAAGGTACTTTTAGCTTCATTCTTCCTATCTTTAATCCTCACATTGCATCTAAGCCTGCATCCAGTTGGACTATTTTGAAATCTAGTAACAAAATGTATTGTTCTATTCTTTGTGCCACTGAGGATTGTCTCAATAGTTCCATCATGGCTAAAGGTAATAACTGTTTATGTAGAATTTCTTAAGGTAAAGTCTTTCTCTCTGAAAACCTGACAACTATTTGAGAGGTGACATAAACATACAGGACACCTTAATGTCATCACTAACCTAGAAGTGCCTGAATTGAATTTTATTCATCTTTTAGAACATCTGTTAAAATTCAATTAAATGACTGTGTTTTCTATGATCACACCATAATTTGTAAGTGTTTAATACGTCACTATCTTTGTAGATTTCATCCAAGAACTTTAGCAGAAGATCCAAACCTCTATTATTATCCAATTGATGGGTATCTACATCAACAATTACTTTCTTTCTGATTTTACTTCTTGTAAGAAGCAATATAAGAGCATCTGTCTTTTGTTTCCTTTTGATAGGAGCATAATGCCTGTCCATATACTTATATTTTTCCTTTAGTCATAATGTTCAGATTCTGAGAATATTGGAATATATTCAGACACTGTCAATTTACAGTGCAAAATCTCTGCTATTTTCTACATTGGGCACCAGGATTGTAATTTTTCTCAATGGTTTTGCTTCATTTTCAGCCTGCAGTCAACCACTTCTGGTACCATATTATTTTGCACACAGCTAATTAGTGAAGGATCAAACTGGAACCAAAATGTACACGTTTGTAAGCATAACGATTCTTGCCTCCAGTAGCAGCAGAATCATAGAATCCGTAGAATCCCTACAGTGTGGAACAGTTCCAGTTTGTGTCAGTTTATTACTTTAATAAACCCATTTAGAGATGTTACTACCCACTTCTGGATCAGATAGGACTTGAGCTTGGGCCTCCTGGCTCAGAGGCAGAGGCATTACCACTGCACCATAAGAAGCCCAGTTTGTATCTGTGTGGGTGTTAATTTAATGTTCATTAATTGTGTATAATTAAACTTAATTAATATACAATTAGTAGTTATGCTTAGGGAGGTTATTCCAGCTGCAAATATATTTTTGAACACAGTGGGGTGAAGAATTCTCATACATTTCTGGTGTACTGAGATTGATATGGCCTTTATTAAGTATATTAGATGGGTGTAGACAACCTTAAAAAAAAACACTGGAAATCTTTGTTTTGGCAAATTCGGATGACTCCATACTGTTGCTGCACCAAACAGTTAGGGGAAGCTCCATCCCAATCTGTTGTTTGCACAAATATAGGAAAGTCATACAAACTTTGCAGGAAGGTGTATCTATGTAAATGAATAGCAGAGGATTTCAGTAAATGTATATAGGAAATAGTACAAGGAAGTTTCTGTATGGTAATATTTTGGTATAAATTGGGATAAATTGGTATAAATTGGGATAAATTGCATACACAATTCATTGGGGATTAAGTAATGTAACTTAGCCGCAGTTATATCTAAACTTCCTGGGAAGTCCAAACCACTCAAACCATAAAGGTTGAATGAAGAATATGAAGGTGAGAGACAATAGGGTACACTTTACAGCAGTCTTGCATGTTTTTCATGTTCACTGAACCACGCACAGTCTGTAAAGCTCCCAAAAGCAGTTTCCACTTGCATCCAGCTGTTTTTTGCTTCTTATTTGACCATTTTGTTTAGGAGCTGATGTTTTTAAAAGTATAATTTTTTCCTTTGTGTATAAAATATATTCAAGAACTTGGCAGCAACATTCAAGTTCATTAACAATGTTACGACTCAAAGTAGACTCAAAGTAGTTTAACGGAAATGCCCTCTAGTGGTTAAAATAAATCCTCTGGATTCCTCCTTTTCAAGTCAACCATACTAAATGTGGCTTTGATGACATAGATGCTTAACACACATTTAAGGTCTCAATTCACCTGATAATGAACGATCACAATATACACATTATTCATATAACTCTACAGTGTCCTGTATTGATGCGTTTAACTCTATTAATGTTTTCACACACTTTAGTCTATAAAAGTTGATCATTTTTAGGCTAAACTAGTGTGATTTCAAGAGTAGTTGGCTTAATTTTTAAATCCAAACTGCAAACCCCAGGGATTTTATTGCTGTCATCATGAGCAAGTGCTGCTCTATGTTTAAATATGTAAAAAATTGACCTTTTACTCACAAGTATTGTGTAGATTTTTTTTAATGTGGTGAATTCATGCCTAAGATAAAATACTGTATGGAAATCCTACTAATGTTTGAGAGTAGCAGTGATAGGTGGCATTCAGGCTCATTAGGCCAGCAGGTTCCAGGTTCAATCTACTTTCATAATTGTTGAACATGATTTCCAGATTTCCTATTTGGGTTGCTTGATAAAATAATTCTTTGGTTGGAAACAAGCAAAGTAATATTTTGAGTCGAAAACAGAAATTGCTGGAAAAACTTTAGCAGGTTTTGCAGCACCTGTGGAGGGAAATCAGGAGTTAACATGTTGGATCCAGTAACCCTTCTTCAGAACGGCTTCCTTCCTCTAGTAGAAGAGGATAATGTGATGAGGTTTTGCTGTGTTTTTCGTATACCACATTGTGCGTGTTATCATTCCAAAGAATTTGGATGACTAGTCAAGCTGTTCTTCACTACCATCAATTTGCTCATGATATTAATGTAGTTTATATATACCTCATCTTTTTCTCTTTAGGATTATCAAGTATTAATGATGCATTTTCATTTAAAATCATAATTATGTGAACATTATAAGAGTTAGATTTCAACTTTTTTTTGATATTTTGACAAAAGAATGTAAATGTTTGAGTACTTTACCTAGAATGCGATTCACATTCTGAAAGGTCACAAGCTCTATGTTGTCTCAATTCAGAATCTGAAATATCTTTGCACATCCCCTTTTATGCGTATTCGAGAGAATTTCTGAAACCTTAAATCATTGTTTGTTGATGTGCATTTAGTATTTGACTTGATCAGTTTTTATCTGTAGTTAAATGTGTTTAAAGCAAGTATATTATATACTGAGAAAAAACAAATTCCAAATTAGTCTTTTTCCATTGTATTTAACAAAATTGTCTGAAAAAATTGTTTTACAAAGATTCATAATTCACAATGACCTCATACGTTAATTTGAATGTTTGACATTTTTGGCTGTATCAGTCTTTCTTTGCAGAATACAGTTTTGTGCTGTTAATATATTTCCTGTACTGTAGTTTTGTAATAGTGCAGTTAACATGTCAAATTTGATTAAAATTTGTTGCTGCCTAACCTTTGCAAAGAGAATTAAAAACATTCCTTTATGATTTGAAAGGTATATTATAAATAACAGTTTAATGAAATTGTAATAGAATAATATAGTTCAATACTTCTGCTATGAGCAACATATCACTTATAGGTCATTCAGATATGATTAATTAGGTTTTTGATTTGTAAATTAAAAATGAGTAATAGGCACTGTAGTTTCAGCAAATGATCATGCATGTTCATATTCACCTGGTTTGTATTCATACTTTAACCCTTCATTTGTTTGTTGTTAAAATAGCAAGGTTAATAATAATGGTAGTGATTTTGGATCATTAAGTGGGCACTTTTTCTCGGTTAGTGCTAGTTTTCTAAAATAACATGTAATGCTAGTAAACGTGCACAGCAACAACATAACACAGCAGGGTGACAGAAAAATCAAAGCCAACCAAAGAATTCCAATGGAGCCATGGTAAAAGGTAGGCAGCACCCAACAGTGTCATAGATGGAGATCAATGACTGGTCTGGCACATCTTGTGCAAGATAATATTCTTGAATGAATTTGAAAGTACCACTCAACTGCTGGATGAAAATCTAGAAGTTGTGCTGTTTGGTTTCTGATCAGTTAATTCCAGGGTTCCATATTTTAGTGAAAGAGAAAAATTGGACAATTTGGCAAAATGGTAAATCTTAATTAAATAGACGTATGTAGTACATTTACCTGCATTTCAAATAATGGTGACTGCAGATAAAACATTGTCTTTGTACGAGTGCCTTTGGCTCCTCACTGATTTTTATGATGGATGACAGCCTGAGCTTGTATTGATGTGGATTCTTTTTTCAATTCAATTGCAGGCAGAGAACTCAGCCTTAGCCTTAGAAAATGAGCATCAGAGAGAACAGTATGAACGATGTCTTGATGAGGTAAGATGAGAGAGTTGCAGAATGTTTTGAGATTCTCTTTGCTTCTGTAAACCATTTTCTTTCAATAATTTGTATTTACAGAAATATTTCCCATTAGATAAATCTATGTATGTGATTTTAAAGCTATCAGCAACATCAGCTCCACCTCAAACAGGTGTGGTGCAGGTAAATACTTTTCTACAGTTTCTCCAAACAACATTCTTAATTTCAATCTCCGAAGAACTTCCTTTTTTTAATGTAACCTGTTTCCCATCTCATTTCTTTCTTCCATGTCTGTTGAGACCAGTAATTTAATCAGAACTTTGGGCAATTTTATGTAGTGAACTCTCAGTATCTCTAAACAGGCTGAGGCTGCTCAAATTTGATTAGAACCCTTGCAATTGTCAAAGAGGAATATTTCATCGAAGCAGGTTGACCTATATTTTAACTCCGATCTTACGGCAGAAAAAATGGTGCTGTATTTCAATGCTCTAGCCACTGTCTCACATGTTGTTTTACTATAATCATGCTTTCAACTATGAACAAAATGCTCTCATTTACTTTGATTTTGCATCTCATTTGATGCACAGTCCATTGTGTTGGAATTTCGCAATAATAAATTTTGACTTTTAATACTCACTGGGTACACAATGAAATTTGATGCATTCAAAATATGTTGCTTTTAATGCCTTGAAACTTATATTGTTGCTGATTTTAATGGAGTTAGTTATATTCTCTTTTTTTTGTTTTTGTTTCCAACTGCATCATTGCTACCAGTAAGCACTGAAACATGAATCCTGGATTGCTTTCTTTCTCACTAATCTAGGAACAGTGACACTATTCCCATCTTTTGCTGGTGAGATCTGTTAATCCAAATTAAACCAGACGTAGCTTAAGGCTTTCCTGGTCTATATTATCTGGTTCTTGCTGCTCTGTTCACCTGCTCGAAAGATCCACAAGAAAGTCTGAGTGAAGTATGAAATGCAAGAAAGACCCAATATCTGCACAACATAAAGATTTAGTGCATGGTGAAGTGGAACTTTGGAATAATTTCAGTATAGTATGCCAACAAACTTGGGTTAATGCTGCAGCATACATTTGTTACCTTGATATAAGACTGCAGTGTAAACTTCTGAAAGGTGAGATACAATACTTAAAATGTTACAAGGTCAGAAGTCAGATGACACCAGGTTATAGTCCAACAGGTTTATTTGAAATCTCGAGCTTTCGGAACATTGCCCCTTCATCAGGTGAAGTCAGGTGACCATCCCATTCCAACACCAGCACCTCCACATCATAAAATGTCACCTCATCCTTTTTGACTGCTTTTAGATTCTTTTCTAATGTTGTATCATTAATTACAAAGAATCTGATGGCGTGTTTCCCGAATACCAGCAATTTTACTTTGGTAGTCAGGTTAAGGTGGTAGTTTTTCAGTAATTAATCATTTGTAATTTGATTTTGTTAGTTATATTCTGTGGTCTGTATGTTCTAGTCAAAGAGCTCTTTACCATAACTGACGTATATTGCAATGTTTTAAAACAATTGGTTGCCTTTTTAGTACTAAGTTGGGACAATAGGACATCAATATTAATCAAGGAATATTTCACTGTCAAGAAACTAGCACTACAATTTGCTTCACTTTGCCATTTGGTTATTTTTTTGTTCAGGAAACCAAATGCAATGTTTGCATTGCACTAAGAGAATTACTGCTGAGTAAATATTGATCTGTACCTCATACATTAAATTAAAAGCATCTCAATGTACCTTGCAGATTAAATATTTTCTACATTTTAGAACTAATGAAAATTTATGACATTGAAGGCTGCCAATTGGTCAACTCATGTCTGCAAGCTTAAAAAAGAACCTATTCAGCCTAATACCATTTTCCAGCTCTGGATCTGTAGCCCTGTATGTTTGAATAATACATTAATATTTTTGAAAGGTGCATGTATACTTGAGAGACCAGGAGAAGAAAGATTTGAAGCAAGATGGTCAGCAGGAGTGGGAACATAAGAATTAAAAACAAGAGTAGGCCATTCAGTTCATTGAGCTTGAGCTACAGTTCAGAGATTATGGCTGGTCATCAAACCCACACCATTTTTCCCCATTATTCCAAATGATGTCATTAATATCCAGAATCTGTCAACTTGAGGACCTATGTACATACTCGACAATTGAGCTTCCGCAGCTTTCCTGGGGTAGATAACTCAAATCAATCACCACTCTGAGAGAAGAAATTGCTCCTCATCTCTGTGCTATATACTCTGTTTCTTGTTCTGAGACTGTCTACCCTGAATTCTGGATTCACTAGCCAGGGAAACACCTGTTCCACCACTACTCTGTCATATCCTGGAAGAATTGTTGAATGTTTCAATGAGGCCACCTCTCATTCTTTAAAATACTAGAGAATCCAGGCTCAGTTTCTGAATAATAATAAAGAGCAATCACTCTAAACTTCTGTTACACTCCCTTAATGGTCAGAACTGGTATGGTCTCACCAAAACTCTATACAGATGCAGCAAGGCCTCATTTGTCAAAAGCTGATCTGTTGAATTCAACTTTCATCATGTGGGTCTCCGGACTACTAATTCAATGATCTTACCACTTCAGCACCACTTCCCCATTGAAGTTGCTTGTCAAGGAGATGGTGTAAAGTGTGCTATAATAACAAAATTTTAGGTTAAAGCCAGCAATTTGCACAACTACTCAAAGATTGAATTGTATGAGCTTTTATGCCTAATTAATATAAAATGTAATATCATTGAAGAGTGGTAGTGATTTTTGAGAAATGTAACAAAATTGTTGCTGACAATGATTCTATTTCTTTCAAAGGTTGCCAATCAAGTTGTACAAGCATTGCTTACTCAAAAGGTAAATCTATTCACTAACTCCCCACATTGACCTATTCCTTTTGTTAAAAAAACCGATATATACAAGATTATCAAGTGAACTGCAAACTGAATGACTTACTGTTTCTCAAGAAGCAATGATAGTGAGGTTGAGAACAATACAAATGATGTTGTGGCACATCAGATGTACTTGCCATGACTCAGATTATGTCATTACTCCAACAGGAGCCTCTAGCAAATTCAGGCACAATGATTTTTTGAATTGGTACAATTTATTGTTGTAAATAATGTTCCACTGTCATTGCTTGCATTTTAACAGGCACTGGTTGCATTGGAAAAAGTCAGACTCTTTGTTAGTCACATATGTTCTCAAATCTTCCACAAATAGTCCTGACTGTACACAATGATGTGGCACATCTTTTGAAGGGAAGGAAAATTAAAGGAAGTCACACCAAATCCTTCTTAGGTTTTTATTCATTCGGGCACAATAAAAGATTAAACAAGGGGGGAATATTATTGGCTGTAGTGTCTTATATTAGAAATAAAAACAAAATGCAGTGCAATACTTATGTGGACATGTAAAAGATATCAACCATTATGTGGTATTGTCATCAGTATATGTTTCTGTGGTTTTTAATCTCTTTGTAAATTGTAAATTAAACCTGCAGGGAGCAAAACAACCCAGCAAGTTTAGGTCCTGTATGTCTGTGTCTTAATCATGTTATTTGATATTGAAAAAAACCTCTACTTTAGTGTTTTTGTTCCCTTATGTGGTGTGCATTACCCCTCTGCCAAAACAATGATGTTGATTAATCTGTTCATAATGGTGGTTAATACTCATATGAAATATTATGTAGATGCCAGGTACAGTGAATCTAGCCTTTTGCCTCCAAAAGTAAATGGCTGTTTTGCTTAATGCTCCTTTGTGAAGATGACAAAGTGTAATAATAGCCAAGCCTAAGACTGGGGATAAAGGGAACTCGGATTTCAACTCACTGGACAATATCACTAAAAATTTATAGCATCAATTGAACGCTTGATTGAAATTACATTTGTTTTCTCATCCTATTGTATTGATTGTCTGAAAAAAGATTAATAACAAAAATGAGCTATGTTCTTGAAATCCTCTCCTTCAATACAATTATACCTACAGGACTTAAGAGAAGAGTGCCTGAAATTGCGCACGAGGGTGTTTGATCTTGAACAACAGAATCGAGCATTAAGTGTTCTTTTCCAGCAAAGAGTTCGCCTAGCCTCTGATTCCCTTCTACAGGTATGTGCATTTACATTGGCATTTTTTTCTGCCAGTTTTTTCATGCTTAATATTAGTCGTCTTTCAAAAGACTTGACGTCAAATTAGATTAATTTGTCACCAGATTGAGATAAAGTAATTTTTTCTAGAAATTTCTAATATGATCCACACTTGTTGCAATCAAAGGGATTTCAATAAATGTACCTTTATCCTTTCATTTTCGCTACTTATAAACACTGACATTGACTGGAATGTAATAAATTGTGCAAGAATCAACTGGTCAATGTAAGGATCAGACACAAATAAAAATAAATGTCCTTATTAAAGTTCTCAGATTATATTGCTATAGTAGTTCAAACAGTTATTCAATGGAGAAAATGACTTCAGAAACAGTGATTCAGAAATTTATGTCATAAAATGTAACCTTAGTCTGTCATTCTGGAAATGCATTATGAAAATGAATATACTTGCTAATGTATGCTTGCCTCAATAACTGGTTCTTTAATTGCATTTTGTGATTTGAATACATAAAATTGCAAGCCTGTCTGATTGTAGTTAAACATTCTGTAGTCATGATAAAACACTTGAAAAGTCTAATTCACTAGTTACATTTTCAACTTCAATAAGAATATTTCATTGTGACTACTTTAGGAAAATGTTCAAATGATCTATAGGGCAGTTATGGCCAACTGTTGACCGAAGTATTAGAGACTAAGACTGTTGACAGATGCTGCAGTAACTTCAGGACAATAGTTTACCAATTACAATTTGTGAATTGCAATCTGTTTTCTGTCTTTTAAACCTGACATCTAGATTTTACTATTTAAATGCTGTCCTGGACAGCCTTCCATCTTTTACCTGCTAAACTTTACACCTCAAAACCCCTGTTAACCATTTATCAACTTGCTTCATATGGTGGGCATTTAACTGTCCTCTGAAATAGTCAGAGAGCCAAGCAGTTCAAGAGCAGTTAGGGCTGGGCAACAAATCTGACTGTGATAGTAATACCCAATACAAATAAAAACATAGACATACAGTGCTCTTAATATAGAATTACATTCCAAGGTAGTTCACAGAAATGTAAACAATTTGGGTGGATGCTCATAGAAGGATAGGAGTTGGTCATTCAGCAAATCACCAACCTTCAAGTCTGTTCTGCCAATAAATTCAATCATGGTTTATTTGTGTTTCAATTCTATTTGCTCATCTTTATTCCATATCTCGAATAATTGATCTATCAAAAAGCTGTTGACATAGCCTTGACAATTTATGGGAAAGTTTGAGACTTTTGTAACCATTAGTGTGATGAAGTGCTTCCTGACCCAATCCCTGAATGACGCTGCTCTAATTTTACAGTTATGCTCCTCGGTTCTGTAGTCTGTCACCAAAGAAAGAGATACAAAGAGGGATGACCTTTAACATTGTCAAAGAGGTGAGCTTTAAGGAGAGTTTTGGAAGAAGGAATTTCAGAACTGAGGCAGCTGAAGTCACAGCCACCAATGGTGGAGTGCTTAAGTTTGTAGATGTGCAATAGGCTAAAATTAGAGGAATGTTATAGGGCTGAAAAATATTAGAGGTAGAGGTGGGGTCTTTGAAAAGAAGAAAGAGATTTTTAAAATTATGCCTTTTCTTAATCATGAGCCAGTGTTAAATAGAGAACATGGGGCTGATGGATGAACTGAACTTGATGCAAGTGTGGGTACAGGAAGTAAAATTTTCGTTGAGGTTAAGTTCATGTGATTTAATAATTGAGAGTCAGCCAAATGTTTGGGATGGTCAAGTCTAGAGAGAATATTGAGGATTTGAGCTGCGGATGGAGTGACAAAAGTGTGCTGTTGGGTGATGTTATGGATGTGGAAACGGGCATTCTTTGTGTTGCGACAGTTGTATGGTCATCCAAAGAAATAGCTAAGTGAAAGCACTTGCCTTGGAAAGCCTGAAGGCAGATTTGACTTGATGAGAAGATGTTAAGAGTGGGGTTGTGTGCAGCGCTGAGGAGCAGGGGGCAGCAGAGAGAGCTTCAATGTAACTAATTACAAATAATTCATTATTCACATTTAATATTCACTTTTAATTTATATCTAGACAACCTCCCTACAATGCTGTTTGTATGACTGATATACAATTTCTCAAGTCTTGTTGCTTCCATTCAAAACATGTTATGTTTTGCTCCATTTGATAATGATGTGATTTGAAAGATCTGAAGGGTCACTGGACTAGAAACATTAATTCTGCTTTCTCTCCAAGGATACTGACAGACCTGCTGGATTTCTCAGTAATTTCTGCTATTGTTTCAGATTTCCAGGATCTGCAGGGTTCGTTATTTTATTTCCTGATTTGAAATGTTTGTTAAACTTTTTTTTGCTGTTGTGTTAGACGTAAAACCTAGACTGGAGTCATAAATTTGAACTTCCAGAAAAATTGGGCTTGCCGTTTGAAAATTTCCTGCAAGTGTCGGCATTGAAACGTGTTCTATTCTCTACAGAAAAAATTATTTGCCCTGCGTCAGGTTCAGGCTCTGTTTTATAGCATTCATCTTTATGGATTTTCTGGCAATAATTATACTTGAAAAATATGTAATAAAGAGCACATTTATTCCTCAGAAGATAACCCACCTTTTAGTTCTCAAAGGGTCAACAAAATCCGATCATCATTCAACAGATAATATAAAATCAAGATAAAGATTACATTTACAGATTTCTTTTCAGTTGATAGATTGAGGAGAAAGCCCAATAGGAAAAAGTCATAAAGTATTTGTAATAAAGGTTCTTATCTTGCCTTATAATTTGGTAAAACTGAAATCTAATCAAAACTGCAATTGATTGCCAGGCTCCCAGTCAAGTGATGAAAGAAAGGGTACTAAATAAAATTTGGACTTCTAAAATTGTTGCTGAATTTGCATGGAATGTGTACTCTGCAATTTCATATAGCCATTCCGTAAATTACCATACTGCAAACTGTATTACATTTGATAATTTTGCAAGCACCACAAAGATTGATTGACCCATTCTTGTAATTAACGTCACTTACATCTGAATTAGTATTTTGCATTAAAACATAAGGAAAATACTGAATGCTTATATTCTGAATCAAAAACAATGTGCTGGAGAAACTCAGTCAGTCCACCGGCATCTGTCGAGAGATACAAAGGGCTTTTTCTTCTGAGGAATGGCAATCATAGTTAGATTGCCACACTTCTCCTACTTTGTGCGGTTAAAGAAAGAGTTTTGGCAGGCGATTCAAATCATGACTCTTGCAGTAATGCAGAGATTACCTTAACGGCTCCTTCATACTTCAGGATAGTTGGAGGGTGTCAAGCCTATTCCCCTTTTACACAGTAGTTGCCATCATCTGAGATTTAAATGGTCCAGTCACACCGCCACTATGACACCTCCTATGAAAAGTTAAGTATAGAAGGTAAATTGGGCATTAGAGCACATGATTGGAAGAGTGCCAGGTAAGTTACCATTGGCACAGTGGTTAGCACCGCTGCCTCACAGCACCAGGGACCTGGATTAGATTCAAACTATGGGTAACTGTCTGTGAGGAGCTTGCACATTCTCCATGTGTCTAAGTGGGTTTCCTCCAAGTGCTCCGGTTTCCTCCCATAGTCCAAAGATGTGCAGGTTATGTAGATTAGTCATGCCTAAATTGCCCTGTAGTGTCCAGGGTAGTGTAGTTTCTGTGGATTAACAATGGTAAATGTGGGGTTATGAGAATAGGGTGTGATGCTGTTTGAAAGGGTCGGTGCAAACACAATGGACTAAACGGATTCTATCTGCATAGTAGCAATTCTGTGATTCTAAGTGATGGAGCATTAGTGGTCTGGAAGCATTGGACCCGGCAAAGGGGAGTTTCAGATTGTCTGGTCTAGCAGTGGGGTGGGTGTGGCAGGTCAGAAACAAAACGATGAAGACTGGGGTACATTAGTACTGTTGGGGAGGGAACCTACAGGTGCTGGGCTGTTGAGCTCAGTAATGGGGAGGGAGATGTAGCTGGGCCCAGAGACACTGTGTTAGTTTTAGCACTGCGGGAGAGTATTGGATCCTAAGAGGAGATGCTGTATTAGATCTTACTGGCCAGGGTGTTGTCACGTCCAGTGTTAAGGAAAGGGGTGTATTGGGATGCATGGGTGATGATGGTGGGACTCAAGTCACAGTGGGAAGAAGGGTGTCAGGCCTAGTGGTGGGAAAGGAGTGTTCAGTCATGGGTGCAAGGGGTGTTGTTGAAGTCCCTTGGGGGATGGGGAGTAGTGGGTCTGGCAATTGTTGGGATGTCTGATATCAGGTCAGGGTCTAGGTGTGTAAGATGTCAGGAGCACTGTAAGGGATTTAGGAGAAGTGTGTGTTGTAAGTTATGGTGTCAGCATTATAGTTCTCCAGGGTAAGACCTGTTTTTCATAGTCTAACCTTTCGTGGATAACTATTACTTATATTACAACAGAACCCTCTGAATTATCTAATTTAACTGGATACTTTTGGAAGGTTGCAGGCATAGGGGAAACATCCCAGTGAAATCCTGAAATTCTTGGCAATTTCCTCGGCATCTGCTACATTAGGAATTCTGCAGTGCCCATACATAATTCCCATCTGAACTGCAGAAATGATTGTCTTGGAAAATTCAACCAAGAGTTAACTGAAGTAAAAAAAGTGACGATTTTTTGAAATGATTTTAAAATCTGCTTTTATATTTATAGAGCTACCAAACTGACTGTGTAAAGCATCGCAGAAACAGCTGAAGTGAACAGTAGCAGAGCTACCATTAAATTTTCAGCTGAGATGAGAGATCTCAGGATTCAATTTCCTGCTATAATAATGGAGATTTGAATTATTTTTGTTTTGTCTATTAAATTTTAGCTGTAGTTTAAATATAATTATTGTTCTCGCAGTGCAGTTTATATGACATGACATGAAACAGTAAGATCACAGTGATCTTCAGGAGAGAGTGCAATTCCTTTGAAAACTGTTTTGAATTTTTGCATATAGGCAGTTAGAAAAGCACTTTATTTTGGAAAAGACTTGCATTGATCTATCATTCTCTGGATTCTTCATTACACCATACATGAAATTGTAATGATCCAGACATGCATTGAGAACAACAATGAGGCCATCAGCATTGCCATTATTAATTGGTCAGCTATTTTCAGTGATCACACATGCAAAGTTAGATTGTTCAGGTTGACATGTCCCACCAAAAGGTATGCTATACCAGGACTTCACCAAGAGATTCAGATACAACACAAACATAAATTTGGGTTACGTAATACAAATGCACTGTAAAAATATGCCAAAATATTTTGGGCATTCTCATTCAAGCCTAAATGAATTTTTAACAACATAAAAGTCTTAGTTACTATCAAATCATTTCACTGGCACTGAAGATTAACTTTTACAAATCTGGACTCCCATTTCTGCATGTTTTAATTATTGTTAAATTTACAGATTTTTTTCTCTCTCTCTCTTTTTTCAATAAATGCATGGGATGTTATCTTGCGAGCTAGACCAAATTTAATTGCCAATCCCTAATTGCCGAGAGGTAATTTAAGAGTGATTGCTTTGGGTCTGGTGAGACCAGGTTAGAATGGAGAACATGACTGAACCAGATGGGATTTTCTAATAGTCATAATTTCATAGTCATCATTAGACTCTTAATTCCTTATTTCTTATTGAATTCAAATTCCATAGTCTGCCATGACAGGATTTGAACCTAGATTCACAGAACATTACCGTGATAATGCCACTAGACCGTTGTTTCCCTTCAGCGGCATTTGCTTTCTCAACATGATTTTTACATTTTGATAATTTAACTTCTAAATTTTGGTTCAGACTTTGAGCTGGAATTCCTGGTCCAACAGAAGCAGGGAAGGAGGCAGAACTAGGCGCAAAATTGGAAAACAAAATCCCATTGGGTCAGCTTCACTTGTAGCTGCTGAGGCCAGAGTCATTATTTGAAGAGGCTACCTAAGAGTTTCCTGATGAAGGGCTCCTGCCCGAAACATCGAATTTCCTGATCATCGGATGCTGCCTGACCTGCTGTGCATTTCCAGCACCACTCGAATCTTGACTCTAATCTCCAGCATCTGCAGACCTCATTTCACCTACCTAAAAGACAGCCAGGTTGGGATAACTATCAATGTCTCCTTTCCAGCATCTCAGCATAGAACCCCTGGGATGTAATGGCTACAACTGGAGACTGTTCTGAGCAGGGCTACTCCCTCTGTACTAATGGCCTGACAATAGCAGCCACAAGGGCTTTTAAACTTTTTGTAAACTTGCAGGGACTGTCTCTGCTTTGAGCCCTGGTGGTCTCCTGTGTGTCTTAGCACTGTCCACCTCTCTTAGTTGGACTGCCAGCTGTATACTGCAGTGGACCCACTGACTGGATCTTCACTGGTCCGCCTGTACCCTTAATTGAACATGGCATCAGAGACTGCATCTTAATTGACTGCTTCTGTTCTGGCTATCAATAAAAGATTTAATTTATGCATGTAGTTCCAGACCAAAAGAACTTAAAACACAAGATGTAAACAGGAGAGTTCCTTAATAGGGTCAGCAATGCTTAGAGAGAGGTTTATAAAATTCCACGAGCAATATAAATTATTTATGTGTGTTGCAGAATCAAAGACCAGCAGCAGGTAAATTGATTTTTATATTTTTATTTAAGCATCCTAGAGCATGCCATGAGATGTGGGGTAAGGCCTTAATTTATTTAATTGCATTTTGCTATCAGAAACAGACGGTTCAGTTCACTTGGGGCTTCCTGAGGGAAGAATTACTGGATAAGTTGCCCTAGCTTGCATCTAGTGGAAGACGTCTGCAGTGACCCTCACAAGAGCAGAAACAGTCAACTTGATTAGTTCATGTAAAAAGAGCTATGCTGAAGCCATAGGAACAAACAGTAAGAAAGATGATTTGATAGCATGTCCAAGATAGAAAAATGAACTGAAGAGTAATGAGGTCTTTAAAGAAAGTTTGGTTTCACTTAATCAATAATGGAAGGATCGTCTTGTAATTTGGCATATTGAAGATTAAGTCAAATAATAAGACTTTCAAGTAAATTTTGGAGGGCTGTGGCATATCTTTTTATGTTGCTCTCAGGAAAATGAAGATTTCTTAAAGGTGTGGATGTGCCAGTGTTGGACGAGGGTGGACAAAGTTAAAAATTTCACAACACCAAGTTATAGACCAATGGGTTTATTTGGAAGTACAAGCTGTTGGAGCACTGCCCATTCGAATAACCTGTGGATTTCTAACCAAACAGTTCTGCTTTTGAAGCTGCAAAACCAACCTTTAAGTGACTGTTTTCCCTAAACTCTCTGATATTCCTTTATGGAGAGAAAACTAAACTTGCTTATGGTACTAATCAGGTCTCTGGTAAACCATCCTAAGAACATTCAGTCTCTAAATTAAAGTCAATCTTATTCTGAATTGAAAACATACTAATGACTTCCAGTGTTTACTTTACCTTTTGTAAGCCATCACAGTATAAACAATTTTCCATTAACACCAATGGAGTTCACAGTAACCTGCTTACTGAGCAATAGATACTGGATTAGATTATTGTTCCAGGATGACTTTTTAACAGTTTGTTAATAAAAAAAAACTAATCAAGACCCAGAAGTCAATATTTTAAAATCTCAGCTCCAAAACTGATATATAATGCATATCTTTCATCACAATATTATTTCATAATTATCCATATTAAATTACATTCTCCATTTAGCTGTTTATAGGCACCAACCAGCTGACTGTAATTTCTAATCATAAATACACACTAGTCAACCATAAACAAGGACAAGATGAAAAGAGATTGCTATTTCAAAGGATGATAAAGTTTTTACAATATGGAAAGGAGCCCTTCAGCACATCATATTGGCATCCATCATCAGACATCCATCTATTCTAATCCAATTTTCCAGCATTTTGCCCATATGCATGAATGCAACGCAGTTCAAGTGGCCATCTAAATAGTTCTTAAATGTCTTGATGGTTCCCATCTTTAATACCCTTTCGGACAGTCAAAGAAGAATGAATAAAGGACGAACATTATAGCACAGGAACAAACCCTTCAGTCCACCAAGACTTCACCAGCACGTGATGTCTTTCTAAACTTAAAAACCTTTTTGCCTCTACGCTGTCCATATCCCTCTATTCCCTGCCTATTCAAGATGCCACTTAAACATTGCTATTATATCTGGCTCCACCACCACCTCTGGCAGTGAATTCCATGCATTTAACACCTTCTGTATAAAAAAAACTACCTCTCGTAACTCATTTAAACTTACCCCTTTTACCATAAACCTGTGTCTTTTAATGATTGACATTTCTCCCCTGGGGGAAGAAAAACTCCGACTATCCATCCTACCCATGCCTCTCATCATTTTGTAAATTTCTATCAGGCCACATCTCATCCTTTAACATTCGAGTGAAAACAAACCCAGGTTCTCTAATCTCTCCTCATTCAGTTCTAACTATTCACACCCCTCTGGGTGAAAATTATTTTCCTCAAATCCCCTCGAAACCTCTTGCAGCTTGCCTTCAAACTGTGCTCCTAGTTATTCACCCTTGTGCTAAAAAGAGAGTTTTCTCCCTATCTAATCCTTTGTATACCTCAATCAGATCATACCCCTCCCCTTAGCCTTCTCTACTCTAAGAAATTTAACCCCACCCTATCTAGTCTCTCTTTTTAGCAGAATCACCCCAGCCCAGGCAGTATCCTGATGAATCTCTTCTGCACCCTCTCTACTGCAATTACACTCTTTCTATATTGTGCTGACCGGGACTGCACACAGGACTCCAGTTGTGGCCTAACTAATGCTATATACAGCTCCATCATGACCAATTTGCCCATGTATTCAGTATGAGTAAAGGCAAGTATCTCGTTATGTCGTCTGGTGCACCTTATCTACTTGTCCCACTGCCTTCACCGATCTATTGAATGTAGACTGAAGTCCGTTTGCTTCTCTGTACATCCTGGCATCCTTCCATTCAGTGCGTACGCCCTTGCCTTTTTAGTCCTCTCAAAATGCATCAATTCACATTTTCAGGATTACATTCCATTTGCCATTGTCCAGCCCATCTGTACTGTTCTTTATTTTAAAGCTTACATCCTCACCACTCCACCAATTTGCATATCACACCTCTACTTTGAAGGATTTCATCACTAACCTCCAAATTTTCACTTACCATATGATCCATATTTAGGATTGTGTTTGTGCTAACAATTTTTTTAAGTAGCTGATCAGCTTTTACTGATTTTTTTAGGTGAATAACCATGCATCCATTTAGCCGTTCTCTTAAAGATCCATCTTTCATGCCTACTTTTAATTAAAAGGCTGTTAATTTAAATTGTTGTTATGTCTCTAAACCATTAATAACTTCAATAAAGTTTTAATCTCTTTTATGCAAAGCTTTATTCTTTCAGACACTGTCTTATCAATTTACCAGAATCTATTTATTTTGTGCTGTATCCATCTTACCTTTCTGGACTTGCAGTTACTGTTCTGTTGACTTGTTTGTTAAATTTTCAGCTCAGTTAATTAAGGCCTGGTGCCTTTTTATCTTGCTGAACTTGCCTTTTTTTTCCCAATCCTGTAGCCTTATCTTTTACTCTCAATTATCTTCCTCTATTCTCACATTGAACCTAACTATATCCTGGTCACTATTTTCCAATTGTTTTTCTAGTTTCACATCAGCTGTGTGCCCCATTCTTTTCCAGGAACTAACTTAAGCAATGTTTCTTTCTTTGTTGAATTCAATATGTATCGATCAAAGAAGTAGTGCTGACTGCATTCTAAAAGACCATTTGTACTTTAACCACATGCATTACCTTCATTCTAGTGCATCTCGCAATAGTTGTAGTTCCTTATTTTTGTTGCCTCATATCACTTTCAATTGTACTATCACCACATTTATCTTATCACAACTATTCCTATTCAAAATTCTGGATGAATTCATTTCACACACTTCTACTGTGCTCTGCACTGATTAACATTTAAATATTTTCTTATTTCTTGGGCTGCAAACTGGAAACAATTGCCTCTAATTAGCTATACTGTTGATCTACTTTATAGAACTTATGCAGACTAAGATCAGGATTTTCAGTGCTACTGCAGGCGTTTTGCCCATGAAATAGCAATGTAAGAAAGTAGTTGGGTTTTTCCAAAACCAGAAAATCTCTTACTTTACACACCAGCCTTTGTCAACCTGAGACCTAAGTTGAACTTGTCAATAGGCGTAGTCTGTGAAAACACAAGCAAGTGAACAAGGAGCAGGAGTAAACTATTTGGCCCATTATTTCTAAACCATCATGGCTGATTATAACCTCAAATCCACATTGCTGCTCACCTCTGATAACCTGAAAACTCTTTGCTTAACAAGAATTTATTCGCCTGTATCTTAAACATAACAAATTGCAATTCTGCTTCCACCATCTTTCCACAAAGAGAGTCCATAAGACACTCAGCTCTCTGACAGGAAAAAGGTTCCATCTCCGATTTAAATGAACAACCCATTACTTCTAATCAGTGACTCCTAGTTCTAGATTCTTCCATAAGAGGGCATAACATCTCCACATTCACCCCTTCAGGACACCCTCAGAATTGTATTTATTTTAGTCAAGCCCCTCTTGCCCTTCTAAACTCCAGCAGAGGGAAGCCTAGATGATACAAGCCATTCCTCATGACAAGCCATTCATTCCTGTGAAAGTCTGGTAACCTTCCTCTGAACTGTGTGCAACACATTTATGTTTTTAAATAAGGTGACTAATGCTACTTTCCAGATGTGATCTTATCTGTATCCTGTATAAGTGAAAAATAACCTCCCAATTGTTATCTACTCCCCTCACAATAGATGATGATATTCTGTTAGCTTTCCTAATTAATTGTTGTACCTGTGTACCAGTATCTTAAGATTTATGCATGGAGAAACCAAAATCCTTCTGCATCTTAGGGCTTTGCAATCTCTTAATATAATATGTGTATACAGCGCAGAAGAGGCCCTTCAGCCTTCAATGTTGCACTGACCTGTGTAAACAATCTGAAGCCCATCTATCCTACACTATTCCATTTTCATCCATATGTCTACCAAATGACCATTTAAATGCCCTTGGCGGATTTACTATTAGTGCTGGCAGTGCATTCCATACTCTCTGAGCAAAGAGACTGCCTCTGACATCTATCCCATATCTATCACCCCTCAATTTAAAGCTATGTTCCCTCGTGTTAGCCATCACCATCCGAGGAAAAAGGCTTGCACTGTCTGCCCTATCTAACTCTCTGATTATCTTATATGTCTCAATTAAGTCACGTCTCAAACACCTCTCTAATAAAAACAGCCTCAAGTCCCTCAGCCTTTCCTCATTAGACCTTCCCTCCATACCAGGCAACATCCTAGTAAATCTTCTCTTCCCCCCCTCACAAGCTTCCACATCTTTCCTATAATGCAGTGACCAGAACTGGACACAATACTCCATATGTGGCCATACCAAAGTTTTGTACAGCTGTAGCATGACCTCGTGGCTCCGAAACTCAATCCCTCTACCAATAAAAGCTAACACACTGTTTGCCTTCTTAACAACCCTATCAACCCTGGTTGGCAACTTTCAAGGATCGATGTACATGGACACCAAGAATCATACGACTAGCCCAGTATTCGTTATTCCTGTTGCACCTTCCAAAGTGGATCGCCTCAAACTTTTCCACATTAAACTCCATTCGCTACCTCTCAGCCCAGCTCTCAGCTTATCTCTGTCCCTCAGTAACCTGCAACATTCTTCAGTACTATCCACAACTCCACCGACCTTTGAGTCATCCACAAATTTACTAACTCATCTTTCTATGCCCTCATCAAGGTCATGTATAAAAATGACAAAAAGCAGTGGCCCCAAAACAGATCCGTGTGGAATACCACTAGTAACTGAACTCCAGGATGAACATTTCCTATCAACCACTACCCTGTCTTTTTTCAGCTAGCCAACTTCTGATCCAAACCGCTAAATCACAATGAATCCCATGCCTCCATATTTTGTGTAATGGCCTACCGTAGGGAACCATATCAAAAACCTTATTGAAATCCATGTACATCACATCAACTGCTTTACCCTCATCTATCTGGTTGGTCACCTTCTCAAAGAACCCAGTAAGGTTTATAAGCCACAACCTACCCTTCACAAAACCGTGTTGACTATCCCTAATCAACTTATTTCTCTCTAGATGATTATAAATCCTATCTCTTATAACCTTTACCAACACTTTACCGGCAACTGAAGTAAGGCTCACAGGTCTATAATTACCAAGGTTGTCTCTACTCCCTTCTTGAACAAGGGAACAATATTTGCTATCCTCTGGTCTTCACACCACTCCTGTAGACAATGACGACATAAAGATCATAGCCATAGGCTCTGAACCCTCTTCCCTGGCTTTCCAGATAATCCTAGGATAAATCCCATCCCAACAGTATCCAAAACGGTATACTTGTTATTGAGGGGAATGGTCACAGGGAATCCTTGCACTGCCTGCCAGTTCCCTTTCTGTCATCTGACAGCGATCCATCTGCCTTTTTCTTGTGCCTGAAGTGTGACTCAATGGATATTGTTACTGAATCTCATTTTCAATTTTTTCATTAAGAAAAGTGCCATATTTACCACCTCAAAAAGAGAGTTTCTGCCACTAAGGCTTTTTTAAAACTAATATTCTGATCTTTTTAGCTTCCTTACCTAAGCGGAAACATTTATCTCCATCTCCCAAAAGAAAAATTAAAAACACTGTTACACTCAAGAACCCCTCTCAGAGTTTGCTTGAAAAACATCTCCAAAAACAAAGAGTTTCATGCTCCTAGTATCTCCCAATGATGGAAATGTTAAAACATTATTTTAATGTTTTCAATATTTTGTTTCCCTAAATAATAAATTCTCATTTGGGTGCCTAACCAATTCACCCACCCAATTAGCTTTCAAAATAAAGGGAGGCAATGGCTTAGTGTTATTATTGCTGAACTACTAGGCCAGAAACTCAGCTAATGTTCTGAGGACCTGGGTTCAAATTCTGCTGTGGCAGATGGTGGAATTTTAATTCAATAAAGAATATGGAATGAAGATTCTAATGATGGTCATGAAACCAATTCTGACCCTGTCACTTGGCCTGCAACATTAACTCTGTTTCCTCTGCACAGATGCTGCCAGACTTGCTGATCTTTTCCAGCAATTTCTATTTTTGATTTTGAAACTATTGTTGATTGTTGGAAAAACCAACCATCTGGTCGACTAATGTCCCTTTAGGAAAGAAACTTTGTCATCCTTACCTGATCTGGCTTGAATGTGACTCCAGGCTCACAGCAATGTGGCTGACTCTTAACTGCCTTCTGGGCAATTAGGGATTGGCAGTAACTGCTGGCCTGGCCATTAACACTAACATCCCATGAGTGAATTAAAAAAAACTAATTCCTCTGTTTCAGTTTTTGAAGCTGCTTCAATTTTTGTGAAGTCCTACTTTGACAAACTACAACGTCCTTACATTTTCAAAGTTAGATTGCTGATGCAAAGTAACTCGAATCGTTCTGCCTAATTTCTAATCCACTGGACTTAAAAGCCCCAAAGGCCTGCTTTCTGATTTTGAATTCTGTATTAAGCCTGCTTATGACGATGTTCTCAAATTCAATGCTCTCACCTCACAATAAATCATCGATGTGCATCATAGAGATGCCTGAAACTTCCGTCCCTGATTCATCTAGTAAACGATAACAAGGTCCTATTTTCAACTCAAGGCAGCACAATTTTAACAGAATGGACCTTGTTGAACATCTCAATTTTTAAATGGTCTTTTAATATCAATTGATTTGTACGCTTATATATTGTTGCAAAGAAAATCATCAAAATTGCTTTTTCTGCTATCGATAATTCTACTCTTTTATAAGTTATTAATCCCATCAGGAGACATACTTTCTGTGCAAAATAATCTATGTAATAGGGCCAGCTGGTCCTTTATCTGGTGCTTCTATGTATACTCTGAATTCTTTAGGCGTCCTTGTGCTGCATGGTAGGAGAAAGTGAGGACTGCAGATGCTGGAGATCAGAGTCAGATTGTGTGGTACTGGAAAAGCACAGCCAGTTAGGCAGCAGCCAAGGAGCAGGAGAATCAACATTTTGAGCATAAGCTCTTCATCAGGAATGTTGGGGGGAGGGGGGAGTTGGCGGGCAGGGGAGCTGAGAGATAAATGGGGGGGGGGGGGGGGCCGAGGGGGCTGAGAGATAACTGGGAGGGTGGGGCTGGGGAAAGTTAGTTGGAAATGCGATAGGTAGATGGAGATGGGGTATGATGGTGATAGGTCAGAGTGGAGGGTGGAATTGATAGGTGCGAAGGAAGATGGATAGGTAGGACAGTTCAAGAGGGCGGTGCCGAGTTGGAGGGTTGGATCTGGGATGCGGTCGGGAGAGAGGACATGAGGAAACTGGTGAAGTTGAATTGATCCTGTGTGGTTAGGGAGAAGGGGTGTGTGGTCCTAAGGCAGTAAATGAGGTGTTGTTTCTCCAAGCGTCGGGTGGTGGTGGAGGAGGCCCAGGACTTGCACGTCCATGGCGGAGTGAGGGGGAGTTAAAGTGTTTGGCCACAGGGTGGTGGGTTGGTTTAGTGTGTGTCCCCCAGAGATGTTCTCTGAAATGTTCTGCTAGTTGGCGTCCTGTCTTCCCAATGTAGCGGAGACCACAGTGAGAGCAACGGACACAGTAGATGACGTTTTTGGAGGTGCAGGAGAATCTCTGTCAGATGTGGAAAGATCCTTTGCCATCTTGGATTGAGGTAGGTGTGGGCACAGGGATGAGGGAGCAGGTTTGGACACGGGTGAGGGGGGAGATGTGGCCTATCACCATCACCCTCCAACTTCATCTACCAATGGCATTCCCAGCTACCTTCACCCCAGCCCCAACCCCTCCCATTTATCTCTCAGCTCCCTTGTCCCTCCCATCCCCTCCCCCACCCCCACATTCCTGATGAAGGATTTAAACCTGAAATGTTGACTCCCTTGCTTCTTGGATGCTGCCTGACCGGCTGTGCTTTTCGAACACCACACATTTTGACTCTGTGGTGGTAGTGTACCTATCTCTGAACCAGAAGGCTGGGTTCAAGTCCTGCCTGATCCAGAGTTGTGTCCTAACATTACTGATGAGGTTGATTAGAAAATATTTTACATCTCTTATTGTCTGAAATTTATAACTTGTTGTTTAGCATCTTTTATTAATGTGCCGTCTAAACTATTTGTTGCCATTTAGATTTTCTGTTCACATGGGCTTATCTTTCATTGATATTACTGGTCTGTGCTGTATTTCTTGGCCTTGTTTATGTGTGTGCCCTTTATATTGTCTTCTCTCTCTTTCTGGACCATTGCTGTTTCATCTCCTGCTGGTAGTATTAGGGTTTCTTTCAAAGGTTTGTGATCGTTTTTCAGGGATAGATTAGCTTCCACAGGCACCGTTCAAATTTATACTCTTTTCTTGCCTAACATATTTATTCTTCATGTTCCCAATTCATGGCCCTAACTTCCTGTCCCTCATCCTGTACATTCAACCAGCTATGTTTTCCAGTGGTTTTCCCTGCATTGCTTGTAATCACATTTCTCCATGAACTAGCTCTTTCTGGTAACTGTTTGAATGTACTGCTTTTTTCTTGGTCATAGCTCTTCGGAACTGATGGCCTCATTGTGATCATCAGAACTGATCTCTTCTGTATCATGATGTCAGCTCATGTTGTTACAAAACAAGTCAGATCCCAAACTGAAACCTGGCTTGATAGGTTTTTTTTCAAATTTAATAAGGTGGTCTTTCACTGAAGCATGAGCACATAATGAGACAAATTGGTACTTAACAATAAGACAGAAAATTATTATGCAAAACAAACGATGTTACAATAGATAAAAATCAAGCTATTTGATATACCACGACTTGGAAGAGTTCAAAGCAGAGAACAAAAATACAATCCTATTTTTTCCAACACTATCATGTATTGTACTCAAACACAGAGCGAGTTTGCTTCTGTGTCAGATTTAAAGGTTTAACTTAACGGTTTTTTAGCTTTGAGCGTTTGATAGTCTGTTCCTTGACTATTCACACAAGTAAGGTTAGACTTTGTTAACTTTGCATAGCCCCTTCAAAGTTCGAACCAAAGACATCTAACCTGGAACTTTCAAACTAAAATCCTTCCACAGCAACAACTGATTTCAAGCAGTTCTAAACTCTCAGCAGAAACTGATTCACACATTTAACTTCCACCAGAATTTATGTCAACTGAAAAAAAACGCTTTCTAAGCGTTTGCTTTTCTCCTAAGCAAAAAAAAAACCTGAACCTTCTAATCTGAAAGCAAATTAATGCTCCTTAATGTTCCCTCTGCACAGAACACTCTAGCAATACAAACATATTCCCATTATCATCCAAGGGACTCCCTCCATCATGCTGCTTCTAAAACAAAAGTCCTACCTCCACAAATACCAACAAGTTAACCATTAAGCTCCGCCATGCAGAAGAAAAACCGTCACGCTTCTCACTCAAAATCCAAACTCAAAAATAAATGATATTAAAAGATGTAAGTATCACCCAGCATACATCATGTTTTCATTCAACAAACTACCAATTGTAACAGCTGATCCTCATGCCTGTGTAAAATGCAGTCATCGGAATTACCTGATTTCTCGTTATTTTCTACAACTCCTTTCAAATCATATGTAGAGGCACGTTTCCAAATTCATCATGAGCGAATTCCCTCTCATTATCAGTGAGACATTCTGCCAATGGTCCAAGTCCAAACCCTATTCACTTTTCCACGTTTTTGTCCTTGATTATTTTCTCACCTTTGTTGTCACTGAATCTAATTGCCAAGTCCGCAAAATGTAAAATGACTTTTTTTTCCTCACCTCACACCTTTAAATTCATTGCTGCTACCTGGTTGAAATCCCTCCATAAAGCCAGCTTACTATAGGACATGATGAGTCCTTCGTATTTATTACAAATCTCACATCTATGACTTATCTCTTCTATAAGCCTGTTATATTGTTAATGTGTTATTCCTACGTTCTTCCCAAAATGTACAACCTTTTGGAGAATGAATAGGCAAATTGCCTGTGTAATTTCAACACAATTAACTTTTACCGTCTAAATTTCTCTCCCCAAATATCAATAATACAGCTTCAATTTTTTAGTGGAGAGGTTGTATTGCATTAAAGCAGTACGATTCTGAGAGCTGCAAATATGGTAAATTTGTCAATCTTCCATATCTGTCTTCATCTGCTCTTTTTCTCATCAATAATTTATTTAATAACAGTGAACTGTTATTACATCAGTAGTAATCAAATGATTGATTCTGCTAATTTGTAAGGAATGACTAGATTAGACTAGATTCCCTACAGTATGGAAATAGGCCTTTCGGCCAACAAGTCCATACCGACCCTCCGAAGAGTAACCCACCCAGACCCATTCCCCAACTTCACCCCTGACTATGGGCAATTTAACATAACCAATTCACCTGACCTGCACACCTTTGGATTGTGGGAGGAAACCGGAACATCTGGAGGCTACCCACATAGATATTGGGAGAATGTGCAAACTTCACAAAGTCATTTACCCAAGGCAGGAATCGAAGCTGGGTCCCTGGCGCTGTGAGGCAGCAGTGCTAACCACTGAGCCACTATGCCGCCCTAATCTTTTAAAATATTTTAGTAAGTTATCATTCCCATTTCTGAAACTGGTAGAATTCTGAAATCTGTTATTTTTGTTCTGATCCTTATTCTGGTATGATCCCAATTGATGTTGTTACTCGACAAGTCAGATATCAGGATGAAATCTGGCTTGATAAATCATGCTTTGCTTTTAATGTGATGGTCTTTCACTGAAACATAATGCACACAAGGCTATAGAGAAGCTTTAACCATAAAACAGTAGTTTATTACACAAAAGAAAAGCAATATAAAATATACCAAGCTGTGTGCATATAACACAGTTCAAACGGTTTTGAAACACACAGCAAAACAAAATCCCATCTAGTCCCCAATACCTCACTTCTTAGTTAATCAAAATTCGGAGATATTTTCTTCCCGATCTGTAGTTTGGCTTAACTCTTTCTTTTCAATTTTGGTCCTGTGAGCTGTGAAGGTACTCACACAACTGACGGTTTGGATTTTCTCAGTTTTTAAAATTTGCAACATTTTAACAAATACTCGTGGACTGGAAGTATCGCAAACTAAACTTGCTCAGTTAGGCTATTTCCTCACTTTATTTCCTTATCTGTTCTGAACGTACTACTTTTCAAGGAGAGATTTAATTGCACTGAACCCAACAGCTTTTGATCTCATTTTAAAAAAAAACTTGTGCATCCTAAACTCTGCTAAGCTAATGGCTTAATGCTTTCTCTCTCTTACCATAAACCCCTAGAATGTAAATAAACTTCCATTAACATTTCAGAGATCTTTCAGCCACCTTCTTTCTCTGATGCATACTAATTTCAAAGTCATCCACTAGTTTAAAATTCAAAACATACAATAGCATATATAAATCAAACATTTTTTCATCACATTACTCCGAATCTAGGTAGCATTTTTAGCCAGTCTATCCTACATGCTGTGGTCATGTGTTGGCTGTTTATTACTGTATAATTGATAGATTCTGCCACAACACATTCATCACAAACTTCTAGTGATCACCTAGCAACCTCTTTAAGATCCGTGTTTCCATTTTCTGAATCTTCTGTTTTGTATTTAGTTTTAAATACTCCATTGCATTATTTGGAACAATATGTGTGTGATCGTATCTTAAATCATATCTAAAAGATTGATTCATTACACTTGAACACTTCTGGAGTTCATTGCTGTATTCTAAGTCTCAAATTCTCTTTGATTTTCAAAATTGTGAAGTCCTTTTGTCCTTGCTACCCATGTTAAAATTGCTATTTTACACTGTAACCTATGACCTGTATCATTGTGGGTCCACTGACCCTTTAAATTATGTGTCCTCTAGTTTTTCTCTGATGCATCATGATCAATGGAATTTAGGCATTGAATTTCAAGATTCCTCTTGGTGCGTTTGAAGACAGGGACTTAGAAATTTCAAGTCCATCCTGCCACATTCCTGCCCACATCTGACCTGTCTCCCATATTGCGGGCCTGGGGAAGATGTCAGGCCACTGTTTGCCCTTTGGTCTACTAAGGTCCATAAGTGGTCAGTTCACTGTCACTTTAGGGACATAATCTGCCTCTCTGAGAGTTTTGTGGCCTGTGGAGACATGATGAACAGACCACAACTTTCACTGTATGGACTGCTGATAGGCACGAGGATGGGTGTATCTCCTTTTGAGAGGGTGGTTCCTTATGGCCAAGATGGAAACAACCCCACCCTCCCTCCAAGATGGTATCACCCATCTCTCCCTGATGACCTCTGCAGCCTGTGTCCCCAGTATGTTTGGATCAATTAATTAAGCTGTGTAAAACCCCCGAATTGATATCAAATACTGGAGACATCTCTTCTGCTTCTCTAGGGGCTATGTATAGTCACAGCAGGTGCCATTACATTCCTCTAGCACTGTGAGGATTACAGAGCTTGTCCAATTGGATTGGTTGGTAGCTCTCTAGAGAGGGAGTTCCTTCTTGATGGGGACAGAATCTGATTGTATTAAGGCCACCCCCGGTTTAAATTACAGTGGGGCAGCCAGATTCCTGGTCACTGAGGTGTCATAGCATCATAGAGATATACAATATGGAATCAGATCCTTCAATCCAATTTGTCCATGCCGACTAGATATCCTAAATTAATCTAGTCCCATTTGCCAGCATTTGTCCCAGATCCCATGAAACCTTTCCTATTCATATACCAATTCAGGTGCCTTTTAAATGTTGTAATTCCCTGTGCCTATTTATCCTATCCATGCCCCTCATGATTTTATAAACCTCTATAAGGTCAGCCCTCAGCCTCTGACAGTCTAGGGAAAATAGCCCCAGCCTATTCAGTCTCTCTCTATAGCTCAAATCCTCCAAGTCTGGCAACATCCTTGTAAATCTTTTCTGAACCCTTTTGACTGACTGATCATGTGTTGGTAAACCATCCCCTAGTGAAGTTCTCCACTTCGTTTTGCCGGCTGATCTTGATAACTAAAAGGCTCCCATTTCCAAACTGGGGTTGGTGCATTGAAAGGGCAAATTTGGCATGGCAGGGTGCAGCCCAAAATTGACCCCCATCCTTAATTTTACACCTTCTATATGGCCAAACTCTATTCAAAGATGTTTATGTGAACTGCTTATGCCAATATGTCTAAGATCATGAATCTTTAGAATGTGAAAGCATCCATTAAGATCTTTTTCAACATACCTCAACTGAGGTTTTGTTATTTATGCTAATTATCCTCCTGTCTCCATAGTTCCTGCACTTCAATTTTCTGTCAACATTTTAACATTTGTTCTCAGGATTTGGTCTTGAGAAGATACTGTTGGACTTCCTTCTTTAACCACTGTAGGCCATGTGATATTTTACAATGTTGCCCCAGCACTAATACTGTCTCAGTAAGCATTGATACCACTGATGTAATATTTGCCATGAGAGAGCTGAAGTGCATTATGGCGTAATCTAGTCATGATTGAAAGGAAAGTGAAAACTTAAAAAATGAAAATTTATTATAAGACCATGTTTCTTAAAATAGCTTTTCTAAAATGCAGACAAAAGGAATAAGTTAAAAACGCAACTAATTATATTGCCAGAGTTTAGTTAATTGGGTTTGCGTTCCTGAAAAAGCTAACAATTGCTTTAAGAAATTAAATTGAGTTCATTAAGTACTTAATTTACCCATGAAAGGCAATAATTATTTAAAATATTCTCAATAAAAAGACTGTGAACAATTAAAATAAATAAGTAAAATGAAAGCCATTCAAGGTTACCACATGTAAATGTCATAATGATTACTCGTGTGATGTGAGCAGTCACTGTTATCACATTTCATATGCTTCACTTATGCTTAATAATAACACAAACTAAAATATTGCAGTCAAATTCAGCGGGACCATGTGCATTCTGTTGTAAAACTATTTCAAATACTTCAGTCGCTGAATAATCAAAAGACATTGCAAAGGAAATTAGATTATGGACTGTCTGGATAGGTGCTTTGGAATTAAAATTACTGTGGAGATTAGACTGAGGGAGCCTGTATGTAATTCAGAATTATAGTTAGCAGAATGAGGTCATGAAAGGTTTGCCAGTTCAAGTCGTTGGAGCCTGAAATAAGCAATAATCATGTCCATTTTTGGGTATCAGGTTTTACATTATTTGTTTTCTCTCGGGGCTTCAGCAAGCAGCTTGAGTTTGAAGCTCAGCATCTTTAGTCTCCCTTCCAAGGGTTGTGACACTATTGACAGAATCAGCTAACTTTGCTGAGATTGCAAAATGCAGTTATCTCATGGTAAAAGCTGCACAAGGCTGCTCAAAGAACATCAGATGGGTTATGCAGTATACTGCCATCCTCCTTTTCTCAATGAATGAAGGACAATTCCTTTCATATACAGAAAAAATATTTATCTTAAAATCTTTAATGATAAAGGAACAGATTAATAAGCAAAAATTACTATAATCGTAACAAATATTCATTAGACTTTGGAAAATGTTATTTGACATTAATATTCAATTAACCTATCCCTGTCTGACAAACTATTTTTATTCTTTAATAACACCTTCATGCTGAAAGCAACCAGCACTGATCCAACTACAAAAGTGGAATTTTCCTTTCGGAATTTGGCGGCTGGGGTAAGGGTCAGAACTCCCAACACCTTCCTCCTCCGTTCTACTGAACTTTATGGCTTGAAGACCCATAGCCTCTCTTCTTGACTCTCAGCCAGCTTAGGTGCTTAAGTGGGCTATTTAAGGCCTCCTCCTGTTTCTGCTGCTACTATCCAAATGGTGTTCATGAGTTTCATCTTTCAAGGTGCACAATGAGCAAACCAGCAAGTGGAAAGGGATCCCTTCACTCAAGTTTATTTTGTGTGTAATGAGGGTCCAGGCATAGGGATGGAGAGAGCAACCCACTGTCCATCGTCCTCCACTTTGTGGCCCCCTCTTTTGCCATCACTCACCTGTGGCTGGGGATGCAGTGGTGATATCTAAGCCTTGCGTAGGTGTTGTGTTGGCAGCAATAGGAGTGTCCCTGTTCAATAGAGCTGCTCAGCCTCCAATTGGATAATATTGCTCAGTAGACAAGATCTTCACCCCTGAAACCAGCACTTTTACTTCCCTAAAAGTGGAGACACTTGTTCTTCGGTCAGTAAGTACGACCCCTATCACTTCCATAAATATCACCCAGCAGTGATTTTCTATTTTCAACTTCTGGCAAAGCAGATTCCAGTAGAGGGAGTGATCGCATGGGAACCCTGTCCATATTGTTGAAGTGAGATTGAAAATCAGCCAATCTAATTGTCAGATAAAGGGATGACTAGATTCTCTGGACCATTGAAATAGCAGTAGGATGGCACCTGAATAGAATGCTTCAACTGTTGATCTTCCATGTACTCTCTGCTATAGATACTTAATTGCAATCATTTCACAATAATATCAAGCAATGTTTAAAACAATACCTGAAATTTGGACAAATGTTCGGTAATGTTGCTAGAACCCGTGCAACAACGTGACCAATATGAAGGCTCCCACAGGGCATGAGATGTGATTGGCTGATAAATCAAACTATTTTACAGAAATCACTGCCACTCACCCATTCTGATGTTGTTGTTCCTTGCTGACTATTGTGCTAAATCTTGAACCAATTTGAACTAGTGCAGAAACTGCACCCAGAGGTGCAGGGTATTTGCAGTTAATGAGACCTCTTGGCTAAAGCAGCTTTAAGATATGCAAACCTAGGTCTCAGGGTGTGAAAGTCAAGTAAAACTCATTCTTCTGGATCTAAATTGAATAGACTTTATAAATACAGTATAGACATAAGATTGTTGCATTGATATCTACCTATGTGTTTTTATGAACCAATGAAGAGTTATTAACTATGGCTTTCATTTAATTGTGACTCTTACATTGAAACAAAATATAGAAGAGACAGCAGAGTATTTGTTCAGATTTTTACTTAAGCCTGATGCAGTTTTGGTATTTCATCCCTTTACAGTACAAGCAGTTGCCATGTTAGACATACGTATCTTACTGTTGTGCACACTGGTTCAAAGCACTGTTTGTCCACCCCTCCCCGTAGAATATACATCAAAAGCCATTGTCCTCTAGCATTAGATATCCTATTGCATTCAGCAATAATATCACAAATGATGCAATGTAATTAACTTGGTTTTAGCTTCATAGATTATAATTAGTGAATGAGTACAACCGAACTGAAATCAAATAGAATAGATAAGGAAATCAGCAATGGTCTAACTGTTTTGACAGAGAGAAATGAGTAGTTCAACCCCTAATTTACAATCTTGTCACAAAACTTATAATCTAAATCTGCTGGTAGATATGTAAAAGCTGAACTGTCAGGCTCTATTCATATTGCTCTCTAATGCTTTCGTCAGGACACTTCCTAGAATAGCAAAGCTGTCATTGTGCAATGCAAGATATCGATCTAGATTTCTTTCAATGTCTTCAGCAGTGCATTTAGTTTCCCTTCCAGGCACAAAGGCTAGAACTCAATAATGGTATTCATTTTCCAGACATCCATGCATCTTTTGATATCATTCAAAAGGTTCAAAATATATTCTGAATGTCAAAGTAGTGCCATAGGGCTAAAATATCATTGAGAATTATGGTTATTGCAACATTTAATGGCTACAATTGTGTTGTGCATTCAGTGACCCAGAAAGGACACTCCTAACTTGGTACTGCTCATTACTTCTTCCTTTTAAGAAAAGGATTCCTAAACATTTTTTTTTAAAGAGAGCAGTAGTCAAAATGCTGGATGTTCTCTTGTGAATTTATCCCACACAAGTGACTTTGATTATGGAATTTTTACTTTTCACTAAATTAAAAACTTAGCTAAGAGGAAGAAGCTTAGCTCATTTATATACACCTTAAGTTTACCTTTGGAAAAGCATTGTGGTGTAAAGTAAGTATGCAGAAGAAAGTTGGAGTCATTACTTAAAATAAGTAACCAAATAACAATGAATAAATAATGACTAAAATCAATAATACAATTTACACATGAAAAGCAAATAATTATGTTTTAATGCAATGTTATGAGACTAAAATCGATAATTATTTTCTAAGCTGTGGTTTTACCAGGGCTGTCTGTTCCCTGGGAGAGAAGGCATTCCCTGATTTTCAAGAAGCCTGTCACACAGATACTGTGTTAGAGGCAGACTTTCACCCCAAAGCCTGATACAGCAGCATGTTGAACAAACACAGCAGTGCCAGAACCTAATAATGGGTGAATCTGGAATGACAAAAGGGAGGAGGAGGCGATGAGGAGACCTGGACCCCTGTAGACAGGCAGGTCTAGGGTTTTAGCAAAGGGTGGAGAAAGAGAGAGAGATAAGAAAGTAGATTGGTAAGGTCCTGTGGAGTGATGCCAATCAAAGGAACCTTGGAGTGCAGGTTGATAGTTCCTTGAAAGTAGAGTCCCAGGTAGACAGGATAGTGAAAACGACGTTTGGTACGCTTGCCTTTATTGGTCAGTGCAATAAGTGCAGGAGTTGGGAGGTCATGTTGCGGGTGCACAGGACGTTGGTTAGGCTACTTTCGGAATATTGTGTGCAATTCTGGTGTCCTTTCTTCAATAAAGATGTTGTGAAACTTGAAAGGGTTCAGAAAAGAAATACAAGGATGTTGCCGGGGTTGGATGGTTTGAGCCACAGGAAGAGGCTGAATATGCTGGGCTGTTTTCCCTGGAGCATCTGAGGCTGAGGGGTGACCTTATAGAGGTATATAAAATCATGAGGGCATGGTTAGATGAATAGTCAAGGTCTTTTCCTCAGGGTAGGGGCATCCAGAACTAGAGGGCATAAGTTTAGAGTGAGAGGCGAAAGATTTAAAAGGGATCTAAGTGACAATTTTTTTATGCAGAGGGTGGTGCGTGTATGGAATGAGCTGTCAGAGGAAATGGTGGAGGTGGGTACAACTACAATATTTAAAAGGCGTCTGGATGGGTATATGAATATGAAGGGTTTAGAAGGATATGGCCAAATGCTGGCAAAGGTGTCTAGATTAATTTAGAATATCTGGTTGTCATGGATGAGTTGGACTGAAGAGTCTGTTTCCATGCTGTAGAGCTCTATGAGATGAAAGAAAAAAGGGAGTGCAGTAACATCTTGGGTCAGGGTTGGGGGGGTGGTTAGTAGCTATCCCAGTGCAGTTGCTGTTGATGTGCCCCTCCCTTCCCATTTTCTCAAAGAAGCACTTTCAAACATGACAACCTGGTCCACCTTTCGATCTTCAGTATTTTATGGCTGTACAGGTGGAATTTGGAAAGTAATTGCCAGTTAATTAGGGTTTTAAAGGCCTCAAAAGGTCTAAGCATGTGCTAGTTGGTGCCTCTGAGTTCTGTGGAACAAGTCAGATTGGGCAAAGGCTATGCACCTGACATATTTTATGTGCTACATCCTCCACCCAAAACACACCCAACAGCTGGCAGAGATATTCATCCCCTACTTCTTTTGCTTCAAAATGGAGAATATTTCAATCGAACAAATGAGGATCCAAAAGAGCTAATTTTGCTGCAAGTTTGATGGTATGTTACTGCATGCAAAAGGTACTTAAAAATATTCATTGTTCTTTGATTTGAACTGTATTCAGTTCATTTTATTAAGTATTATTTTAAAATCAAAGTATCAACTTCATTTGTCCAAAACATCAATTAGGCAGGTATTTTAATTGCATTATTTTACCAATGATCACTATAACAAGTTCATTCTTGCCTTTTGACATTTGTCACTGCAGTTTAGGTGAAATAAACTTGTATTCTGTTCATATTTTTGAATTTTAACAAGCAAGTATATCTAAGTTCTGGATTAGTGGTGCTGGAAGAGCACAGCAGTTCAGGCAGCATCCGAGGAGCAGTAAAAAGCAGTAAATTCCTGATGAAGGCCTTTATTCCTGATGAAGGGCTTTTGCCCGAAACGTTGATTTTACTGCTCCTCAGATGCTGCCTGAACTGCTGTGCTCTTCCAGCACCACTAATCCAGAATCTGGTTTCCAGTATCTGCAGTCATTGTTTTTACCTCGTTGATTTTAACCCTACTGCGAATCTTCTTGCAAGGATGCCTGCCTTGAAGAAGTTTTCCTCCTCTCTCTACAAGAATCTCAGGGAGTCCCTCTCCCACTGCAATTCCCAGGTCATTTCCTCTGCCCTGAAGCTCTTCCTCCCTGACCTATCACCTTCATCCCCTCCCCACTCACCCATTGTACACTATGCTACTTTCTCCCCACCCCCACCCTCCTCTAGCTTATCTCTCCACGCTTCAGGCTCACTACCTTTATTCCTGATGAAGGGCTTTTGCCCGAAACGTCGATTTCGAAGCTCCTTGGATGCTGCCTGAACTGCTGTGCTCTTCCAGCACCACTAATCCAGAATCTGGTTTCCAGTATCTGCAGTCATTGTTTTTACCTCTCACTGTCTGAACCTATTACAAATTTGATCCAAGCATAGAAAAGTGGGATGAACTTCAGAAGTGAGATGAGAGTGACTGTCCTTGACATCATGGCAGTATTTGGCCTGGTGCAGCATCAAAGGACACTAGCAAACTTGGGGTCACTGGCTGGAGGTATACCCAGGGGGCAGAAGAATAGGTGTGGTTGTTGGAGGCCACTCATTCTTGTCCTCAGATATCACCATGGGAGCTCCTCAGGATAGTGTCCAATGTCCAGCTATCTTAAGCTGCTTCATCAATGACCTTTTGCCCATCAGAAGGACAGAAGTAGGCCTGTTCACTGATGATTGCATAGTGTTTAGCTCCTTCTGTGACTCCTGAGATAGTGACTTAGTCCATGTCCCTGTGCGGCAAGATCTGTGCATGATCCAGTCTTAGGCTGGTAAGTGACAAGTAATATTCAGGTCACACAAGTCATATGTGATAGCCATTTATGACAAAAGCTATTTCCCCATGATAATCAATGGCATTACCATTACTGAATTCTCCTCTCTCAACATCCCTGGGGTTACCATTGACCAGAAACTGAACAGGAAAAAATGAATAAATCATGCAGTTACAAAAACAGGTCAGAGGCTAGGAATTCTGTAGCAAATAATTTGTCTTCTAACTTGTCAAATTCACAAGTCAGGCATATGATGAAAGGCTCTCCACTTGCCTAGAGAGTGCTCCTCACCAATATTCAGTTTGGAGCTCCATTAAGTATATTTTTATTTAATATGCATAGGGCCTCCTTACTTAAAGTTGTGGTCTTATATCTGAAAATTGGGAGTTTAAATTAAACAAATGTAAGTGAAGCATGGTTTTCTATACGAATCAGTATTAAAGTCAGAGTCTGGATGTCACTTGTCTAGAAAAACCAATATACTGCAGTGCTTTGTATTTAGCTGATGACTTGAAAACTAAACAAAGTCAATAAACATGAGAGATACCATATTAAATAAAGGGAAAGCATTGCAATTCACATGGTGGTTTTTAAAACAATCTTTTCAGGGAATTCAGTGGGCAGTTTTTTACCAAGTCAACATATCTTAATGATAAAGTAGTATTCATTGAACAATAAATTGGTAATCACAGTCCAACAAATACTACAACATCAATAAATAATATTAGAAACTAACACAGAAAATGCTGGAGATAATGAACAGGTCTGGCAGCATCTGTGGAGAGAGAAAAAGAGTTAATATTTTGAGTCTATTATGACTGTTCTTCAGAAGTATTCTCTCTCCATAGATGCTGTCAGATCGGTTGAGTTTTTCCAGCATTTTCTATGTTTTCTTCCTGATATTCTATCCAGTAATATTCCAGAAAGAGAGATTTGGTAAACAGAGCTCATCTTTCTTATTAATTCTCCATTTTATTGGTTTAGGTTGCTGATAGAAAACAATAGCCTATCTTGCATATTGACAAAAAAAACTCCTCAGTATTTAAGTGCATCCATATTTGACAGCATCATCTATGCTTCATACAAATTAACTAGAGAGACAATAGGGCCCCTTAAAGATCAACGAGGTCATCTGTGTGTGGAACTATAGGAAATAGAAGAGATACTAAACAAATATTTTGCATCAGTTTTTACTGTGGAGAAAGACATGGAAGTGAGGGAACTTGGGAGATAAATATTGATGTCTTGAAAACGGTCCACATTACAGAATCTGCTGGAGATCTTTGAAAAAACATAAAGGTTGATAAATCTCCGGGACCTGATAAAGCATAACCCAGGACGTTGTGGGAAGTTATGGAAGAACTTGCAGGGCAGCGAGTAGAGATATTTTCATCATCTGCATCCACGGATGAGATACCGTGTACTGCAGGGTGGCTAGTATTGTCTTTATTTAAGAAAGGCTGGGTACTATGGACCTATGAGTCTGACATGAATTGTGGGTATGTTATTGGAAAGGATTCTGAGAGATAGGATTTATATGTATTTGGAGAGGAAAAGATCAATTAGGGATCGTCAACATGACTTTGTGCATGGGACGTCATGTCTCACAAACTTGACTGAGCTTTTTGTGGACGTAATCAAAACAATTGATGAGGACGGAATGGTAGACGTTATATAGGTGACTTCATTAAAGCCTTTGACAAGGTTTAGTAAAGTTAGATCACCATGGGATTGAGGGAGAGCTTGCTAATTGGATCCAAATTTGGTTTGATAGTAGGAGACCAAAGGTGCTGGTAGAGGGTTGTTTGTCAGACTGGAGGCCTGTGACCAGCAGCATTCCACAGGGATCAGTGCAAAGTCCACTTTTGTTTGTAATTTATATAAATGGTATAGATGAGAGTTTAGGGAGGCATGGTTAGTAAGCTTGCAGATAACATCAATATTGTTTATATAGTCACAGTGAAGAAGGTTATCTAAGATTAGAAAGGGATCTTGATCAGTTGGGCCATGGGCCGAGGAGGAGCAGATGGAGTTTAATTTGAATAAATATGAGGTATTGCATTTTGGTAAAATGAACAAGAGCAGAACTTATACAGTTATTGGTAGGCAACTGGATAAGTTGAAACTTTATTGCTGGAACAGCACAGCAGGTCAGGCAGCATCCAGGGAACAGGAGATTCGACGTTTCGGGCACAGGCCCTTCTTCAGGAATGACAGAAGGGCCTGTGCCCGAAACGTCGAATCTCCTGTTCCCTGGATGCTGCCTGACCTGCTGTGCTGTTCCAGCAATAAAGTTTCAACTTTGATCTCCAGCATCTGCAGACCTCACTTTCTCCAGGCTCCTGGATAATACTGAACAGAGTAATCGCTGGATATAGGTTGATGGGGTGGTTAAGAAGGCATTTAGCATGCTTGCCTTCATTGCTCAGACCATTGAATATATAGGTGTTGAGATGTCATGTTGAGGTTGTACAGGACGCTGGTGGGGCCTCTTTTGGAGATCTGAATACAGTTCTGGTCAGCCTGTGATAGGTGGAATTTTATAAAACTGGGGAAGGTTCTGAAAAGATTTACCTGGATGCTGCCAGGAATAGAGGAGTTAGGTGATAAGGAGAGGCTGGATGTCCTGGAAGTTTTTTCATCAGAGCATGAGATTGAGGAGTGATGTTATTGAGGTTTATAAAATCATGAGGAGCACAGATAAGGTGAATAGCAAAGGTCTTTTCCCTCCAGTGGGCGAGTTCAAAACTAAGGAGTATCTTTTTAAGATGAGAAGGGAAAGATTTAAAAGGGACCTGAGGGGCAACCTTTTCAACAACACATGGTTCATTTGTGGAATGAATTATAAGAGAAAATGGTAGATGCAGATACAGTTACAACATTTAAAAGACACTTAGATAGGCACGTACGTGGGAAAGGTTTAGAGGAATATGGACCAAACACACGCAAATGGGACTGGTTTTGTTTGGGAAACTTGGTCGGCATGGACAAGTTGGAATGAAGGGTCTGTTTTCATGTTGTACAACTCTAATATTATACCTTTGACATTCGAGCGACAGATAAAAAGAAATAAGCTGACACTCAGTTGCAGAATCACTGACAAAATGTCATTTTCACAGAAGCAATCTGAGATTATTGTCAAGTTTCAGATTGTGCACTAATTTGTTTCTTTGGGCTAAATGCCAGCTTTTGCATCACACCTGCATGCTTATATAACTTCACTAACAAACATTTGAATGCATTGCTTCAAGTTATTTATTTTTAAAGATCATATGGATTATTTTCTTTCCTTTAAAACACCCTGGACCAATGCTGGTTTCAACAGAGAGATTGGGCAGGTGACATGCTCCCAAGTCTAAAACTATGCCCTGAAAATAGCTTTTGGGAGATATGCAAAAGCAGTCAGAGACAAATCTCTTTTTCTACTTCCCACCAATGCTATATCTCATCATATTGTCTCCTCCTTTTAATTGTTTTTCCAATTTTTACATAATGTTACCAGTATTACATAAAAGGTAGAGGTGAAATAAAATAACTGAAAATATTACGATAAAACAGCTTGTATCGATGTTGATATGCAGAGTCTTTGATTGGAGTGTGACTGCATTTGAACATAGATAAACTATTAGCTGAAGAGAAAGCAAGGAAAGCTAGCTGCAGGGGAAGTCATATCAATAGCATGGTATAAGGTGTGGTGTAGTCAGTAGAAAGTTGACTCCTTCAGTCAATCCATAGAAATGACATGGAAACAGGTGTTTTTAGCAATTGAACTAAGTTACAGGAGACTATGAATACAGAAATACAGAATATTCCTAGAAAGATGCTTAATGTTATACAAATACCAGGCAATTACCATCTTCGACATGGAAAAAAAATCTAAACATCTCCCCTTCAATAACATTGCCATCACAGAGTCCACCAGGACCAATATCCTGGGGCTTAGAATTGACCAGAAACTGAGCTGGAATGGCCATATAAGTACCATGGCTACAAGGACAAGTCACAGGCTAGAAATTCTGCAGAAAGAAACCACCAATTCCCCAATCCAACCACCATGATGGAATTATCTTTAGTTGCCGAATTGGGTGTAGCTCCAACACCAAAATGATTCGAAACCTATTCACCACTTTAAACATTCACACCCACTACAACAACACAATGATTGGAAACTCATTCACACCCTTCACCACCAGTGCACAGTGGCAGCAGTGTATCATCTGCCAATATTGAAAAATTGGAAGTTGTCCATTTAAAACGAAGATGAAGCAAAACTATTTCTTTGGAATGCTCTTCACAAAATGGTAGTGGGCATCGCATCCTTGAGTAGTCTTAAGACAAAGGTGGATAAATTCCTATTTAGCAAGAGGTGAAAGTTTATCAGGGTGGCCAGGAATGTGGATTTTAAGCTATAATCCAATCATTTGTCACCTTACTGAACTGGCAGAGTGGGCTTAAGGGCAGAATAGACTTCTTCTATTCTTACGTATGTATCTGAAAAATTTACTGCAGCAACTTTCCAATGCCGTTTTAATAGCACTTCCCAAAACTGTGGTGTCTGCCGTTAAGAGCAGGGCAGAAAACACTGGGGATTTCACAAATTGAATATTCCTCAAAGCCACGTATCATTCTCATTTGAAACTTTAACACTTCGTTCCTCCATTGCAGCAGTTCAACAAGGCAGTTCACCACTACCACTTCGAGAGAAACAAGGATTGGGCAATAACTGCTGATCGTGCTAGCATTCCAAGAACATTTTTTAAAATTTAAATTGCATCTGATCAGAATATCTCAGATTGAAGCTACTGTACATAATGGAAATAAAATACAAACTGCTGAAATGGATACTCCACAGAACGAACAGAAGTTACAATTGAAAGAGACCTAACCTAACTCTTCCATTATTGCATATAATCAAATGGAGTACTAGTAAACAAAATTAATATAATATTGGTTAATAATGCCAAATCATTTGAATTTATGTTCCAAAATGTCAAGCTAAAGCTGCACAGTGCTCACATCAAGCTATAGCTGAAGTGCTGCACTTGATTCCAGTATTTGCAATGTAAAGAACTGCGTTGTCAGTGCAGGCAGAGATCAATAAAACTGATCCCAAATGTCAGGCAAAACTCCTGCAGTAAACTTGTGGGAATCTGAAGACGCAACATTTTTGAAGAGGCACTGGCTATGATCTGATAGATAAAAGTAGAATCAAGAGAGGAAGAGTTTATTAACAAATTCTATTTCTTCAATCTATGTTATGTACAATGTTAAACATCTAAACTTTTCTCAAAAAAACATTCTTGCAGGAAACTGAGAAAGAAAGATAAGAGAAAGATAAGAGTGCTAAAAGGTGATGAGGGTGACACTTTTTGTAAGATATATTCTGCATCTTCACTTGTGAAGTATTGAAATATTTAGGACATCATATGTAATAATTTTGTTAAAATAAGATGCTATTAAATTCAAATAATCAGACAGAAGTAGAGGGACATAAGTATGAGGACTAAGTCTAATTGAAAGTAAAATAGACAAGAAAGAGTTCTAATTAAAGGAACTCAGCAGGTGCCAGAGCATGCAGTTTAAAGTTCATCCTTTTGCTATTGTCCACTCTCACTCAAGCCTCACAGTCACCCTCCTTTCTGCACAAGCCATGGTGAGGGAGTCCAGAATTAGAGGGCATAGATGCAAGGTGAGAGGGGAAAGATTTAAAGGGACCTAAGGGGCAACTTGTTCACCTAAAGGGTGGTGTGTGAATGGAACAAGCTGGCAGAGGAGGTGATGGAGGCAGGTCCGATTCCAACATTCAAAAGGCATCTGGATGGGTACATGAATAAGAAAGGTTTAGAGGGATATGGGCCCAATGTTGACAAAATAGGACTAGATCAGTTTAGGATATCTGGTCAGCATAGACGATTTTGACCAAAGGATCTGTTTCCTTGCTATACATCTCTACGACTATATAGGAGATGCACACTACATGCAAATTTTCCACATAATATATAGATATAAAGATCTTGTATATAGGAGTACTTTCACTTTACTAAACCTAGTTCCATTGTGTTTGTCATTATTATGGGCATTTTTAAAGTGGCCCCACAATATTAAAATATTACATTTATATTACACTGCAAATAAGAAGAGGGTGATAATCAGCTTCAGAATTTGATAATTTCAAAGGCCTAACCTATACATGACTGTTTATATAAAATTTAAAAGCTGAAGTGATAGTTACACGTTTTAAAAGTACTGTTGAAACTTTAATGCACCTCTGTTTTAATGCAATTTGAGTTAATTACAATGACTATTATGAGAAAACTACATTTTTTCCACTAGCAAGGCAAACTTAATAGTAATTGATAACTCCACCATGTTTGTAAAACTGATCATGGCGACGTCATGACAGAATCTAGTAAAGAAAGTGGCATAGTGATTTCACATTCCGTAGGATCTTTTAACTTGAAAGCGAAGGGCAAACCTCGAGCTGATGTTTGCATAAATCCTTTACTGGCAATACAGTTATTTATGGCTTAACAAAGAAGTGGAATGTGTTAAGATTTGCAAAGTAGAATTTGAAACTGGTCAAAAATCTTCATATCCATTTATATATTACAAGTTTTGAACCTTGTATATAAGTTGACCAGGATTTTAGCACTATATGAATAAATTATATAATTTTTATTTTAAAAACACATTTCCTTTTAGTTGATTGCAAAATTAGTGTGTAAAACTAACAAGAAAAAAAAATGATAAAGGAAAAATCATTTGTGAAATTCAGAAATTGCACAACTAATTTAAAGAATCACTTTGAAGCTCTAACAGGAAGTACATAGCGGTGGAAAAAGTTTTATGGAATCATAGAATCCTTACAGTGTGAAAGCAGGCCATTTGGCCCATCAAGTCCACACCAATCCTCCAAAGAGCATCCACCTAGACCCAGCCCCCATTCTATTCCTGCAAACCTGCATTTCCCATGGATAATTAACCTAGTCTGCACATCCCTGGACACTATGGACAATTTAGCATTGCCAGTCCACCTAACCTGCACATGTTTGGACTGTGGGGGAAAACCGGAGCACCTGGAGGAAACCCTGGCAGACGTGGGGAGAATGTGCAAACTCCACACAGACAGTCGCCTGAAGGTACAATTGAACCTAGGTACCTGGTGCTGTGAGGCAGCAGTGCTAACCACTGAACCACCATGCTGCCCAATTTAACACTAATTTATTTAATTGAATGGATCTTCAAAAGTATTTGACAAGCTATAAAATTTATGATTGTTGTTATTGTACATATTAATTACATATTAATTATTTCTAAATTGAATTACTGCTACTTGAAATTTGGCCAAGAAATCTTTCTTGGGAGGAAGGAGTGTGTTGTTAAAGGGATAGAATAGTAAAAACACCTTCCTTAATTTAAGCTAAAAGCACATCGCAAAAAAAACATGCAAGGAGATATTTTATTTGATATTCAATTTCGTTAGGCCATTTGATGTATAAAAGCACACTTAGGGGGAGGGCAGTAACTACAAACAGAACATAATACAAGACAATAAAATCGATTCATACCTGGACTACTACTAAGTTATTGGTGTCTCTTGGGGAATCTGTATTGTGTGCAGCAGCTTGCCGTAAAATATCCACTGTGTAACTGTCAAAAGTTATTGGGTGAGAATACTCTATATAATCCTTGAGTTATTAGAAGAGACATGATGTTGCTTTGAGTTTAATGGGAATGTTTCATACTTAGATGGAAAAAAATTTTGTTTCGGTTTAATAACCACCTTTGTGATGATTCTGGATAACTGAACACACATTTAACTCATAATATAAAGTCGCCATGTGAAAGAGGTGGTTGCCTATCTTGTACTAATTGAATATTAAATAACTGGAGGTTAGAGCTTTTCTGACTGTTATATGGAGAGTGTTAGATTTACAACTGATTTTTCCAATAGAAGACCAAAGATCCACAAATAATCCAAAGGTAATATGTTTCTCAACGAAGTTATTTGAGGTATGGAGCCATTTCCCTGAGTGAAAATAAACAAAATATGAGGCCATATATGTTATATGGGCCTGCCAGATCACACCATCGTATGAGCTGCTGCTTATGAATAAAGTTGCTGTCATCGTCATCATCTTTAAGTGTGGTAAACTACAGTGCTCAGCCTCATATAGAGGGAAACACTTCATGGTTTAACAGTAAAAGTGTTTTGTAGTAGACATGATTTTGGTCCATTGCATTTCAGTATCTTGTTGCAGGTCACACTGATATGATAAATAATGTCATGCAGATTTTAAGAGGGACCAGATGCTAGATTTCACTTTTCTCGATCCTAAGCTATTCTTCCAACAATCGAAGAGTGTGGCGCTGGAAAAGCACAGCCGGTCAGGCAGCATCCAAGGAGCAGGAGAGTTGACGTTTCGGGCATAAGCCCTTCATCAGGAATTAAGTCAAAACATCAATTCTCCTGCTCCTGCTGCCTGACCTGCATTGCTTTTTCAACACCACACTCTTTGACTCTGATCTCCAGCATCTGCAGTCCTTTCTTCTGTTTCTTTCTTCTGTTCTTTCAACAAGTTCACACGTCGTCATCATCGTAACAGCTGGTGCTTATGCTGTTACGCACACCTCTGTGTTGTAGCTGGATTAATTACTGAATTTCCAATTTATTGTCAGCTAAAGAGACCAGTGCTCAACCTGCAGTTCAACATCTTGCATTGCTCATAGCTTTTCCTCTGTCCAGAAAATGAAGTAATGATACTTCATTGCAGAGCAAAGTTTATTGTGAGATGAAGGGAATGAAAGAGCTTCATAAGTTATTAGAGTTCTGCACCATTGATCAGGATGTTTACTCCTCCAGTGCGTAGCATATCACAAGAGTAACAACCCCATCAAGCGGAAGAGCAGAGATTAGCTTTCATTCCTAATGAAGGGCTTTTGCCCGAAACATCGATTTTCCTGCTCCTCGGATGCTGCCTGACTGGCCGTGCTTTTCCAGCACCATTCTAATCTAGACTCTGATTTCCAGCATCAGCAGTCCTCACTTTTGCCCAGAGGTTAGCTGTTCTATCTATTTGGCTTCTGACCTGAGTTGAAAATGTGTTGCTGGAAAAGCGCAGAAGGGCTTATGCCCGAAACGTCGATTCTCCTGTTCCTTGGTTCATGCGTGACCTGCTGCACTTTTCCAGCAACACATTTTCAGCTCTGATCTCCAGCATCTGCAGTCCTCACTTTCTCCTGCTGATCTGAGTTGCACTGTCAAGGTTTTAATCAGTTCTCTGTGGACAGAGATAAATCTAGGATGCGTAAGCCCTCATGAGTAATAACTTCAGATGCCAAGGAAAGGATGACATCAAAGGTGATGAGCTAGAACTGAGATACTTGAAGCACAGCTGGCAGAGCAACAATCAGGGTAAAGTGCAGAAATGAAATGATTTACTGGGACTGGAGGTACATCAGCCTTTGAGTTGGCCGATATCATTGGCCATAGTTTTACAAAGGAAAGTAAATATGCTACAAACTGATATCGATGCTACTGCCGTCTGGATTGCCCCATTCTCTTCGCCTATTGCTAGTGATCAGAGGGAGCAAGGAATATTTTAAACATGCGAGTAGCCTAATTTTGCTGTTGTAACTAGTTGAAAAGTTTTGTGATTACTGCCTACTTTCACATTGCAAATGACAGAATATTCTTCCCTGCTGCACTACATTAGAAAGAATTTACAGATCTGCACACTATGAATAAATAATTTAAGTTTTAATATAACACATGGCTTGTCAATTTTCATTCAGACAACTGTGGAGATTTTCTATCTAGCAGTATCTTGATTTCCCCTTTGTAATGGAAAAGTAAGGAAATAACATGAACGAGCTGTGTGTGATTGTAATGCTGAAGACAGGGCTGCAAACAATGATCAATGAATCCTTGCCACTTCCCAGAAACTGGAAGCATTGATCAAGGCTGAGTTAAGATCAAAAGGATCAAAGAATATTGCTGAGCATGAAAGATCTAAGTTTCTTTGAAAATGAATAAAGCAGAAGAAACTCCTTAAGTGTAAATAAAATAAGGCATAGATATGCTAAAAGCACTTCTGCACTTTGCCAAAATATAATGAAACTGGTTTTCCTTTGCTTTGCATCCACATGTTTTCAAGTGCACAAAGCAAGGTAAAACTTGGGGGCAGAGGGCATCAGTCAACCCACTGTTGGCCTGCCTGTGTACTTCAGGCGTTGTTATGCTTTGAAGACATAATTGTTTAAACTGTGTGATAAGTGAGGCAAATTGATGCCAGAGTTGACTGCAGCAAACTTGCTTCATTTCAGGTTGCATTCTTTTTAAGCCAGGTATTGAGTTTCTTGCACTGGGTTTCAGAGGTTAATTGGGGAAGACTGACAATCTTTGACCAAATTAATTAGCAAACAGAGGGAGAAAGGAACAAAATAACTTACATCAATGAAGTAATTTTAACCACTTCAGGATGTTGCAGAAGCATTTCGCAGCCAAGATGGTACCATGACGTTATTAGAAATATAGGCAAATGTTCCTGTCAATTATACACAGAAAGAGCCCACATAAAGCAACAAAAAAACGAGGTCAACTAATTTGCTTTAATGGCTGCTGAGGGGGATATAGAGCCTTGAGAACTCCCTGACCTTGTCTCTGAAAATACAGCGTGAGATCTTTTTGTCTCGTTGAATATCAATTCATACAAAATATGGCCAGTTTCACAATGCAGCCCTCCCTCAAAATGACCCTCAACTGATGAGTTTGATTTTGTGCTCAAATTCCAACATGAGCCTACTACGTTCTAATTTAAAGTGTCTGGTGAACCAGATTGATACCAGATTAAACTGTACCCAAATAAACTGTGAATATGTTTGGACCATCCTGAACATTTAGTCGATGTGAAAGACAAATGCAATCTTTATTTTCCTCTTTTTTTAAAACCACTGAGTCCCAATAATCAATGTACCTTCCCAGACAAGCAGCTGATAAGCTGAACAACATCTTTGAGTCAGGTGCATTACCTGGATAACCTCCAACTTCTTCAGTTCATTTGTGACCTATGCATTATTCTGTGTGCTGCCTTCAAAAGTGATTACCTGAATTTCGTATCTTGGATGGAATTGTAATTGCAGTTGCTGTAAAGAGGGACAACAATAGAACTCCATGTGAGGTGTTGGATGGGACTCCTGGTGATGCCCACAACTGATTCTACTGTGAATCTACAGGGGCAAAAAAAAAATGAAGAACACTCTCAGAACATGATTTTGTGCAGCAGCCTTGGCTAAAGAGTGGGCATGGATACATGCTACACTTGCATAGCAAAAAGAAAGTGTTATTCAAGTCATAAGCTGGTGCAATGTCGTGCCTTCCATTTAACTTCGAAATGCAACCAGAAATGCACCCCACCCAGATAGACAACAAATCCAACAGCATAAATTCTTCCTTCCAACAATGGACAGAAACTCACTGTCAAATTGCTGCAATCGCTTGATGCAGACTCAGACTACATGTGGGTTAAACTATTTAATAAATAGTTACATTCAGATGTTTTAAGGTCAATCTGTGTACAGCTGTCTGAGGGATTCTTTTTTAGCTGTAGTGTACCTGCTGCCTGTGCAAAAGCATTTTTAATACAATTTTTAAAATCACTTTAACAATTCCATGTCAGATCACAGATCTTTCATGATGTCTGTAAAAAACCAGTCTGTAAGATGTAGCTCTTTAGTAACGTCAAATATTGCATCAGCATTTTCACAGTGATGAATAGAGATCGAGCACAAATGCTACTTATCCAACTTTAGAACCAAACACAGGTGGCTCCATAACTATAGAACTAAAGAACACATCAACAGAGAAGGTGGCCATTCAATCCATTACACAAACATAATGTTAGGAATAGGCCTTTTGGCCCCTCAAGCCTGTTGCACCATTTATTAAGATCATGACTGATCTCATTTTAATCTCAAATCCATATTCCTGGCTATCCCTGATAGTCATTGACTCCTTTGTTTACTAAGAATTTATCCACACCCGCTAAGAAAATATTCAAAAACTTTGCTTCTGTCACTTCTTGAATCCCAGATTCATGGCTGAGAGAAAAAATTCTCCACACCTCTGTCTTAAATGGGAAACTTCTCATTTTCAAGCAGCCATCCCAAGTTCTAGATTCTCCCACAGGAAGAAATATTCTTTCCACATTGAAGACTTCAGAGGGTGGTTGACAGGAGCAATCAAGTCACCTTCTGCTCTTCTCAACTCCAACAGGTACAAACCTAACTTGTTACACCTTTCCTCATCAGTCAATGTATCCATTCCAAGTATTAGTTGTCTGAACTGCTTCGGTGCATTTACACGTTTCCTTAACAGTGAGGCCCATTTCTGTCATAGCTGACCATGGGTTCCATCCTCGTTGTTTTAGCTTTCTGCTTCCCTGAAGCAAGATCGCTTGTGACTGAAGAGACCAATGCTGGAGTGACAGTCCTGGTCATAGAGGCCAATTCTGTATATGGTCGTTGATCTGCTAGAACTGCTGCACTTCTTCCTGTGTGCTCGCTTGTCTGCTGCAGTGCCCATCTGCTTCTATTCCCCTGTTTTGAGGTGTTGGTTCAGGATGCTTCTCCATCTCATGTGGTCAGCTACAAGCCTTTCCCAGGACTCCGTAACGATATCAAGTGCCTTCATGTCCCTTATACAGACATCCTTGTAATGCAGCTGGGGACACTGTGAGTTTCTTCCCGAATACAAGCTCTCCATAGAGGATATCCTTTGGGATGCAGCCCTCCTCCATGCGGTAGACGTGGCCCAGCCAGCACAGTCTCCGCTGCCTGAGCAGAGTGTACATGCTGGGAAGGTCTGCACGAGATAGGACCACTGCGTTGGACATTCTGTCTTGCCAGAATTGCCCAAGATATGGCAGATACTCCTCAAGTGGAAGGTGTTCAGTCTTCTCTCCGGTCTGGCATATGAAATCCATGTTTCACTGCTATACAGCAGTGTGCTTATGACGCAGGTGTTGTAGACTGACATTTTTGATTTCACTGTCAGTTTTGGATTTGTCCATACACGAGTCATGGGCAAGCAAAGGTTGAGGCTGCTTTCCTGATACTCTTGTCAATCTGTGTCCAAGGAGAGGTTATCAGTGATGGTAGATCCAAGGTAACTAAACTGATGGACCACATTGAGTTCGTAGTTATCGATGGTGATGACCAGCAGTGTCTCTGTGTCCTGTCCCAGGACGCCCGTTTTAGATTAGATTACATAGATTAGATTACATTACAGTGTGGAAACAGGCCCTTCGGCCCAACAAATCCACACCAACCCGCCAAAGCGCAACCCACCCATACCCCTACATTTACCCCTTACCTAACACTACGGGCAATTTGCATGGCCCATTCACCTAACCTGCACATTTTTGGACTGAGGGAGGAATCCGGAGCACCCAGAGGAAACCCACGCAGACACGGGGAGAATGTGCAAACTCCACACAGTCAGTCGCCTGAGGCGGGAATTGAACCCGGGTCTCAGGCGCTGTGAGGCAGCAGTGCTAACTACTGTGCCACCGTGCCGCCCATTAATAGTCAGCCCAACATCCTTGCAAGCATGAGAGAGGTGGTTTATCAGTAACTGGAGTTCCTGCTGGGTGGGCTTTGCATCTGCAGCATCATCGGCAAACAGCATGTCCCTGATGAATGCCGCACTCACTTTTGTCTTGGCTCTGAGGTGGGCCAGGTTGAAGAGCCTGCCATCTGATCTAGTGCGAGGGTAAATCCCCTCCGTTGCGGTGCCAAAGGCATATTTCAGGACCACAGCAAAAACATTCCCAAAGAGTGTGGCAGTGAGGGTGCAGCTTTATTTGATGCTGCTGCGGATGTCAAAGGCACTGTCCACTTTGTGTTACTGTGGAAGGATCCGACCATGCTCAGCAGTTTCGGTGGGCAGCTGATCTTCAGGAGAACCTTGAAAAGACCGTTTCTGCTGACCAAGTCAAACATTTTGGTGAGGTCGATGACAGCAACATACAGTGACATTTTCTGTTCTCTGCACTTCTCCTGCAGTTGACAAAGGGAGAAGATCATGTCTACTGTTGAACTTTTAGCTCGGAAGCCACACTGTGACTCTGGGCATAAACGTTCTGCCAGTTTCTGCAGGCGAGTCAAGATGACCCAAGCAAAGGCTTTGCCGATAGTGTTGAGGAGAGAGCGACGGTTGTTGCCGTCACTCTTCTCACCCTTGTTCTTGTAGACGGCAATAATTTTGGCATCCCTCATGGCCTGTGGTACAGCTCCTTTGTGCCAGCGCTGACAGAGGACTTCATTATATGGGAGCAGGAAGCTAGTCTTGCAGAATTTGATCAGATCAGGAGGAATCCCGTTGCTACCCGGGGTCTTACCTGAGGCCAGGCTGTCAATGGCCTTGTTGAGCTCTTCTACTGATGGCTCTGTGTCTAGCTCGTCCGTGGTCAGCAAGCAAGTGGTGGCATCAAGTGCTGAAGCAGACACAGCATACTCTCTGGAGTAGAGATCAGAGTAGTGTTCAACCCATTCCTCCATCTTTGTCTGTGATTAGTTCCCCAGTAGAGGATTTGAGGAGGACTGTCTTGCTCTGAGCTGGTCCTAGTGCCTTCTTGATGCCTTCATACATTGCCGTAATGTTCCCCATTACAGCGGCCGTCTGAATGACCTCTCTTAGCTGTGTCCAGTACTCGTTAGCGCACTACCTGGTGGTCTGCTGAACCTTCTTCCTGGCAGCCCTGAGAATCTGCACATTCTTCCCACTAGCTGACTGCTTGTCCTCAGCTAGGGCAACACACTTGGCTTCAGCGACAGGCGTCATCTTGGTTGCTTTAGCCTCAAACCAGTCATGCGTCTTGCATGTCTTCTTCCCAAAAATAGCCAGGGACGTGCGGTGCATGGTATCCTTAACAAAGGAAATTTGTTAAAGTTTACTTAATGTTTCCTTAACAAAGATGACCAATAGTGTGCACTGTGCTTCAGTTGTCTCACCAATGCCCTGAATAATTTAGACATAACCTCCCTAGTTTTGTATTCAGTTCTCCTCAGAATAAGCAATGACACTGTATTAGCTATGCTAATTACTTGCTTTAACTGCATACAAACCTTTCACGATTCATGCACTAGGACACTCAAATCTCTGAATTGCTGAGCTCTACAACTTGTTTTCTATCATGAAGACTTTTTTTAATCTAATGGATACTGACCCTCCTTTTCCATAAGCCTCAACTCGGTTAATTAGCCTTTTATGTGTTACTTTTCTGAATGCTTTCTTGACATTCATAAAGCCGACAGCCATCACATTACTTTCAACAACCTTTACCTCAATGGAAAAAAATCAAACTGCTTTTTCGAGATCCATATTGACTTTCCTTAATTAACTCAAAACTCTTTCAATGTTTGTTGCATTTTCCTCGTATGTGGATTTCACAACCTACCCACCACTAAACTAACTGGCTTGTAGTTGCAAGGACTGTGCGAGCATTTTTTTCTGAATAATGGTTTATTTGCTATTGTCCACTTTCCTGACAACTTCTCCACATGGAGGAATGATGAAGTAATTCAGGCTTTATCTCCACCCCTATTTAACAGCCTGGGATGCGAGTCTCCAGATCATGAGACTAATCTAACCCAGTCACAGCCACCTGTTCAAAAAGTGAGGTGCTGGAAAAGCACAGCTGGTCAGGCAGCATCCGAGAAGCAGGACAGTTGATGTTTCGAGCATAAGTTCTTCATCAGGAATCTTCACATTTCTGATGAAGAGCTTATGCTCGAACCATTGACTGTCCTGCTCCTCGGTTGGTGCCTGGCCAGCTGTGCTTTTCCAGCACCTCACTTTTTGACTCAGATCTCCAGCGTCTGCAGTCCTCGCTTTCTCCATAACGACCTATTCAGTATCATTTCCTTGTCAATTGTCATATGGTCTATGCCTCCGTCAACTTCCTTTCTTCTGATGTTTTGCCAGATAGCTCCTCCTTGGTAAACACCAATACAAAGAAACAAAACAGAAGTTGCTGGAAAAGCTCGGCAGGTCTGATGGCATTTGTGCAGAGAAATCAAAGTTAAGGTTTTGGGTCATTTATATATCCTATGCTACCCTGAGTCTCGAAGCATATATGAACTTCTTTATCATCAATGCAGGCCACTCTTACAACCTGTTTACTGTTTGATGCTATTAATGCTGGTAGAATATTTTTGGGTTCCTTTTCTGATGACTGCCATTATATTCTTATATGCTCTCGTGGAACAATGGGCAATATTTAAGGAAGTAATGTATTGTATACAGATTAAGTACGTTACATCAAGAATGAAAGGGCTGCTTGATGATCAATTTAAAGTCACATTTTTGTTATTATCACTGCAGTCTATTCCCACACTGCTATTTGTGCATGCAGCTCAGCAGTGTTACTCGTGACTCTGTGTATGTTTACACACATGCGTTGCAGTCCTCCTTTGTTTTGTTAGTAGTCTTTTTTAGTCTGTTCCTGTCTAATATCATACTATCTCATTCTCCAGGACAGTTCAGTACATTTACTTTATGCATCCTATTCCTCTTTTTAACTTCTTTCTGCTGTTGCCCAACCCCCTGCCAATTTTGTTAAATTCTTCACAACCAAACCAGGAATATTTCTCTGAATCCACTGATTCCCATTCTACTGAGCTGCAAAACATCCCTTTTAAACAGATGACTTCCAGCCCAGAATTAATTCCCTAGATTCTGAAGCCCTCCCTCCTGCATGTGCTTAAAGCAAACCATTGGTCCCTCTCTAACTTTCTGTTTAAACTTCAGCTCTCGTCTGCCACTGGATGTAATAAAGGTATTATAGTCTTCAAACTCCTACTTTTTAACTTATTCCCTAACTCCTTAAAATCTGAACTTTGGACCTACCCTCTCCAACTCCTTGGTATATTTATGTCACCTTTTTACTTGAGCAATACCATAGTCCTTTACCTTTCTCTCATTCTGTGATACTTTATTCTTGGCTGGTTTAAAATGTTCATATATTCTTCCTTTTAAAAGATACAGTTGTTCCTACCTTAACTGCAACTTATGAGAATGTTTATCTTCTAGCAACTCGATGTCAACAAATTATACATAGAGTCATAGAGGTGTACAGCATGGAAACAGACCCTTTGGTCCAACCCGTCCATGCTGACCAGATATTCCAACCCAATCTAGTCCCACCTGCCAGCACCCGGCCCATATCCCTCCAAACTCTTCCTATTCATACACACATTAAATGTTGCAATTGTACTAGCCTCCAACACTTCCTTTGGCAGCTCATTCCATACATGTACCACCCTCTGCATGAAAAAGTTGCCCCTCAGGTCTTTTTTATATCTTTCCCCTCTCAGCCTAACCCTATGCCCTCTAGTTTTAGACTCCCCCCAACCCCAGGGAAAATATTTTGTCTATTTATCCTATCCATGCCCCTCATAATTTTGTAAACCGCTATAAAGGTTACCCCTCAGCCTCCGACACTCCAGGGAAAACAGCCCCAGCCTGTTCAGCCTCTTCCTATAGTTCAAATCCTCCACCCCTGGCAACATCCTTGTAAATTTTTTTTGAACCCTTTCAAGTTTCACAACATCTTTCCAATAGGAAGGAGACCAGAATTGCACACAATATTCCAACAGTGGTCCAACCAATGTCCTGTTCAGCCGCAACATGACCTCCCAACTCCTGTACTCAATACTCTGACCGAAAAAGGAAAGCATAACAAATGCCTTCTTCACTATCTTATCTATCTGCGACTCCACTTCCAAGGAGCTATGAACCTGCACTCCAAGGTCTCTTTGTTCAGCAACACTCCCTAAGACCTTACCGTTAACTTTATAAGTCCTGCTAAGATTTGCTTTCCCAAAATTCAGCACCTCGCATTTATCTGAATTAAACTCCATCTGCCACTCCTCAGCCCGTTGGCCCATCTGATCAAGATCCTGTTGTAATCTGAGGTAACCTTCTTCGCTGTACACTACACCTCCAATTTTGGTGTCATCTGCAAGCTTACTACCTATACCTCTTATGCTCACATCCAAATAATTAATATAAATGACGAAATAACTTAGAACACAGATACTTGGGAGTTCAGGTACATAATTATTTAAAATTTGCATTACAGGTAGACAGGGTAGTTAGGAAGGTGTTTAGCATGCTTGCTTTCATTGCTCAGCTATTGAGTATAGGAGTTGGGGCATCATGTTGAGGTTGTACAGAATGTTGGTAAGGCCTCTTCTGGAGTATTGTGTGCATTTCTGGTTGTCTTGTTACAGCAATGATATTATTACATTGAAGAGGAATTCTGAAAAGATTTACCAGGATACTGCCAGGATTGGAGAGTTTGAGTTATGAAAATAGGCTGGGATGTTTCTCACTGGAGCGTTGGAGCTTGAGGGGTGACCTTATAGAGGTTTATAAAATCATGAGGGGCATAGCTGAGGTGACTAGCAAAGGTCTTGTCTCTTGGATGAAGGAGTTCCAAATTAGAGGCCCAAATTTTAAGGTTAAAATGGAAAGATTTAAAAAGGACACGAGGGGCAATGTTTTTACAGAGAGTGGTTCATATGTGGAATGAACTGCCGGAGGAAGTGGTGGATACAGGTACACATTTAAAAGACATTTGGATAAGTACATGAATAGGAATGATTTGGAGGAATATGGGCCAAATGCAGGCAAATGAGATTAGTTTAGTTAGGGACATGGTCAGTGTGGACTAGTTGGACCATAGGGTTTGTTTCCATTCTATATGACTCTGACTCCCAGTCCCTTAGTGACCTTTTTAAATTGATAACTCTTGGCACTGACTCAAGTTTTAAAAATCTCTGATAAATCTCTGGGCTTTCTCTATTGAATGAAAGTAGACCCATTATTAGTCTCTTTTATAACTATTGAATACTCTTTGTGGCTTTTATGCTTTTTCTATGACAGAGTGGGTCAAACTCCAAATGGTATTCTCACTTTTGATCTAGCCGTTTATATGAACTAATATTTATGATTTTTCTTTTGCATTCATTGTACCATTTCTAAACTCCAAAACGCTATGGTCACTTTTATCGGTTCATATGACTCCACTTGGTTTTTCAAAGAAATATGTATTTACTACTTTCAGCTTCCTTATTCATCCATGACCCTCGGAATTCAACTGGATATTCAGTCAAAAATATATCTGTGATTATTTGTGAATCTGGACAAACGTTTTTGTTTTTGTATGAAGCTTCGTAGATGTTGACTGCTTATTAGCCTTCTCCTGAAATCCTGACGAGCAGCAAATTCTTTTCATTCACCTTGTTTTCATAACACCACAACTGCCAACTCATCAGTATGCACATCATGGTGTATCAACATCACAAAGCATTTTGACATTCAGCATATGGATCGACATCTGCTCCTGCCACAAAAATTAACCAAAAACTGAGTCAAGCTAACTCCTAAAATTAACTATGTAAGTACTAAAAAGTTACAGCTATACTGTAGTTATTTTATGATAAACTGAACTGAGAATTCAAATCACTCGACCTTTACATATGTGCTATATAGCCTTGGCTAAGCTGTTCAATCAAATTACTTTCTTTTTGTTGATCCATTGTTCCCCGCTTAAAGCATGGTTAGTGGAGTGCAGTGTCTCTGAGTTGAGATTGGTCTTTTAAAATGAACTGTTTCTAACATCTCATAACTCTATATGTGATCGTGGGTGTCTCTAATGCCTTGCTCTGCACGTTAAGAACTGTGAGCTATTCTCAGTGTTTATCAGCCATTCACAACTCTAATTTAGTTTAATAAATGAGAACTGAGTAAATTATGTTGGGATAATGTCATAGAAAATCTAGGAATAGTGTGAGGATATTCAGCCTCTCAAGCTGTTTCTGCCACTCAGAGATGATCGTTGATATCTTGATACCACAGTATGACGAGGCTAACAAATGTTATGAATTACAGATGTCAAGTTATTTGTTGAGTGAACATCTACTTTTGGTGGGAGAAATCCACACACACACTACACTTTTGTTTGATAAAGTGTTTCCTGATTTTACAACTGAATGTTTTGGCTATAATTTGAAGTTGACAGACTCCCACCACAACAGAGAATGTCTGTGTATCTATTGTATCAATTCTTTTCAAAATCTTACAAATCTCAATCGACTCATTCCTTAATCTTCTATAATACAGGAATTATAAGCCTAATTTATGTGATTACTCATCATAACCCATTCTTCATGCTCAGGTAGCACCTAACAAGCGTTACAGTGTTGCAAACACTGCAAGAACAAAAACTGAGCAAACTGTCAATATTAACTAAACCATTTAAAGTACTTAACATCCTTGAATCACAGCACGTACGCGCATATATAAAACGGAGGGGCTGCACTGTGGAAGGAAGCAAAATGCTGTTGTTATGCAGTCCATGTTATTGTGGATAAACGTACGTGAAAGATAGGTCAGTTCCTGCTTTACCAGATGGGTGCTTACCAGATCAATATTGGTGTGAACTTCATGGATTTTATTCTAAATGAAACATATTGATGGCATTGAATTCAGGAGATCCAGATTTTATTTCGCACCATGATAAGGGAGAAGAGAAAACAATTGTATATTTTTAAATGGTTATGTATTCAGTGTTGCAAGAGTTGAGCCTGTTGCCTGTCAAGTCTTATTTAGTTCTTCAGCTGGACACTGGACAAAGTATCACAAGACTGTAAAATAGTATTAAAATTGCTTGAGAACAATAGAAATGTATCTTGCATTGCTGCAGCTAATCATGCAAATTTAGAGATTAGATTTATTTATTTTTATTGACTTTAGTTTATGAATGTCTCTCACCAGCATTTGTTGCCCATTCCGAATTGCCTTTGAGAAAGGCAGTGCGCTGCAGTGACACGGCTGATGAATTTGTTAAACTTGTTTTGGTTTAAGAAATTGTGACAATACTATGGCATTAAGAGGTGCATTTTGTCCTATTTTTTATGAAGAGAGGTTGCAACAAAGGTGAAAAGTTGTCTGTTCCAAGCTAATAGACTAAACAGCTTGTGAGGCCTTGGGGTTTTTTAATGTTGGAACAATAGAAGCAGCATGAAAGAATGGGGTCAAGCTTCTACAGTGCCAGGATTTTAGTTTAACCTTTGTAGGATCTTGAATCTAGATATTCCTCTCTCTGCTACAGCTAAAAGCTTTGGTTCTGTTCCTCCTGCTGGAATTGCACATGGGACAAACTATTTTACTGAATTTGCCTTTACAAGAGTGTGTTTATGGATCGTTACGATATTAGAACAATTGTTATTCAGAAGGTAAATTATTATTCTGCGAAATTTTCCAGTAGAATTAAGTTAGTCCAAATCTTCCTTTAGTTTGTATTTTAACTATGGTATCATAATAAACTGTTTTGCTTCAAGCCTAGTAGGTTGACCAATCAAATTGCTTCCAGAACACAATGCCTTACACTTGCCTTTAAAAAATAAGAAAAGTTGGGGTCTAGGCTGTCATCTTAATATATATTTTAATGGGTTTATTCTGATCCATAAACAACATCCTTTGTTTATTTTTCTTTCTCACTAATATTTCAGCCAACTGTTACTAATCCTGATTCAAGCTTCTCATTTGCAAATAGTAATATTGACATTTGCTAAACATGCATCCTGGATGATTGCAGTTTACACATGAGATCCACTGCAACTGCAGCTGTAATGCATTAATTCAAGTTTAATACAGCCGGCCATGCAGTTGCACAGTTAAAAGTGCTATCTTCCACCATCTATCCTTTGTCGTTCTCTCTCATGATACTACCTGCACCTAATTCTTTTCTGACCTCTCTCAATGTGGTTTGCATGTGTCCCAGGGTAGCTGCTCATCCTGTACCTGCATGACCACCTCCCAAGTTCTAAGGTTGTCCCCTTCTTAATCTCATTTGTATCTTTATGCTCAGCAAGCAATATTGCCTGCAACCAAGGATCAGCCATTAGATATAAAATATACACACATATTTGATGCACAGCTTTGCTTTTCTCACAACCACTTAAGCTCCATGACTTTTATTTTCTCTTGAGTGATCCAACAGTGTGATCATTGATCAGTTAAAAGTATTTTCTTTCTGAATATCAGTAAAATCAAAGTAATCTTTAACTTTCTGGGAGGTTATTTGTTCCCTCTTTTGTGAGGACTCAGGAGGCTACCAAACGTAGCAGCATCGCCACTTGAGTGGTAAGGTACTGCACCAGTTGCTGGTAGTTTGGTGCTTTTCGGCTCCAGGAACATATTCGGCTCTTTAATATTTCATTTCTGGCTCCTGATCTTTTGCATTTGGATTACAGTAACATGGAAAAAAGCCTTAAAAGATGAGCGTTGTGCATAGGGACCCTGCCGAAACTCCATTACAGCAGACTGGACAGTAACTGCTCAGCAAGTTGAAAAATGCACTGGGCAATTCTTTTGATCTTGCAAACCTCTGAAAGTATCCATGTAATTCATTAAATGTGGAGTGTTCCACTGCAGTTAAGGAAATAGTCACTCAGGAAAAGCTAGACTATTAAATCCCTCGTCTAACTCCTGAGTAATTATTCAACTGACCTCCAACTTATATAGTAACATAGGAACTGGGAGCAGGAACAAGCCCTTTGGCCCTTTTGAGCCTGTTATGTCCTCAGTATAACCATCGCTGATCCTCTATCTTGGTAGTTCCCAAACTTTTCAGCATCAAGACACACTTCAATGAGATAAAAAATTCCATGGCACGTATAATGAATCTCCGCAAATGCATGATGTCAGAAGTCTACTCTTGTGCTCTTCTGGAGGCTTGTGCATGCACAATTGATAGGGACATTTGATGTTAGCAGATTCTGCCATTAATAACAGACACCATGGCTCTGGAGGAGAGCGGAAGCTTGGATACAGGCTCAGTGCTCAGGACAATGCTTCTACTTCCTGAAACTAGCATAACACATTTCTCAGTGGTTGAAAACCACAACTCTATCTCAGTACCACATGCCTACCTTTGCCTCATTATGATGTTGCCTTTAAAATTTAAATGTTTACCTCTTTCTTAAATGTATTTAATTATTTGGCCTCCATAGCCTTTTGTGGTGGTGAACTCCAAGGGTTCTCAAAAGGGGCATATCACATTTGCGAGCTCTGCTGCCATGACTTCCCTTTAAATTAAGCATGCTTATTACTGACTTTAAAGAAGTATAATTATGGCATGGACTGCAAACACTCCCACTGCAATTCAAAGTCCTTTCCTTCATTTTTTGAGGCATAGCTTTAATTCTTGTCTTTGCTTCTCTAATGCTACTTTATTATCTTAGAACAGTGGCCCAAATTTTCTCAAATCATTTGTTTAAAAACATGTACCTTACCAATTTTACAGCCAGTTTTAGACGATCCCTAAAAAACAATTTCTTACTAACTAATTAACGTATAGGCTGCTCCCTCACAGGACCTGCTATCTGTTTGACTTCCAAAGTATGTGGTACAAACTTTGAGTCTCAGCCCCAGTTTATAGCCTCCCACTCCTAGCCACTCAATCACAGGTCCCACTGTCTCTCCAACTTTCAGTGTATGTGGTACAGACAAGAAGCCTCGGCCCTGATTTACAGCCTCTTGTTCTGAGCTGCTCCCTCACAGGTTCCAATCTCTCTGACTCGCAGAGTAAAGTTTTACACCAACCAGCTGCTTTCCCTGCACTGAGGACATGATATTTCTGTTGATTTCAGTGCAGGTAGACTTCTAGTTCTGCATTTTCTTTCCTTTTACATTCTAATCTCAGGCAACTGCCAGTATAAATAGGCTATTTTAAATTTCTTAACGACAGTTGATGCTAGGTGTGATTCTGACTTTCACTTTAATTGCAAAAGGCTTACTAATTAAAGTTCCACTTTGTCTCAAATTTCTAGTTACTCACACCATCACAGCCTCACATCTTTATGGCTTACTCTGACCAAGAATGAATTTTACTTAAATTGCAGCTGTTGGGATGGGATTTGAACCCAAACCATTAGATCTCATGGAATCCAGGGAGAACTAGCCATTTGGATACAGAATTGGCTTGAATGTAGAAGACAGAGGGTGGTGGTGGAAGCTTGCTTTTCAGACTGGAGACCTGTGACCAGGGGTGAGCCACAAGGCTCGCTGCTGGGTCCACTGTTTTTCATCATTTAGAGAAATGATTTGGATGTGAACATTGAAGGTATAGTTAGTAAGTTTGCAGAGGACACCAAATTTGGAGGTGTAGTGGACAGCGAAGAAGGTTACCTCAGGTACAATGGGATTTTGATTAGATGGACCAGTTGGCTGAAGAGTGGCAGATGGAGTCTAATTTAGATAAATGTGAAGTGATGCATTTTGGAAAAGCAAATCAGGGCAGGACTTATACACTTAATGGTAAGGTCCTAGAGCATGTTGCTGAACAAAGAGACCTTGGAGTGCAGGTTCATAACTCCTTGAAAGTGGAATCATAGGTAGACAGGATAGTGAAGAAGGCATTTGGTATGCATTCCTTTATTGGAAAGAGCATATAGTATAGGAGTTGGGAGGTCATGTTGCGGCTGTACAGGACATTGGTTAGGCCACTGTTGGAATATTGCATGCAATTCTGCTCTCCTTCCTATCAGAAAGATGTTGTGAAACTTGAAAGGGTTTGGAAAAGATTTACAAGGATGTTGCCATGGTTGAAGGATTTGAGCTATAGGGAGAGGCTGAATAGGGCTGTTTTCCCTGGAGCATCGGAGGCTAAGAGGTAACTTTATAGAGGTTTATAAAATCATGAGGGGCATGGATAGGATAAGTAAACAAGGTCTTTTCCCTGGAGTGGGGGAGACCAGAACTAGAAGGCATAGATTTAAGGTGAGAGAGGAAAAATTTGAAAGGGCCCTAAGGGGCAACTTTTTCACACACAGTGTGGTGCGTGTATGGAATGCACTGCCAAAGGAAATGGTGGAGGCTGGTACAATTACAATATTTAAAAGGCTTCTAGATGGATATATGAATAGGAATGATTTGGAGTGAAATGGACCAAGTGCTGGAAAATAGGACTAGATTAGGTTAGTATATCTGATCGGCATGGGTGGGTTGGACCGAATGGTCTATTTCTGTGCTGTACATCTCTATGACTCTCTTTATCTAGGCTTCTGGATGATATTTCCCACCATACCCTTTGCTACTATCCTTTACCACACATCCACCCTTAACTACATCTCCTCCAAATCCCTTACCGGATCCAGACCCTGTCCTGACAATCCCTCATTTCCCCCAAGACCCCAAACCAGCCCACTAGACCTGAGACTTGACTATACTCCCCACATTCCCCTCTTACTAACCCCAAACCCCCTACCATTCTCTGCTGTCACACCCAATTCTCCTTCCCAACTCCAAACATACCACTCCCTCAAACAACCTTCACCATCACCACAACCGAGCCTGCCTCTATTCCAGACTCTGCCCTCTCATTTCCTGCAATCTGGAAAAACTGCCAGACTCCAACTCTGCCCCTGCCAGACTCATTATCTTCCATCCACCGCAATGTACCCTGAACAGTCCATCACTTTGCTGACCCCCTAGCTACCTTGCAACCTGACATCCTGTGGGCGGCACGGTGGCACAGTGGTTAGCATTGCTGCCTATCAGTGCCAGAGGCCCAGGTTCAATTCCCACCTCAGGCGACGCTCTGTGTGGAGTTTGCACATTCTCCCCGTGTCTGCGTGGGTTTTCTCCGGATGCTCCGGTTTCCTCCCACAATCCAAAAATGTGCAGGTTAGGTGAATTGGCCATGCTAAATTGCCCATAGTGTTAGGTGAAGGGGTAAATGTAGGGGAATGGGACTGGGTGGGTTACGCTTCGGCGGGTCAGTGTGGACTTGTTGGGTCGATGGGCCTGTTTCCACACTGTAAGTAATCTAATCTAACTTCCCACTTTTTCAAAGGAGCTGTCAAAATGGCTATCTGTGATGTCAGACATTTAGCTCACAGAATCCATCAACTGAAGGTCATGACAAAGGAGGCATGGCTTGCCTTCCCTAACTTTTCTGAACTATGAGCAATCTGCAAGAAGAGAAGTGTGCCATCTCTGAAGGATTCTGATTGGAATCTCCTGTTAGAAATGTGGAACTCTTTCATTTTGTTTAAAAAGAAAGAAGCAGTGTGGCAGTCTACATGAGCTTGCCACTTCTTGGAAATCCTCAATTTCCCTGGGCCATCAATAGATCTAGAAAAGTAGGGATATGAAGCTTATCACTGCATATCATGGTTTCGAATGGTGACTTTAATTAAAAATAGCATCATGCTCTAAATGTACTTGTTTGAACAGTATAGCTACACCATGGTTATAGATGATGCTCTTGGTTCAAGGAGCAGGCTTTACGATTGCAACCATTATTGTTGTAAATGTAGCTGAGATAATAAATTATTCCAAATACACTAACAGAAGGTATTTCTTATCACAGGAATTAACAGCCAAACACATTGTAGGTTAGATTTAAACTGAATGAACCAACAAAAACTGAAAATAAAAGCCATGCAAAAAACATGATATAGTGTTAGGTCGATTTTAATTGTGTTCCTTTTCTATTCGTACACAATCAAGCATCTGTGTTTGGTGTAAAACTGTAAAAATGTTCAACCTGTGGCTTACAATAGTTTGTTTCAGGCAATTTCATTTTTATAAAAGCTTATTGAGTTTAAAGAAAAGGTTGTCAACCCCTGGAATAGGGTTTGAGCTGCCTTTCAATCCTGACAAAAGCTGCTTCATGAGGCATTCCAAAGGCTTTAATTGATTTTTATCCTTATATTTTGACTGTCGCCTTCAATTTTCCTCGTACTTTTGAATTTTACCTTCATTCAATTTTCTTCTCATCATATTCACTCAGTTCTGCATCAAGTTTCTGACATGCTAATCGACTGCCAGGAAGAATTGGATGAAAATAGCACATGTACTGTATCAAACCATTAAGGTCAAAACTGCAATTAGACCAGTTGTTGTTATGAAGGATTCCAGTTTGAATATATTTGTTTGAGGACTCCTCTGTAACTGTTTGTGAAAATCAGTTTATTTGGAATAGTGAGGGGATATCCCCTTCCTGAGGAACACATTTGAGAATTGCATATGAGAGCTGGAAATCAAACAGCTCCTCTCGTTGAAAGGTTTCTGGAGGCCTTTAGAACATAGAATATAAAACAGTTATCATAAAAGTTCACTGAATAAGCACTATGGGACATTTTGTTTTCTTGTGGAAGGCACTTACTGGAAGACCATAAGACAGGAGTAGAAATTAGGCCATTCGGCCCATCAAGTCTACTGTACCATTCAATCACGGCTGATAGGTTTTTCAATCCCATTTTCCGGCTTTCTCCCCATAACGTTTGATCCCCTTGGCAATCAAGAACTTATCTATCTCTGTTTTAAGAATACTTAATGACATTGCATGACAAGCTAAAAGAAAGACACAAAATTCTGGAGAAACTTAGCATGTCTGGCAGCATCTGGCAAGAGAAAAGCAGAGTTCATGTTCCGAGACTGGTATGTCTCCTCTTCAATGCTTTCCATAACTTCAGCAAATTGCTTGAGCTTGTTTGCTGCAAGTCACATCTTTAGCGAGCTGCTTAGACTGAGTGGAAGTCATATCTCTGAGCTTGTGCCTAATGTGTTTTGTGGCTGTTTTGATATTGTTAGGTACTGAGTTGGGGTACAGCCTGAGAAAAGAGTGAACCTTGAACTGGGTCTTTGCCCCCTTCCTGAGGAACACATTTGAGAATTGCATATGAGAGCTGGAAATCAAACAGGTACTCTTGTTGAAAGGTTTCTGGAGGCCTTTAGAACATAGAACATAAAACAGTACAGCACAGTACAGGGCCTTGGCCCTTGAAGTTGTGCCGACCTTTTATCCTCCTCTAAGATCAAACTAACCGACATACCCTTCATTTCACTATCATCCATGTGTCTATTCAAGAGTCGCTTAAATGTCTCCCATATATCTGACTCTACTACCACTGCTGGCATGCATTCCACGAACCCACTTTCTGTGTAAAGAAACTGCCTCTGACAGGTTAAAGGATCTTGTCTTTAACCCTGTAATCTGCATTCAAATTTGACCTTCCAAAATGTATCACTTCACACTTTTCCAGGTTGAGCTTCATCAGCCACTTCTTAGCCCGGCTCTACATCCTGTCAATGTCCTGTTGCAACCTACAACAGTCCTCCACACAATCCACAGCTCCACCAACCTTTGTGTCATTGGAAAACTTACTAATCCACCCTTCCAATTCCTCAACCAAGTCATTTATAAAAATCACAAAGAGCAGAAGTCCCAGAATGGCTTGCTAAAATCAATTTACATAGCATCCACAGCTTAACCTTCATCAATGTGTTTTGTCACATTCTCAAAGCATTCAGTAAGGTTTGTGAGTCAAGATCTGCCCTTCACAAAGCCCTGCTGACTATCTCTAATCAAATTGTGCTTTTCCAAATAATCATAAATCCTGTCTTTCAGAATCCTCTCCAATAATTTGCCCACCACTGACATAAGACTGGCTGGTCAGTAATTCCCACGATTACCCGTATTGCCTTTCTTGAACAAGGGAATAACATTTGTCACCCTCCAATCATCTAGTACTACTCCAGTGGAAAGTGAGGAGCACTTTGGTGAGGAGAACAAAGCTCATCACCAAAGGCACAGCAACCTCTTCCCTCACTTCCCGTAGTAACCTTGTATATATCCCATCTGGCCCAGGGTACTTATCCATCTTCATGTTTTTCAAAATCTTGAGCCTTTGCATTGACATTTCCCAAACGAACTGCATCTGAAGCAATCCCAATGCCAACCTCTGTGACTTGCCTACATGTACAGTAAGGGACACCATTGAAAGCAGAGTGGAATATTTTATCGTGTAGTCTTTTATTCCCTGAAAATTAATGAGTACTTAACCAAAGTATGATTTTATTTTCACCCAGAGTGAATCTCTGCAGAGAAAGTTGTAGTTTACTTTTAACTAGTATGTTTGTTTGACTGCACATGTGTTTGGGTTAATTAGAAGTTTAAATATTTATACTTATTTCAAAATCAGACTTTTTTGCCCACCCCCACACCCTGGTCCTGTCAGAACATGGGTTGCATTTATCACAGACAACCCATTCTCATGCAGTCTTAGCCCTATTATCACAATACATGTGCTGCTTTCAGCATAGCTTAACTATTCTGTCCTATTCTTAACTCTCGTTATCACTTATTCAGCTTCTGGCTATTAGCAATATTCCTTGGTCTACATACCCCTTTTATATCTCCCTCTTACTGGGCTCTGTCTCCACCTATGTGCTCACCTCCCCCGACCCCATCTTCACCACTCTTTTCTAACTGCTGTAAGTTCTGATGTAGAAAGTCACTGAACTTGAAACTTTAATTCTGTTTTCTCTCCACTGTTGCTGACAGATCTGCTGAGTTTCCCTAGCAATTTCTCTCTTTGTTTCAAATCTCCAGCATTAGCAGTTCTTTGTTTTAGTTTAGATAAAGCATAAAGTTGGCTATCTCGGTAACTGGGTAAAATATCTTGTGACCAGTGAGGTTTTGGCCTACAGAGACAGTGCTCTTTTCCAACCTCATTGTAACAGTGTTTACAGGTAACCAGTGGGAGGCTTTGGCCTAATGTTATTATTGCTGGACTGTAAATCCAGAGACCCAGGTAACAATCTTGGGACCTGAGTTTGATCTCTCCATGGTAGGTGGTGAAACTTGAATTCAGCAAAAATCTGAGATTAAGACTGATGATGATCATGAATCAGATTCTCAGGGGAAAAAAAACCATTTGGTACACTGATGTCCTTTATGCCTACATGTGACTCCAGACCCACAGCAATCTGGTTGACTTTAATGCTCAATAAATAGCCCTTAGCCAGTGACACCCTTATAAATAAATAAAATAATTTTTAAAAATTCTGTCAGTTAATAGAGATAAAAACTGAATGCCATTTCTGAAATTCATCACAAGAGCCATAAATGATACATTCCATTTATGTTGCGATGTTGCGTGCATTTATTTTACTGCCATTTAATTTATTTTTAAAACTGACAAATCACCTTTGTTGATTTTAGCTATTTTCTAATCAACCTGTTGATGTTATGACACACCTCTGGAGGAAGTGGGACTTGCATTTAGAAGATAACAGGCCAAGTTGTCCTATGACCATTTGTTCTTGCATGTTTAGAAGTTAAACATCTGTTTGTGGCAAGTTGCTTAAAATGCAAAATGACAGCGTTACAGGAAGGGAAACTGAGTATCTGGGAAATTAGGGAATGTGGCGAGAAACAGTCTTCTCAGTTATAAATTAGATTGAAGGATTATGAAGTTAACAGCACAAGGATTGATGAGGAAGAGTAGAGTGGATGAGTTGACAACATAGTAGAAATAAAGAAAAGTGAAGAAAATGTGATTGGAATGAAACTGATATATGAGAGTAAAATTATTTTCATAAAATATCCAATACCAATTAACACATTTTTTAAAAAAATGAGATTCTGTACTTGAGTTGCATATCTTCAGTGCTTGAGAGATTATTTGGCAGTAATTAACACTTATCACATAATTAGAATGGGAGATATACTTGAAATGATGATTTAACATTGTGGTGAGCTGAGACCATACTTAGTACTCGAATACTGTAGGCTCATGCCGGTCATTATGTTTCAATCATATGGCAATCAACAAGAAGTTGCCTCTGTGAAACTAACAGTGGAGTGGCCATCCTGGGCAGCAGACTTTGTCAATCATACCTGTCCTTTTGCTTGAAAATGCTATGATTCTTGCAGAGGATTTTGAGTGCCATTGACCTCAATTGTTTTGAAAAAAAAATTAAATACTTAAAAGCAATGATGATTGTGAGTGTTGTATAAGGGTCTGAAAGAGTCCAAAAAGATTCATACTACTAATGAATGACATAAACCTGACTGACCATTAGAATCCCGACAGTGTGGGAACAGGCCCTTCAGCCCAACAAGTCCACACCACCCCTCCCAAGAGTGTCCCATCCAGACCCATTACCCGACATTTCCCCTGACTAATGCACCTAACCTACACTTTCCTGAACATTATGGGCAATTTAGCTTGGCTAATTCACCTAACCTGCACATCTTTGGACCATTGGAAGAAAACAGAACACCCAAAGGAAACCCAGACAGACACATGGAGAATGTGCAGACTCCACACAGTCACCCGAGGCTGGAATCAAACCCGGGTCCCTGGCACTGTGAGGCAGCAGTGCTAGCCACTGATCCACCAGGCCGCCATGATATGGACTTGGAGGCAGAACAACTTAGGATCTTGATGGAGTAAGATCGAAGACTGAGCGCCTCATTATAGTCTCTGTAACAATATTTGTTATATCACTGTAACCTGTAACTAATTCTAACCAAACAAAACAATTTCCTGTTCAATAGAAGAGCCTCTCTCAGTTAGATCAGTTGAATGGATCAGTTGGAGCAACAGATAGAAGCAATGAGGAATTTACACAACCAAGGGGATGTGATGGATGGCAGTTATAGAACATAGAAAAGTACAGCATAGAACAGGCCCTTTGGCCCATGATGTTGTGCCCGGATTTAATCCTAATGTAAAATATAGTAACTTAACCTATGCACCCCTCAATTCAGTGCTATCCATGTGCATGTCCAGCAGTCGCTTAAGTGTCGCCAATGACTCTGCTTCCACCACCACAGCTGGCAACGCATTCCATGCATTCACAACTCTCTGCGTAAAGAACCTACCTCTGACATTTCCTTTATACCTTTCTCATAATATCTTCAAACTATGACTTCTCGTACCAGTCAATCCTGTCCTGGGGAAAAGTCTCTGGCTATTGACTCCATCTATTCTTCTCATAATTTTATACACTTCGATCAGGTCTCCTCTCTTCCTCCTTCTCTCCAGAGAGAAAAGTCCGAGCTTAGTCAACCTTCCTTCATAAGACAAGCCCTCCAGTCCAGGCAGAATCCTAGTAAACCTTCTTTGCACCCTCTCCAAAGTCTCCGTATCTTTCCTATAGTAGGGCAACCAGAACTGTACACAATATTCCAAGTGTGGTCTCACCAGGGACTTGTAGAGCTGCAGCAAAACCTCGTGGCTCTTAAACTCGATCCCCCTGTTAATGAAAGCCAAAACACCATATGCTTTCTTAACAGCCCTATCCACTTGGGTGGCAACTTTGAGGGACCTCTGTACTTGCACCCAGATCCCTCTGTTTCTCCACACTGCCAAGAATCCTGTCTTTAATCCTATGTTCAGAATTCAAGTTTGACCTTCCAAAATGCATCACTTCACATTTATCCAGGTAGAACTCCATGTTCCATTTCTCAGCCCAGCTCTGCATCCAGTCTGTGTCACGCTGCAGCCTGCAATAGCCGTCAATACTATCAACGGCACCTCCAACCTTTGTGTCGTCTGCAAATTTATTAACCCACCCCTCAACCTCTTTATCCAAGTCATTTATAAAACTACAAAGAGCAGAGGCCCAAGAACAGAGCCCTGCAGGAACCCACTCAACATTGTCCTCCAGGCAGAATACTTTCCATCTACAACCACTTTCTGCCTTCTGTTAGCCAACCAATTCTGAATCCAGATAGCCAAATCTCCCTGTATCCCATACTTCCTGACTTTATGAATGAGCCTACCATGGGGAACCGTATCACATGCTTTGCTGAAGTCCATATACACCACATCCACTGCTCGACCGTCGCCATTCTGTCTTGACACTTCCTCGAAGAACTCAATAAGATTTGTGAGGCATGACCTGCCCCTCACAAAGCCATGCTGACTGCCTTTAATCACACTATGCTTTGCCAAATAGTCATAATTCCTATCTCTCAGAATCCTTTCCAGACGTAAGACTGACTGGTCTGTAATTGCCAGGGATTTCCCTATTACCTTTCTTGAAAAGAGGAACAACATTTGCCTCCTTCCAATCCCTCGGTATGATTCCTGTGGAGAGTGAGGAGGCAAATATCCTCGCCAGCGGCTTAGCAACCTCATTTCTCGCTTCCCGGAGCAGCCTGGGATAAATCTGGTAATAGGAAGGGAGAAAAGTGGCAGATACAGTCACAAAGATGAGTTAACTCTGGGAAAGGTAAGAGAGGTAGGCAGTTAGTGCAGAAATTTTCTGTGGCTGTCCCCATTTCAAACAAGTATGCTGTTTTGGTAAATGTACGGGGTTATGCATTCTCAGGGGAACTTAGCATGAACAGCCAAGTTTCTGGTATTGAGACTGACTCCAATGTAATGTTGGGTTCCAAGAGATCAATTGTGTTCGGGGACTCTCTGAGGCACAGCCAGACGTTTACTGGCCAGCAAAAAGGGGATATGAGATAGCTTTGGCAAATAGGGTTAAGGAGAATCCAAAGGACTTTTACAAATATATTAAGGACAAAAGGGTGACTAGAGAGAGAATAGGGCTCCTCAATGATCAGCAAGGCAGCCTTTGTGTGAAGCCACAGGAGATCGGGGAGATACTAAATGAGTACTTTGCAGCAGTGTTTACTGTGGAGAAGAACATGAAAGATATAGAATGTAGGGAAATAGATGGTGACATCTTGAAAAAATGTTCGTATTACAGAGGAGGAAGTGCTGGATGTCTTGAAATGCATAAAAGTGGATAAATTGCGAGGACCTGATCAGGTGTACTCCAGAACTCTTGTGGGAAGCTAGAGAAGTGATTGCTAGGCCTCTTGCTGAGATATTTGTATCATCAATAGTTACAGGTGAGGTACCGAAAGACTGGAGGTTGGCTAACATGGTGCCACTGTTTAAGAAAGGTGGTAAGAACAAGCCAGGGAGCTATAGACTAGTGCCTGATGTCAGTGGTGGGCAGGTTGTTGGAGGGAATCCTGAGGGACAGGATGTACAGAGGAGCCTCGATTATCCAAACAAGATGGGTAGGCACTATTTTGTTTGGATAATTGATTATTTGGTTAATCGATACAATGCCTCTCCTCTGGGGCTCAACGTTTTCTGTTAAGTCTGCTCCCTGTTCAGGAGATTGCAACACACTGGCTCCCATCAGTCCAGACAGTTCTCTTCAGCATTTCAGTGAGCTGAGATTGCTTTTAATCATTGTAAACAAAAGACGTGATCAGGGTTGAAACACCTCTTTGATGTAATGTTTCTGTCGGGACCTTGAGATCCCCTACGGATATTCCGATATTCGGATAATTGATGTTCGGATAATCGAGGTTCCTCTGTACATGTATTTGGAAAACCAAGGACTGTTTAGGAATAGTTAACATGATTTTGTGCGTGCGAAATCATGTCTCATGAACTTGATTGAGTTTTTTGAAGAAGTAACAAAGAGGATTGATAAGGGCAGAGCGGTAGACATGATTTATATGGACTTCAGTAAGGCTTTTGACAAGGCTCTCCATAGGAGACTGGTTAGCAAGGTTAGATCTCATAGAATACAGGGAGATCTAGTCATTTGGATATAGAACTGGCTCAAAGTTGAAGACGGGATGGTGGTGGAGGGTTGCTTTTCAGACTGGAGGCGTATGACCAGTGGAGTGCCACAAGGATCAGTGCTGTTTCCAGTACTGTTCATCATTTATATAAATGATTTGCATGTGAGCATACGAGGCATAGTTAGTAAGTTTGCAGATGACACCAAAATTGGAGGTGCAATGGACAGTGAAGAAAATTACCTCAGATTACAATGGAATCTTGATCAGATGGGCTAATGGGCTGAGGAGTAGCAGATGGACTTTAATTTAGATAAATGCAAGGCGCTGCATTTTGTAAAAGCAAATCTTCGCAGGGCTTGTCCACTTAATGGTAAGATCCTGGGGAGCGTTGCTGACCAATGAAATCTTGAAGTGCAGGTTCATAGCTCCTTGAAAGTAGAGTCGCAGGCACATAGGATAGTGAAGAAGGCATTTGGTTTGGTATGCTTCCTTTATTGGTCAGAGCATTGAGTCTAGGAGATGGGAGATCATATTGTGGCTCTACAGGACATTGGTTAGGCCACTGTTGGAATATTGTGTGCAATTCTTGTCTCCTCCCTATTGGAAAGATGTTGTGAAACTTGAAAGGGTTCAGAAAAGATTTACAAGGATGTTGCAAGGGTTGGAGAATTGAAGCTACAAGAGAGAGAAGCTGAACAGGGTGGGGCTGTTTTCCCTTGAGGGGTGACCTTATAGAGGTTCATAAAATTATGAAGGTCATGGATAGAATAAATAGACAAAGTGTTTTCCCTGGGGTGGGAGAGTCCAGAACTAGAGGGCATAGGTTTAGGGTGAGAGGGGAAAGATATAAAAAAGATCTAAAGGGCAACCTTTTCACACAAAGGGTGGTATGTGTATGGAACGAGTTGCCAGAGGAAGTGGTGTTGGCTAGTGCAATTGCAACATTTAAAAGGTATCTGGATTGGTATTTGAATAGAAAGGGTTTGGAGAGAAATGGGTTGGGTGGTGGCAAGTGGGACTAGATTAGGTTGAGGTGTCTGGTCAGCATGGACGAGTTGGACAGAAGGGTCTGTTTCCGTGCTGCACATCTCTATGAGCATTAGTGTTATTTTTCTCTAAGACACTTGCCCAAATACATCCTGTACATCTCTCTCTCTCTCTCTTTCTCTCTCTCTCTCTCTCTCTCTCCACCCCCCACCCCACATAGTAAGTGCAGGACATGTTTTAGCTATACATGCAACATCGTGAGTGGCAGTGTGGATTTCATTTCGTTGTTTCATAATTGTCTATCCAACTTGGATAGAGACACAAAAGCACTGCAGATGCTGGAATCCAAAGTAGACAGGCAAGAGGCTGGTAGAATACAGCAAATCAGGCAACATCTGGAGGTGGAGAAGTCGATGTTTCGGGTGTAACCATTTTTAAGGACCCCCTCATACAACCTACTTGCAGTGGTTTGAAACGTTTTGAGCAAATTCAGGCTCAGCACAAATTTGCATGCTGTTTACAGACAGTCAGCAGCAAGGAAGAGCTGAACATTTAAGAACTGTGTAAAAAATACATTCGATTCAAGACCATAAGATGTAGGAGCAGAAATAGGCCATTCAGCCCATTAAGTTCTGCTGTGCCACTCAATAAGATCCTGCTGATCTGAATCCTTAACTCCACTTTCCTGACTTTTCCCTCTAATGCTTAATTTCTTTACTGATTTAAAAATCTGTCTTGAATATTCTTAAGAAGCCAGCCTCAGCAGCTCTCTGTGGTGTAAAAAAAAAAGCCACAGATTCACTGCCCTCTGAGAGAAGAAATTCCTCAGTCTTGTATGTATGACTCTTTATTCTGAGATTCTGCCGTCTGCTTCTACCTAGAGTCTCCCTAAAGAGAAAACAACCTTTCCTCATCTACCCTGGCAAATCTCTCATAATCTTGTAATTTCAATAAGATTGCTTCTCATTTTTCAAAATCCAAATGAGTACAGGCCCCACCTACTGAACCTCTTCTCAGTGGACAGTCCCTCCATACCAGGTATTAGCCTAGTGAACTTTCTCTCAACTCCTTCCAGTTCCAATATATCTTTCTTTAAATAGGGGCCCAAAACTCTTCATAGCTCTGATCCAACTAGTGTTTCATATAGTTGTAGCAAAACATGCCTGCTTTTATACTCCATTCCGTATGAAATAAAGACCCACATTCCACTTGACTACTCCATTAACCACTGAATTTGGATGCTTCTTATTTTTTACGTGGTTAATGGTTGAGGACTCCCAAAGGCCCTTTCTGTCACCTCCTGCAGTCTTTCTCTACTTAAATAATACTCAGCCCCTGTCAAAGTGCATAACTTGTCATTTTCACACATTGAATTTCATCTGCCAAGCTTTTTTCCCATTCCATTAACTTGCCCAGTACCTCTACAATCTCCTGTGTAGCCCTCAACATATGCTTCCCCATCAATTTTTGTTGGCCGTAGTACATTCACTTTTCTCATCCAAGCATTGATCCTGATGGCATTCCATCAGAGGGTCCAGGAGTATTAGGCAGCTGTACATCTCTATGACTCTGAGTAAAGATAAAATCCCTAGTGGGCAAGGAAAATTTTGAAAAGAGCTATGTTACAGGTTGGGGAGTGAAATGTAAAGAAAGTATTTAAAGCTCACATCAACCATAGTGAGGGGTCATGTAAGGCACTATATAGTAAATAAAATCAAGGCTCACAATTGTTAGTTTAACTGAGGTCACAGACCCAGGGATGTAGTAAAGTCAGAATTGAAGCATTGAAGGGTCAGATAATAAATCTCAATAGCCATTGTCCCATGGAAGAAGGACATTGAGTCTTGATTAAGGCTACAGAAAAAGTTAGTGTTCCTTCATTAAACCACTTTAAAGCAGGAAGTATTTATTTAAAACACAGGGAGCAAAGATCATCCTGAAAAACACCACGAAAGAACCAGGAATTGTCATTAGAGCCAAAGAAGTCAGGGATTTATTCAGAACAGAACAGTTAAAGAAGCGAGAATCAACACTTGAAGCTGCATATGTTGGATGTTACTTATTGAGTTAAAAATCACACAATACCAAGCTATGGTCCAATAGGTTTAATTGGAAGCTCTAGCTTTCGGAGTGGCGTTCCTTCATCAGGTGGTTTCACAACCACCTGATGAAGGAGCAATGCTCCGAAAGCTCGTGCTTCCAACTAAACCTGTTGGACTATAACCTGGTGTTGTGTGATTTTTAACTTTGTACACCCCAGTCCAACGCCAGTATCTCCAAGTCATTTATTGAAGCTATAAGCAGTTAAATTCATGCAGTAAAACCACTAAAGAAACAGGAATCATTCTATGAAGCTGGGGAAAATGCAGGTATCATTCATTTTAGTCACTAAAAGTGGCAGTTCTGCATTCAAGCCATGAACAATGGGAATCCTCCATTTTCACTGTAAAAAGGCAAGAATTCTGCATTTGGCTGCAAAATGCAAGGAAACATTACAGTACAAAAGCACAGAATGGCAGCATTGTGACTACTGCAAAATATCATTATAACAAAAGAAAACATTTAACCACATGGAGATCTGTCATCAGAAATAACAATGCCAGGAAGAATTAATTTCAGAGGTGGGCAAATAGAATGCAAATGTGGAGCAAACACTTATTAAGATTGAGAATACCTTCCCAGTTAGATACTAGATCACAAACAAGTACTACATGGGTATGGCTGATGATGATGTAGCTTAACGAAGGAGAAAAGCAACAGATACTCTCAAAGAGCTGCTGATAGCCTTTGACAATTACTTCAACCTCAACTAATAAATTTCATGAAACAGCAAGACTTAATGGAAGAGGGCAGTATCCAGGCATCTATAGATCATTTCATTAATGATTTCCACATATTAGTGGAAAATGTGACTATGGTGATTTAAAGTCGGAATTCACAAGAGGCAGAATGTTATCAGAATTATTGAGTCTTTGTCAGGTTGATTATAGTCAAAGGAAGATATGACTCTAGAGAAAGCCAGTCAGATGGAAGTGAAGCAGCATTACTGAAGTAAGACAGATCAATCCTAATAGAAGATGATCAGCTGCATAGGCAAGGAAAATCCATTCAGTTCTTGAGGCAAAAACTACAAAAGTCACATATGACACAGTACAGCGATTAGTACAGGCACTGGCACTATCAGTCCTGTCAGGCATGGTGGAGCAAAAAAATCCTTAAAGGCAGAGCCAGTGTCCAGTTATTAAAAGTGAATACTTTATCAGTCACACAGTAGCCTAAAGTAGGACATTATTTCAGAAAAGCAAGAAATCAAAGAGCTACCCACACAGAGGTTAATAAGAGAGAAACTTATCCATTAGAATTAAAATCTCAAGTATACAGCTGCAAATTGCAGATCTTATATTTTGACAAGGTGGTAGTGATATCAATGGTCATTTCAGAAATTTCAAGTTAGATACTAGGGCAAGTATCACTATATTATAGATAGTGATCCATGGTTAATTGTTGCAATGTTTCAAGCAATACTCAGGTTTAAGGATCCAAAAAGAGGAAGGCATTATTCTGCCATATTCATGTGGAGATACAGTCCAAGAGAGACAGTTCAATGAACAAAGGTTTCTTTATATTTTTATACATTTTGCACTACATTTGTCACCTAACCATGAGTGATGCAAGACGATTACAATTATCAGTGTTGAATTAGAAGGCTGGACAAGCCTCCAGTTATGATAAAGGCTTTACATTGTCAGACGAATCATATTGCTACTGCACCTGTGTCCAGTGACCATGACCCAGCAATTATCTCTCTAATGTCAACCATTTTCTCTACTTGTGCATACATTATCGTGGTTATTTCACTTGATTTATTTAAAAGTTTCATGTCTCCTCTGTTTGAGTAGTTCTGAATGAAGCTTGAAATTCATTGTTTTAACCCTGAAAGCCACGCCAAGTTTACCCTCCCCACTCCATGCACCTTTCAGCTTGCTAGATACCTCTGTACACTGTTACATATCTGTTTGTCTAACTAATTTCTGTATCTATTGAACACCCACAATTCTACACTTCTGGCGCATGGTCATTCCCAAGGAAGCTGCTACCAATTGGATTGTCCCTCCTTGCTCCCAGATTCCAGTCGTCAGTCATTAGATTAGATTTGAGATTTCCAATAAGCCTGTACAGCAATATCACCAACCTGCGCAGAAACTGAGGGTTACCTTCCTGCAAACTGTTGAGCATTGGTTTGCCAACACTCATCAGTGTCTACATCAAATATGATTAGTGATTCCAACCTGAATTACCAGCTGTACCACCATCAATACATGGGACACAATTCTAGTCCAGTAATGAGCAACTGTCCTGTTACTCCTGTTTGAAACTATCTGTCACCACTTGGATTGTCCAGTTTGCTGTTTACATCCTCTTCCAGTTGACTTGTCTGATACTGCTTCATTTCTATGCAGGTCTCTCTCCTCATCTTCTGGAGATGCTCTGTCTGCTGGGAGATTCTCTTCCCATGGGGAAGCAAGTCATCCATTAGATTATCAGTTATGTTAACCTGCTCCCTGCAGGGAGGCTGGTTGTTATTTATCTCCAAATGTCCAATTATCATTGTGGCTTGAGTGTGAAAACAGGAGTTTGAGTTACTCACTGGGCAGTGGAGATGACTACTGCTACTGACGCTTAAGAGTGCTCACATAGTATTTCACTTCTTCACTGCCTTAGTTTGTTTTGGGTACCAGAAATTTCAAGGCACAGTTTAGAGTGTTATTAAAACCATATATGCCTCTCATTCCTAGTGATACTGGTAGTGAACAGCTTGTGCCCTCACCCTATTTGAATTTGACTTCTAAATAGTATTGCATAAAGGTTTGCTATAGCTACCAGCTCAAATTCATTCATAAATACTGACTGGCAGTACACAATTATGTTGGTAATTCAACATTTAAAAAAAGAGATTTCAATTGAATTGGTCACTTTGGCACATTTCAGCTATGTGGTTATCCTATGTGATCACTTAGGGGAGCTCAGCAGCTTCCCTCATTCCAGCCGCAAGCACTGAATAGATGAGTTGAAATGTGAGTCTGCAATCAGCACACATTGGTTGGAATATTTGACAACAAATTAATTAAATAGTACTTAATTGGACTCAACTAGCTGCATACATCTACAGTTGGGAATTAAGTTTGGTTTACAGTGGATGATGCTGATGCTATATTATGCATGACAGCTTTAAGTCCAACAGAAACCTTCATAGCTATACTTTGTACCTTAATCCCTGCTGTTTCCCATTCCCAACTACCTGAAGCTACTCATGGGCATACCCAGTTAGTTAACACAAGTGCCATTGCTTGAGTTCTTATAGGACAGGACTGGTCAACCAGCTCGATGTCTTCTGCAGCTGTAGTTGCCAAGAATCAGTGTTGTGTCATGACTGACTGGGGAAGTGTGCTAGTAATAATTCCCCACTATTTCTGGAGTTATCACATTGTGAAAAAAATAGTTTAAAAGTTCCCAGTTTACTTGACTGACAAACCAAGTTTGGTAGAAAACATTCACCTGGTTTCTGTACTTAACAAGAAAACAGCTATTTATTGCAAATTATTTTTCTTATCTGATAACTGCAAATAAGAACAAGCTGAAAACTTATAATTATCAACAAAATCCTTATATATACAAAAGGTCACACCGAGACATGACAAGACACAAATATAAAATTCACTGAAGCACGCAATTCTGGTACTGGTCTGGATTATGGACAACAATGCAATGTTTTTCCTCTGTTCCTTTTGGTTCATATTGACTCTTGGATGAGAACATGAAAGTGTGGACACGCCAATTCTGAGTGTTTACCCTTTCAGCATCTTTGGTTTTGCCAGTTTCCCTTTCAGGAATCTACAAAGAGAGTAGAGTAGCCAGCTTCCCTGGATTTTCTTGCACTTTTCCACTTGAAAATGAGGTAGAGAAAGAAATTGAGAGAGATATGTAGGTGCTTTCTTTTTTCACAAGCTAGATGTTTCTTCAAACACAAAAACTGCAACGACTCACCCAGGAATCATTCAAGAAGTTTTTCGAATGTTGAGCAGTCCTGAACACACAGACACAACTGGCACAGGATGGAAAACTAGTCCAAGATCTGTCAGTGGACAAAACTGTTAGGAACACTTTCCCATGAAGCCAAGATGTCTAACATCCACTCCCTGTCCCCTACTACCTCCCACCCCTGTGCTTGAACAAGCCACCATTATAGATAGAACTCAAGATGAGTTTTGGTATCTCATTTTTGAAATTGCAGCATCTTCTTATCACAGTCCCCGGTTTAAACCACTATCTTTTGCCATTTTGAAGAAATAATGAAAAATAAAAGTTGTCTTTACAACTGTGATTTCCATGCACCTGTAAAAGATGACAATAGCAGACCCTCTATCGGAGAAAGTGAGGACTGCAGATGCTAGAGATCAGAGTCAAGAGTGTGGTGCTGGAAAAAGCACAGCAGGTCAGGCAGCATCCAAGGAGCAGGAGAATCGGGATTTCAGACATAAGCCCTTCATCAGGAATAACAAACCCTCTGCTTGTTTTCATCAATTGATCCTTATTATTCTTTGCATTACCATAGATTTGTGCCCTTTGTTTCCACCAGCCTTTACTTTCCAGGGTTTCAGTGTTGAGCTGTTCATCTTAAAGGTTTTTAAGAACCTCATTATATGAATGTAAACAAAACAAGTCTCCAGAGACCCCTCACCGCTCTCTGAACAAATCTACAGTGAAACTATAAAAGTGCTTTCTTAACATTTGAAAATCAAAATCAAGTAGTACGTTGCTCCTGCGCTTCAGAACCCAGGCTCTCAAACAATGTTATTTTATGGACTAATATACCATTAACCTAGAATGAGTTGCTAACAAGCCATAAACTACTTCCTCTATCACAGTTGACCAAAAAGGCCTGTAGATCCAGTCATAAGAAAATGCTGGAAACAAACCTACCACATGGTGAGGTTCAAACTCTTGTTTATCTGCATATGCAACAGTGAGAGGGGAAATGCCTCGCTCTCAGTTGCTGTATTTTTAGATAAACATGTTCTGTAATTATTGAATGGACCCATGCATTCTTTTACTGCTGAAATAGCTTTGAGTCACCAACATGCAAACATTAGGTACACCTTGGCTGTGGCTACTAAGAGCACTGGGAGGTGACAGTATAAAGAAGGGGTTAAGGATTGATATGTATGGAATTATTGTGATGATAGCTGGCATAGAAATAGCAAACAGTAGCAGACAGAAAAAGAGGCATCTGTCCGAATATTTATTTGTTCAATTCGAATCAACCTAGGCCTATTGACCTTGGGTCTTGGAGTGAGACACAAACCAGTAAATTTGCTATTATATATATGCAGACACATTTGGAATTTTCATTATGTTGGCATCTCCCAGGTAATGAAACATTTTATTGATTTTCTTTTTAGTTTAAAGGATTCAATGAGCTGCTGTGAATACAGTTGAAATTCTTTATCACAGATCTTTAGGAGGGCAAGTCTAGTAATAGCAGTGGAACACTTAGTGGCAGTAGTCAGTGATTGAACTGTAGGTGTGAATTGGTTTTCAAACTTCAAACTCATTCCAGGAATATGTGGAGAAAATGTAATTTTGACGGAATCTCTTAACGCTCAAAAAGTCACTGCCAAAAGAAGCCTCTGAAAAAACAAAATAAAAAACTCTAAATCCTTGAAAGTTGATGGTTTGAGGGAGAGTTTTGTGTAAATATATTGATCCTTTGAGAATCCTGACACCTAAAGATACAGCACACTGAGAGTTCAGTTGTTAGAGCTTAGGCTTAAAATTGTGATTAATGGTTAGGTTTAATGTTCAATTTTTATTTTTGTCTTGGTATCTCGATAATTATTTTCTCAATCAATTACTTATTCACTTCATTCATGCATTGCAGGTGTGTGATTAATATGAACTGGGGGAAAATAATTTTAAAATGTTAACTGAAAAAATGCTTGCTGTATGTTGGATGATCATACTTTGACTGCATCAATTTTCAAAATATCCTGATTCTAGCATAGTTTTTAAATGAAATAATTTCAAGATGCAACTCGCCCAAGGTATAGTGCAGTATCTCTCAATGCTTCACAGCAAAGCAAGATGTAGTCAAATGAAAATTGCTATGTTCATCATAAGCTTTGCCTGAAAACGTTGCTGAATATATTGGAAAAATCACTTTTGCTATTTCAATGATTCAATATTTCTGAGCCCCACACTTTAGAAACTTTGAAGACACTGAAAATAATACAGAAGAGATTTATAAGCATGGTTTCAAGGATAAGAAACTGTAAAGCTAAGAAGAGAGACTGGACATGTTGAAACTGTTTACCTTGGAGAGGAAAGGCTAAAAGGAAATGTAATTGGAGTTTTCAAAATCAGGATGGGTCGAGATAAAGTAGATAATGAGAAATTGTTCCCAGTCTTGAAAGGATTGAGTACATGGGGGGCACAGATTTAAGGTAATTTGCAGAAGATACATATGGTACAAAGAAAATGTTCCCACCCAACATGTAGTTAGAGCCTGGAATGCATTACCTGGTGGAAATCAATTCAGTTGAGTCATTCAGGAGATTATTAGATAATTATTTGTACAGCAACACCATGCAGGGTTCTGGGGAAAAGGCAGGAGAAAGACACTAAATCATAACATTCATTTGGAGAACCAGTGCAGAACACAATGGGCAAAATGGCCTCCCCCTGCACCAAATACGTTTCTGATTCTGTGATTGTTGGACAGCAGTTGATAAACTGCAGCGATTTTTTAAAGCAAATATCTTTGGTAAAAATAATGCTGTTCATGCAAAATTTCAAACCAACTAATTACAGTTTGCTGTCATATGCAGCAAAGCTAGTAATAAAACCCATAAAACCTGTTCAAGCATGTAGCTGTGCTGCAGTAATTCAATGTTTGTTCAGTACTGCAATATCAATATTTAGAAAAACCTTGCCTTTACTATAGCTAAAGTAACAAATATGTGGAAAAATACAGGCAGAAAACATTAGTAATTAGTACACAGATTACTAGTAGTAAATTAGCATTGGTTTACCAGCCCCTTGAGTGCTGTTGAACTGAGGAATTGAGTATATAATCAAATAACATGCAAATATTAATGCCCCAGATTCTGAGTCTCCAGATCCCAAGTGCAATTATTTTCTATTCATTTTAATTATCTTTAACGGATGACATTAATGACTTTGAGTTAGAACTCTTTAGAAGGAAACGCTATGAAGGAAGGTGATGTTCAAATTTGCCTGTGGGTCTGAAAATAACATTTATATATTGGTTCCTAAATTTAGTACTGTCAAGATTTTTCTGTATCATGTGAGTGGTGATCACATTAGTCACTCAAAATACTTTCATCGTTATTATTCATTTAATGTGTGTAAAATTTAAGTATTGTTTAAATTTGTATAGTGTAACTGAAAGCAAATTGGAAATTAACATTATATTGTATGAATGAAAAGGCTAGATTTATATTCCAGTCATTTATTTATTTCATCCCCATTTAGCAAAATTTTTCAAGCTATTAAACAATGTGAAAATGAAATATATAATAATTACAAGAATGTAGTCAAAAAGTGTTTAGGCAAAATTAGTCCTTTACACTTCACACATTGCACACTTACTCTTCTGTAATGATTTTTCCATAATAAACTAATGATAAGTCAGTCCTCTTTCTTCAACAATATTTTCCTTAAATAGTAATAATTTGATATGCATGATTTTAAAATATAATTTATAATTAATTTACTAATGTCTGGAAAAATATGTCTGTTGGAACTGTTGGAATATTGCGTGCAATTCTGGTCTCTGTCCTATTGGAAAGATGTTGTGAAACTTGAAAGATTTACAAGGATGTTGCCAGGTTTGGAGGATTTGAGCTATATGGAGAGGTTGAATCGGCTAGGGCTGCTTTCCCTGGAGCATCGGAGGCCGAGGGGTGACTTTATAGAGGCTTATAAAATCATGAGGGGCATGGATAGGAATAATAAACAAAGTATTTTCTCTGGGGTGGGGGAGTCCAGAAGAAGAGGGCATAGGTTTAGGGTGAGAAGGGAAAGATAATAAAAGAGACCGAAGGGGCAACTTTTTCACTCAGAAGGTGGTATGTGTATGGAATGAGCTGCCAGAGGAAATGCTGGAGGCTGGTACAATTGCAACATTTGAAAGGCATCTGGATGGGTATATGAATAGGAAGGGTTTGGAGGGATATGAGCCAGGTGCTGGCAGGTGGGACTAGACTGGGTTTGGATATCTGGTCGGCATGGACAATTTGGACCGAAGGGTCTATTTCCATGCTGTACATCTCTATGACTCTATGTCACAGTGACTTTACCAGTAATATTTGCCACTTGACCTTTGCTGTTTGAAACTCTATTTGAACTTTTTCACTTGTATAAATAGAAAGATGCATATAATGGCTGTAATAGGTTAGCAAACAATTTTGTTCAATAAACTGAACAAACAAAGAAATTTGGGCTTATCATCAAGCTTGCTGCCAACTTGCTAAAGTCAGGCAATAAAGCTAATTTAAAAAATACAAAGATTTTCTGACAAAATAGTACATATAATGAGAATTGATTCATCCCAAACCTTATTAATATTGTAATCATTTTTGATTTATCCAAGCAACTACCGTTTTATCATATGAACCACTGCAGTTATTCATTTGGAAGAAGAGTCAATTGGGAGTAATCCTAACATTTCTGTTTTTCGTTTTTGTCATCAACTGCTGTGTAAATTATTTTACAGAAACTTCACTCACGGATTGTAGATCTTTCATCTGGAGACCTCTTCTCTAATGCAGAGCGGAACAGAAGTCCTATCCAGTCAAGAATTACAGAGACTCAAATTCATGTAAGTTCTTTTCTTTCTTAGATTCTTTTGCATCCTGTGAAACAACCATCCTATTTTTGTGTCAAAGCTCTCTGTAGATGAAAAATAATGTTCATCCTTAAAAACATTATCAGAAGAGTATATTAAAAGGCACTCTCATTGTTCCACTCTAAAAATGTTTTCTGAAATTCAATATCATCTCCCCAATGTGTGTCACATTGTACAAAAAGGAATAAATCTCAGGTCATTTCCCTGAGACACTTTTTTCTAGTATTGATTACATCTCAGTCTCTCTGAGAAACGGGATGGAGCATTTTATTAAAGTCCATGTACCACATTACTCATCCTATATTTATAATATATTATGTATGAACTTTTAAAAATTCATGTGCTCTGCCTTTTCAGCAAAGGTTTGCAGACATGAAGAAACTTGTCAGTGAAGACTACGGTTTATACATCTCGTATACATCTATGTGTTGAGACATAAAGTAAATACAAACAAAGCCAATTTGCTAAATATCCTGTGAGAAGTTTTAGTTTATCAGCAGCAAAGTTAAATGCAGCATTTCTATTCATGAAGCTTGTAAGATTTTATAATGTTAGAATAATGATTCACTCTATTTAAAATCTACTGAAAGCGACAGACTAAATGTAATAGTTATGTTTTAAAATGTAAATAAAGGTAGTTAAGCTGACTATATCTTGGTAACAATAGAAGAACCATTATACTTTGTATTCTTGGAATTTCTGACCTTTCAAGCCTCATAAGTAATAACAGATTGCAGGACACAGGACCAAACAAAGCAGACCAGTCAACTATTTCAGAAATATTATGTTTTCATATCTTGTTTTATTGATCATTATCCATGAAATTATGTTGGTATAATTGAGAAGCCAAAAGCAATAGTTTACATTTTATTCCCACATGTATTTTATTGACTAAAGCCATTTTTATGTTGCATAATTTCTGCATTTGATAGAAGGAAGGAGGAAATAAACAAATCACATTTTTTTTCTTTGTAGTTGAGTTGTACTGAAATCTCACCAGCTGTAAGGTGATTGCTATCCCATTACTGACGGAAAATACAAAGTGTCAATGTGTATGATAACCAAGAAGGTGTAATTGTCTACAAGTGGCATGAAAATGAATGACACTATGCTGCATAACTTAGTTTAGGCAAAAGATTGACTAGATAGTAAACCTAATTTGCTTCTGTGATTTCTGTAGAAACATCAAACTGATTTGAGCTTTTTGCATTTTATGGTAAATCAATTGCTTCCATGATAAGCTGCAACCTGACAGTCATTTATGGTCAATATAATATACTTTTGAGAGCCACTAGAAAAAATTGTCACTTATGATTAAAGATTTTGACACAACTAGTAAATAATGCACTTTGTTATTCAAAATAGTGCACAGGGATTATCTACTAGCAATATTTGCACTTCTTTTGTGATTTAATTCTATTTCTGCATAATGAATGAATTATTTTCAGATATTTATTTAAAGTAAGAGTGCAAATTACATTGAGCAGCTTCTTAGTTATACTGTGGGTTGCTCTATTTACATGCTTGACAGGAGAGGGCTTGCTGTTTGCATCCTCATTTTTCATAATACTAAATGAGTGAGAATGAAGAGCAATAAATAAAAATTCAACACTAAATTCAAAATACCTAGATGATCCAATTGACTGAGTAATTTTTAAATCTCGTTTCACGCTTGACTGCATTTGTAGTCTACTGATATGAACCTCACATAGTGTGAAATAGTCTGATGGAGTGCATCTTCTGATGTATTAAGATTCAAAATGATTCCTCACCTATTTGTCAGAATTTCTCTTGAGTTCAGGTCTGAAATTTAGAACTATGTCGGAAATAGTGAATTATGTTAATAGTTTGATCTAGATTGCTCTAAACTGAAGCCTGAAATCCAAGTTTCCTTTTTCATTCTGTCTTAAATTACTAAACAATCTATATCAAGTTCAGATAAGAAAATTATGGATATTAAGGATTGTCAGTTGCTTTATAATCCCATTGAAAATCTTCCAAGTTATTCTGCCACCTGTTTGTGCACATCTCAAACTGAAAAGTAGTTTTACAGAATGAGTGCCAACATAAGTTGAGTATAATGATCTAGATTTTGCCGTAATAATAACAGAGGCTACGTTATTTTAGGAATAAATTGAAAAATAACATCTGCCAATCACTCATGCACAGTAAAAGTGGAAACCAAAGTTTTGTTGTCCAACTTGATCTGCCAATCCACTAGCATCAATAGACTGGTACTTCAGTGACATGCTCAACATTTATCTCTGTGAAACTGCCACTAAAATCACCCGTAAAAATTTAGGATTGTCGATTGACATGTAAGTGAATTTTTAAAGCCAGGTAAGTCTTGATATATAATTCTTAAAAATAAAACAGAGGAAAATAATTAACTTGAATAAATTTAAACATTCATCTGTGAGAACACAATTATTTCTACAAGCTGGAATAATTAAAAGTGCCACAATCTGAGGAGACTGAATCCCCTGCTGAAATTTTTGTTTGAAATGGATGAATGGCACTGAAAATCTCTGGATTCTTTTTTTTGCCCTTGTCTGCTTCCTGTCAAACATGCTTGACAAAATTTCGCATAACAACCACCTCTACAACTTGTTTTCACAACAGAATTCAGAAAGTAGATTTCTCTCATCAAGCAACATATCAAATTAAGGTTGCATTTGCACTGCAAGTTTGAAACTGGACTTTGCACTTTGGGTAGAAACATAGAGACTAGGAGCAGAACTAGGGTATTCAACCTTCAAGTCTGCTTTGCTAATCAATATCAATATGGCTAATCCTCAAACTCAAGGCTTTATCTCTCTCTCTCTTGATGCATTTAACATTTTTTAAAAAATGATCACTCTTTTTCTTGAATGCATTCATAGCCTTCACAACCTTCTGTAGGAGTGAATTCTGCTGGATGGCCACCTTCTGCGTGAAGCAATGTTTCCCCATCTCAGTCCAAAATGGTCACCCCCGATCCTGAACATGTGACTGTGGCCATGATTATCCTTGCCTGGCTCCTTTCGACCAAGTTTGTAACATTCTTAAACATTAGAATAAGGTCTGGGTCAGAGGTTTCACCAAACAGAAAAAGCATGTACGTCTTTAGATTGTGAAAAAAGAAAACTTAAATGAGACGTAGATGAACATACCAAATGCCTATGGCACTAGCGCTTCATGAATGAGCAGTAGATTTATACTGTACATGATGTGACACACTGTCTTCCCAGGAATCTCACTCTGCTTCCCTCAGGTCAGCAAATGCTCTGATTTTAGATTTATATGATGGGTTTAGCATCATTGGGAAGTGATTTCAGTTTTAAACTGCTGTTAAAATGGCAGTATAAATGCAGCTAAAACTGAAAGGATAAACAATTTATTGAAAAAAAAATTTGATTTTTCCACATTGACTGAACTTTCTTATTCTTTTGCCATCATGCTCATTTTGATAGGTTTTGAGGGACTTGAGAATGTACATGCAAATATTATAGTGCAGCAAATAGTTTGTGGCCTGTACATGAATACTAATTTCAAGGTAGCTAACAGAAATTAGAAATACAGGATTCAAATCTTGCGTGCATGAATCCTGACGGATCTAATTTTCTGTATCACAATTTAGGGAGAATTTAATCTGCACTACAAAGAGGTGCAGCCTGCATTTAAAGAGAATCATCAGTACAGTCAGAGATTAGATTCCAGATTGCATGCAATGACATGACAACTTGGAAGAATCTGTGAGCATGAAAACCTCATAGTGTGTTGAGGTTCTACCTACAGTAAGCACTTATTCATAAAAGATGGGTTGATCTGAATTTCTGAGGCTTGAGTAGGATTCATCTTAGAAAATCATAGGCTGATATAACACAGAAGCAGACCTTTTGGTCCAATTCATCCATGTCAACCAAGTTTCACAAACTAAGCTAATCCCACTTGCTGGCATTTGGCTCATATCCCTCTAAATCTTTCCTATCCATGTACCTGTCTAAATGTCTTGTAAATGTTGTAAATGTACCTGCATCTACCACTTCCTCTGGCAGATCATTCCATATGGGCACCACCTCCACGTGAAAAGGTTGCCCCTCAAGTCCCTTTTAATTCTTTCTCCTCTCACCTTTAAAAATATGCCTCCTAGTTTTGAATTCTGCCATCCTAGGGAGAAGAGCTTTGCTATTCATCTTATCTGTGTGCCTCATGGTTTTATAAACCTCTATAGGGTCCCTTGTCAACCTCCTATGCTCCAGTGAAAAAAATCCCAGCTTATCCAGCCCCTGCTTATAATACTAACTCTCCGGTCATGGCAACACCCTGGCAAATCCTTTGAGCCTGCTGTATTTTAATAATATCCTTCTAAAGTCCTGTAGTTTCAGTTACTAAATAGAAAATAAAGAATTGCTTATGCTGGAATTCTGAAACAAAACCAGAAATAGCTGGAGAAACATCTGTGGACTTCTGAAGAAGGGTTACTGGACCCAAAGTGTTAACTCTGGTTTCTTTCTGGATGCTGCCACTGCAGGCTGTGCTATAGGCAGTATTTGGAATAAAGTTGACTCTCATGCTAGTAGATCCTTTCAAGTTATCCCAAGGACACCTGTCACGTTACAGTGCTGCAATTCAGATATCAAGTAATTGTCAGATGTTATGTCTGAAAGAACCAACAGTGTGTTCACTTTCATGTTGATCCTGTTCAACATGCAGTTTCACCAAACCGACAAGGTGCGTTCAAGTGAAAAAAACATTCCAGATGACATCCCTGTAAGCATTTATGATTCCTACATCAACCTTCTGGCCTACATGAACAAAAATGCTTTGCACTCACGCATTGTGTATGATATGGTTTAGATGGCAGCTAGTCTCTGAAACATTAATCATGGTTTCGGATATTGCTAAGTAATCTTCCTACTACAATATACTTTCGTGCTACAATATACTTTCAAGCCATCCCAAGGACAGCAGTCATGTTAAACAGCCTGACCATAATGCAGCATATCACTTTTGAGAGAAAAACCATTGGGGTGATGACCAGTAATGGTAATAATAAAGAAATGTTTATATATCCATGGCTGTTGATTCAATTTTTTAAAAACTCTTAATATCAGAGGAGTGCCATGAGATGCAAGCACGACCAACTGTTTACGGGCTTCTCCGTCTTCACCACAACGAGGAGTGTACAGATCATTCTGCTGTAATGCTCCTTTCGTTAATGTGAATTCACTATAACGTGATTGCTGAACTGAAGATACTGTTTCCATAGCACTAACTTTCAAAGCATGTATCGATTCTAGCCTCATTAGTCTAAATGGAGATGCTATTATGTGATTTTCTTATAACACGGGATTGCACGAGAACGGAACTACCGTGTTGTAGCAGAACTGATTGTGTCCAGTTTTATCAAGATGAAAGATTGTTACATCCCATAGCTTTCACTTACTAATGCACTGCACTGAAAGTTCTTCTTATTACCAGCATATTGCTTCAGCCAGAATCTTGGTCAACTGCTTCCCTCCCACTGCTTATTGCACAAGTGATTTGAACAAAAAGAATCATAGAATGTTATAGTACAAAAAGAGGCCATTTGACTAATCATGTCTGTACTGGCTCCCACAAGAGCCACCCAGCTAGTTCTATTCTGTAGCCCTGTAAATGAATCACTTCCCATATATATATGAGCTCTCTTTTGAAACCTCATATAGAATCTGCCTCCACCATTCTCCCAAACGGCACATTTCAAAGCCGAAAGATTCTCTAAGTAAAGAGGTTTCTATTCATCTCACTCTGACCTCCCCTGCTGATGATCTTGAAATTGTGACCCGCCAGTTAATAACATATCAATTACTGGAAACAGAATATCTATCTTTACCCTGTCAAAATTCCAAGGCAAAGGTCCTAACAACATTCCCTGGGGAATACCACTATCAACTCCTCTCCAATCTGAGAAATACCCATCTATACTGACCCATTGTTTCCTGTCTTTTAGTTAATTTCTAATCCGTACTGGCTAGGACCCATCAATCCGAAGCACTTCTAATTTCCCAACCAACCTGCCATGTGGCGCCACATCAGATGCTTTCTGAAAGTCCAAATATGCAACATCCACAACACTCATTGCCTGTGTCACCTCATCAAAAAATTAGATCAAATTTGTCAGAAATGACCTGCCTTTGACCAAGCCATGTTTTCCAAGCATTTATCTATCATATTTCAGATTATGACGTCAGTTTTCACATTATTCTTATCAATGGTCTATGGTTTCCCAGATTATCCTTCGTCCCTTTCTTAAAGTCACATTTGCGAGGGAGATTCAAGATGGCGGTGACCCAGCAAGTCTGAGTCTGTAGTGCTCTGCCTAAGACTTGGGCAAAGTGGCGCACCCGCCTTCACCACACCTTTTAATTAATTTAAAATAGCTTTTTCCGAGCATACTTAGTCATTTTACATCAAACTTGAACAGTTTGGTGTTGTTCTTAAAATGATTAAGGGCAAAAATTCCCGAAGTTCACAACAGGCAGGGACCCCACCCCCTCCAGCAGCAGTAGAGAGGTCCAGGGCTGCCTCAGGGGACTTAACTGTGGAGGCAAGCCTGATCTCCGTGATCAGCAAGCTGCAGGAGAGGATCAATGCCTTCATCAAAGAATCCAGGAGCAGGTGGGAGTCGTTCTCAGTCGTGCTGCAGAAGCACGACCGAGAAATTGAAAAACTCGAACAATGTGTTGGAGGGGCGGAGCAAAAGGCCGCAACCTCGGAAGCTGCTGCCGAGTTGGCCGTGGGCCGGGTCCGGGCTCTCGAGCAGCGAGCCTGGACCTTGAAAGAGCACATTGATGACCTCGATAATCGGGGTCATCGAAAAAATATTCAGTTGCTCGACCTTCCCGAACAGGAAGAGGAAGTCCAGCTTGCAGTTTTTTTTGGAGCAATGGCTCTCTCAAGTATTAAAGTTGGAGTCCGGATCAGGCCAGGTACGGGTGGAGTGGGCCCACCGGGTTCCTGTACGCAGGCCCGGGCCGGCCAGCGCCCCCGCCCGGTTTTGTCCCAGCTCTAATGCTATAAAGAGAAGCAGATGCTCCTGGAAGCCTCCAGAGTCCTGAGGAAGGATCCCCAGGACATGATGCACAAGGGTTCCAGGATTATGTTATTCCAGGATTTTTCTCCAGCCATGGTCCGTAAGAGGAGGGCATTCGATGAGGCGAAGAAGCGCCTAAGAGACCTAAACATCCAACATTCATTGCGCTACCCAGCAACGCTGCGCTTCAGCCACGAAGGATCAGTGTACGACTTTGGATCACTGGAGAAGGCTAAAGAATATCTGGACTCTCTTAAATAGACTGTAAGATTCAAATCATATGGAGAACAATTTTGCTTTGTGACACCTTCCCCCCCCGGTTTACCCCTTCTTTCCTTCTCCATCCCTTTTTTGTTCATCTCCTTTTCCAGGGGGCAGGGAAGGAGCCTTTGTTGCTAATCATTATGCATATTTGATTTATGTGGGGGGGGTTTGTTTTGTCCTACTTTTTTTTAGAGCGGGGTTCTCTTCTTCTGTCATCTTACTTAGTTTTCTAATCATTGCTATGCTTGTAACCTTGTAGTTTTATATATTTATATTTTGTATTATGTTTGCTAAACGCACCTAGATGTTGGTGTGGAGTGGGGGGGGGGGGGGGGGGGGGGTCGTGGGTCACTCACTTATAACTTTTTGGTTTTATAGAACACTTGAATTTGTCTACTCCTTTTTATAATGCCTAGGTCGAGGGAGGGGCACTAGTTAGGAGAAGTTATGTTGGGGTTATTGATAGGTAGTTACACCCCCCTGGGAGCAAGGGGGAGAATCTCCTTTCAAATGTGTTTTGTGTTTTTTTTTACTTCGGAATAGTTATTAATTGTATTGGTGTAAATGTCTTGAAGAATTTTTGCTTTTGTGAATTCTTCATGGTCTTTACTCAAGGTGTTTTCGGTGGGGTACTTCCTCCTGGGGGGTCTTGGGCTTGCCTGAACGATCATGGCTAGCTATTCGCTTAGGTGGTGCACCTGGAATGTCAAGGGGAGTAATTCACCAATCAAAAGTAAGAAGATGCTGTCAAACCTTACAAAAGAAAGGGTTGATATAGCTCTTTTGCAGGAGATACATCTACTTGACAAAGAGCACTTAAAATTCCAACAGGATGGATATGACCAGGCCTTTTTCTCATCTTTTAGCTCAAAAAGTAGGGGAGCAGTCATTCTCATTCAGAAGAATCTTCCTTTTAAAATCTTAAGCCAGATAAAAGATGAATCTGGACGGTATATACTGATCAAAGCCCTAATAAATGGAGAGGAGTATAGGATTTTGAATCTTTATTGCCCCCCCCAGCACACCCCTTCAAATTTGTAACAGAAGCATTCTCCAAGTTGATGGCTTTTGGGGCCCGCCATTCAATTATAGGAGGAGATTTTAATTGTATTATGGACTCAGAGACAGATAGGATACCCAAGAGTACTATGGGTATATCTCTTGGATCCAGACAATTGGCGGATCTGAATAAGGAGCTAAGGCTAGTAGATGTTTGGAGGTGTCTTCACCCCCAGGGCAGAGACTTTATGTTCTACTCTAACACACACAAGTGTCATACTAGAATTAATACGTTTTTTGCTCCCTCGACCCTTTTGAATTCCATATTGTCCTGCAAAATAGATAACATAGCAATCTCTGATCATGCCGCAGTATAAATAGAAGTTAAGACTAGGGACGATGGGACAGGCCCCCAACATCGGTGTATGGATTCCTTTTTAATGAAGGATAGCAAATTTATAAAATATTTTTCTCGAGTTCAAAACCTTTCTGGAAATTAATTCAAGTACGGCCAGTAATCCATCGACGATGTGGGAGACCATCTCATATTCTGTGACTCAGAAAAGACAAAAGGGAGAACAACAGTGCCTATTTGAGGCCCGCTTGAAGGCAGCTGAGACAGCATATGTTGATAGGCCCTCTATTACTAAGCTACAAAGGATCACAGCCCTTAGGATAGCCTTGAATACTGCACTTACCCAAACAGCAAAGAGGGAAACGTTATTTGCAAAGCAAAGATTATATGAATTTGACAATAAGTCTGGCAGATATCTAGCGTATCTTACTAGGAAAAAAAAGGCTCCTCAAGCTATTATGTCCATTAGGGAAAGTGCTGGTACTCTGACTTGCGATTGTACAAGGATCAATACAGCCTTTAGAAAGTTCTATTTTGAACGGTATAAATCGCAGGACTGAGAGGATAGAACTAAGAAAATGGAGTCCTTCTTTAAAAACTTGGTCTTTCCAGATTTAACCTCAGAGCAGGTGTCGATCCTGAATGCTCCCCTGGTAACCCAGAAAGTACTTGATGCAATTAGCCAGTTTCAGAGTGGCAAGGCACCTGGACCAGATGGATTCCAGGTTGAATTTTATAGAGAATTCATAGGGGAACTGGCTGGTCCAGTTATAGACATGTATAATTACTACCATAGTCAGGGCTACCTCCTGCCTTCATTGAGAGAAGCAAATATTTCTCTCATTCTTAAAAAAGGAAAGACTCCAGAAGATTGCTCATCATCTAGACCAATATCCTTGCTAAATGGAGATTTTAAAATCCTTTCTAAAATGTTAGCATTAAGATTGGAGAGGGTCTTACCATATTTCATAAAAGCGGACCAGACGGGGTTTATCAGGGGCTGTAGATCATCTAACAACATTAGAAGGGTCTTAAATTTGATATAAGCCTGTCAACAGGAAAGAATACCGGGGATAGCTGACTCCTTGGATGCAGAGAAGGCATTTGACCGGGTTGAATGGTCATATCTTTTTTACACACTGGAAAGGTTTGGTGTTGGAGAGGTATTTTCTAAATGGGTCTCAATATTATACAATGACCCCAAAACAGCCGTGATTAACAATAGTTTAGGTTCGGAAAGCTTCAGTGTGGGTAGGGGCTGTCGTCAGGAATGTCCTCTCTCACCGTTATTATTCATGCTAATAATTGAACCACTAGCGGAAGCAATACGAACCGACTCTCACATAGTGGCTCCGAGGGTTGGTTGGGGTAAACATAAAATCATTCTCAATGCAGATGATGTCCTCCTGTTCTTAAGTAATCATTTGATATCTGTACCCCGCTTAAGTCAAGTAATTAATCTATTTAATATGTTCTCAGGCTACAAAATCAATTTTACGAAATCGGAGGCCATGCCGTTGGGTGGTCTCGTTAGTATATCCAATTTATCGGACGGACCTTGTTTTCCCTTTCAGTGGTCACTGGAAGGGTTTTCTACACTTAGGTATTTTTATCACCCCAGTATTTGGTCAGCTGTATAAAGCCAATTATATACACCTACTAGAGAAAATAAGACAGGACCTTCAATGCTGGGGAGATCTCCCAATATCCTGATTAGGCAGAGTAGCTCGAGTTAAAATCAATATTCTGCCTCATTTCTTATATCCTATGAGAATGCTCCCTTTGATGTTGCCGAGACTGATGTTACATAAACTACATGGTTCCTTTATTTGGAATCATAGACAGCCCCTTATCAAATTAGAGAAGCTGCAGCTTCCACTAGCAAGGGGAGGACTGGATTTTCCAGACTTTAGGAGGTATCAGTTGAGCTCTCTATTGGGCAATGTAGTTGATTGGGTCTCTTGTGATCCACTATCAATTTGGTTAGACATCAAGACCTCCCAAGCAAAGTGTCCCCTCACCAATCTTTCATTTTTAGATAAGATGAGAGCTATTATGGACTATTATAAAAACCCTATTGTATTAAATACAATTAAAGCCTGGAGGATAATGCGGCAAGGTGAGGGTAACTTACAAAAAACCTCTCCTTAAACTCCTATAGTGGGAGCATGGGGTTTTCAGCCAGGGCAGACAAATGCTACATTTAAAACCTGGAGGTCCAGAGGTGTCTCTTGCTTAGGGGACCTATACGATGGGGAGGTTATGATGTCTTTTGAGCAGCTGCACCAGAAGTTTGGACTGCCTAATGGAGGCCTTTTTTGGTCTTTCCAAATACGAGGTTATATACAGAAGAAGACCACATTATTAGACAGTCCCTACAAATTGGATAAGGAGAGAAGAGTACTATGGCTAATGACCCTCGATCAGTACTCTTTATCATTCATTACATAACGAGGTATCGAAAGACATGGAACGACTGTTTAAATTATGGAACCAGGAATTGGGGTTAGAGATTCCATCAGAAATGTGGGAGGACATCTGGGAAAATGCCAGAAAGATCTCTATTTGTAATAAAACTCAAGCTATTCAATTAAAGATACTTCATAGGGCTTATATAGCACCGGAACGACTGGCAAAACTTAGGGTAGGAACATCCCCAATGTGTCCTGAATGTAAAATAGAAGTGGGCGCTCTCACGCACTGTTTATGGACATGTCATAAGATTTGCAAATACTGGGAGCAGCGAATGCTCTGACAGAAATCTTGGGAACGAGATTGGATTTGATCCAGTGTCACTTCTCCTGGGCTTTTCAAATCTGCCCTCCCTGGATGTGCACGGGAGAAAACTATTCTCCATTCTCTTTCTGTGCAAGGAAAAATATCTTAGTTAATTGGGTAGCTGAGGGCCCTCCAGGACTTTCGAATTGGCATAGGCTAATCATGGAATATATCCCCCTTGACTTCCTCACAAATATGGTGCACCAAAAAACTGAATTATTCTATAAAATGTAGCAGCCCTTTCTGAACTGTATAGACACAGATATTTCGGCCATATTGTCAAGGGTTTTTGTCTAGCAGTGGTAGTGGTTTTGGCTGGTCCGGGCCCCCTGGGGGAGGAATCCCGTATAAATATGGATTTTATTATGACTTGATGTTAATCCATTTTGAGTACATACTTAATTATTTAATTATTACATTATGTCTTACCAGTACTGTAAGATTTTATGCTTTGGTTGTTCGTAGGATAGATTAGTAGTTAGCTGAATTTTTTTTTCTCTTTTTTTCTTTTCTTGTGTTTTCGTTATTATGTATTTCTTTTATATATATTTAATTGTATATTAGTGTTTATATTTGTTTGTATTACTTTGTAATTTTGTAAAAAAATGTTTAAAAACTCTTTTTTCCTTTCAATAAAAATACCAATAAAAAAAGTCACATTTGCAATCCTACAGTTCCCCATGGCTAATCTTGTGTTAAGAGTGGCATGAAAATCTGCCACACCAGGCAAAAATGAGGACTGCAGATGCTGGAGATCAGAGTCAAGTTTAGAGTGGTGCTGGAAAAGCACAGCAGGTCAGGCAGCATCCGAGAAGCAGGAAGATCGACGTTTCGGGCAAAAGCTTTTGATTTCCCTGCTCCTCGGATGCTGCCTGACCTGCTGTGTTTTTCCAGCACCAACCTAATCTTGAATCTGGTACACCACCAGATCTTATAGCTAAATATACAACAAGTAAGATTTTCTTGTATGCTGCTAGCCTATATAACTTAGGATGAAGGACAGCCATTGTCCAGCCTGTTAGATCTACTCCAGATTATTGTGTTTGCGGCACGGCCAGGTCAACATTAATTTTGTTATTTTGAGTTCTCATACTTAAAAGCAATATAAATCATGTGATCTGCACTATCTGGTCAATTCATTTCTCCCCACCTAAGGATATTTTTGACCTTTGCTGTGCTTTTTTAAAAAAATGAAAGTGCTTAGGCTCATTTCAGAAACAAGTTAGATAACATAAGCATTCAAATATTGTATTATCCAATCCAGCCTTTCCACATTTTTCTAAAGTTTCCCAGGAGATTAATGTATCAATACCATTCAACACCAGGCAATGAACTGCGATAAAATATCTTGCAGAAAAGCATGAAAACTATGATTGATAGATAATGCATGAAACTTGAAACCTCAATTATATGAAATTGGATACAAAGTAAGATTAGATTGAAAGTGCGTGAGAAGTCAGTCAACATCTGTGGTGAAGGACAGCAAGTCGAATATCCTACACAAAGAGACAACAAACGCAGCTAAGGGCTCAACTCCTAATTCCACCCACGCCCACTTGCCAGCATATCTAAGAATTAAGTACGAATGTGCTTTTCTCCCAGCGGGCATCAGCTGGTCCACCTCTTATTACCAATGTCCACAGATTCTGCTTCTGATGTTTGTGTTGAGCTTTGCGAGGGCTCCAGTAAAAACCAATGACAGCACAATCAAAGTGGGAATTGGATAAAGAAATGAAGTGACAAGATGCATAAAGTGGAGACCCTCACTTGTGGCCACAATGGAGATGTTGTCAAAGGAACCATTTAATCTGTATTTGGCTTTCTGTGTCTCACATTATTTTCCCACTGGGAGAACCAACCATGTGCCAACCAACCACACCTTCCTGTGGCTATCCACTTCAACACCCCCTCCCACTCCACTAAGGACATATCCATTTTCGGTGTCCTCCACCGCCTACACAAGGCCACTGGTAAAACGGAGTGGGAATACCTCATCTTCCACCTTGTGACCTACAACCACATGACATGAATGTTAAATTCACCACTTTCCAAATCTCCCCTCCCCCACCCCATACCAAATCTAACCCTCCGACTCAGATCCGTCCTCTTGACCTGACCTGACCTATATGTCCATCTCTGCAACTCATTGCTCCACCTTCTTATCACCATCACATCCTACCCATTTATTGCCATCCTACCCCACTTTCCCCTAGCTCCCCCAAACCCATTTATATCTCAGCCCCCATTCCCCTCCCCAGGTCTGAAGAAGGGTTATGCTCGAAACATCAACTCTTTTGCATCTCAGATGCTGCCTGACCCGCTGTGCTCTTTCCAGCGTCATGCTTTATCAACTCCAGCTAGGATGTCAAGCATCGAAACCAAACTCAGACATTCAGATTGAAGGACTGTTAACTGAAAGTTACAGTTGGATCAAATTCTGCTAGCCCAGCAGTGAATATGAGGTCCAGCAGCATTCCATCAAATCAGCTAGCCCTATTATACGTGATGTTCTGTAAATTCCGTATATAATCTTGAAATGAAACTCTGAATATCTTAACTTGTTTGTAATGTGCTCTGCATATGATTTCCCTAGAATCTATCAAGTTGGGCTGTACTGCAGTACCCGGATGATATCAAGTCAACTGAATCATAATTGTCTGCCTTATAAAAGAAAATGAAGCGATGCTTTGATTTGTAAAATGGGAACTTTGCATTTTATTTCCTCAGATTGGAGTAAAGACATTTTTAATTTTTTAAACATATATCACTTTGAAAGAATGGAAATCATTACCATTAGTAATACATTTATTTAAGGTTGAAACTGACTTGAGAGAATAGATTTTAATATAGAACCAATCATGTTTGTATCTTATTCTTGATATGGATCAAATTGAGATATTTTGCAACCAACAAACTAATCCCAGAAAATGAGGGAGAAAAATTATAACAGGCCAATGAAAATTGAAAAGATGGATTAAAGTTTTGTCAAAATTGAGACAAAATCTATGTACAAAACTTTAGTTTTTTTTAACCAGCTCCTGACAGATCTACTTGTTTCTAAAGTAGATAGATTTTTGCAATTTGTATGAATTACTTTCTTCTTGGGATCCTGTATCTTACTGCTATGTGGTGATGAACTTTGCTATCCATTATGTGGATTGATTTGACCTTTATTCCATAGGAGCACAGCAAAATAAGTTTGGAATAGGGCAACAACGGAAAAGTAGTCACATCAGCATTTCAAACAAAAACGTCATGAACTGGATTGAAATTGAAGGACAGAAATTACTTTTTGTTACATTTTTATATTCACTAGCCTCAGCATTCAAATGCAGTAATATAATGGGGATAGATATTTCAAAGACTTAAAGTGAAATAAAAATGTCTGTTTGTACATTTGAAGTGATATGTTAGCAGTGAATGAAGGGGCAGTTTCAAGTGGGGAGGAGCAATTCCAGTATGTGACAAGTATTCCCTCTTTTTTTATTATTATTAACAGGGAGCTCTGGAGAATGTACCAACTATTTTGAAGTGCCAGAGTCAATTAAATCTGGCAGTACCTACTCAACTCTATCCTAGGAGCAGCTGTAGCAGCAGTGAACTCTCTCTCTCAAGTGCCTGCAGTGAACATTCAAGTGGCTCCTTTACTTGGAATGAAGGAAAGACATGCAGTAAGAGGGTACAGTTTGAGTCCTATTGAATGAACTTCATTTGACAACCATGTTTCAAGAACATTAATGCAGTTGGCTGATAATAGCACTTCTTATTAAACAATTTTAAAAGTGTTAAGCCCAAAGTTCCTGGGAAGCACCTGTTGGCACAACAGCGGCAGAGTGGAACAGTTGTCTGCCCTATCCTTAGGCTGCAGCCATTGTCCTGAATCTAGGGAATGCGGTTATTTACAATGACGCATGGGTAGTATATTGCTGTAAGAGTACATCAGCGTCACTCAAGCTGAATGTCTGCTTGGTGTTACACCACTCTAACAGTGGAGAGGACTAACAACATCACAAAGAGTAGTTATCCTTCATAACCTCATGTACCTTGTTGATCAAAAGGCTTTTGAACCTCTTTGGAATCAAATGTATTTGGTTTTGATCTCCTTACTGGCATCAACTGGATGAATACCAGCTAATCCTTAGTTGCCAAGAATTCTAATGAAACCTGAGGGTTCAAAGGGGAAAAACTTTCTAGAGAGCCAAAGAAACTCCTATATACATCACCATAATAAAGGACTTTGGATTGAAAATTAATCTACTACATGCACAAGCAGAAAAAAAAGAATCCGAAGACAATTGTGATTGTCTCAAATACTGTCCATTGTTACTCATTCTTCAGCTTTGATTAAGACAGAGGTTAAGGACCTTTATGTCAAGAACAAATGATTTAACAAATTTTAAAAAAAGGCAGCACTACAAATAAGCAGGCATATAGAGAAGGCAATGGCTCAGCAGTACTATCACTGGGCTGCTAATCTAGACATCCAGGTAATGTTCTAGGGACCTGGGTTCAATTGCGTGACAGAAGTTGGAATTTGAATTCAATATTTTTTTTAAAAAATCTGGAATTAAGAGTCTCAGGTGACCACAAAACAATTGCCAGCTGTTGAGAAAAATCCATCTGGTTTGCTTATTTCCTGTCAGGAAAGAAACTGCCATCTTTACCTGGTCTAGCCTACATGTGACTCCTGACACACAGCAATGTGGTTGTCTCTTAATTGCCCTTTGGACCATTAGGGGTGGGTACTAAATTCTGGCCTAGCCAGTGATGCCCTCATCCTGTGAATGAATAATAAAAAATAACAACTACAACAGATTCCCATGTGTATACCCAATCTCAAATAACAAGAATGTGTGACTATGGTAGCCTGCTTCTTTCCCGAGGCTTTTGCCTGTTTACTTGTTCTTAACCATTTTCTATGAATAAAGAAATTATGACATATCCTTTTACCATTTATCATTTTGTAAGAATCAGTTACCAAATTGTTAGAAAATTGGGATCATTCATGATGCAAATATTTATCCGAGTTTGTTGATTGACTTAGTACTTTCGTTTCACTTATAGTCTTCTCTAAGCTGGGAAAAGAGACTCAGTATTGGCTCCTCACTTCCCAGCAACCTCTCCAGTCCTGCTGAAGAACTACCTCCAATTCGAGAGAAAGAAAACCACATCCTGGAAGGATTAAAGAAGCTACAAAAGAAAAAGCCTCTGTCAGAGCCATCCTCATTTGTGTCAAAATGGGCTTACAAGGATTGCATGAACTCAAATGAAGGGATTTACTCTCTTGGTCTAAAATGTCAGAATCACTACAAGAGTAAAAATCAAACACATCTTAAAGCTGTCGATAAAGACATGTGCCTAGAGCAAAGTAAAATATTTGGGTATGATTCTGACTCCCATGAAGATCCAGATGATGACTGTACAGCAATCCTAACCACCAAAATTGAGGTACCAAGTAAAGACTGCAAATCATTCCGCAACAAGCTAACGCACAGTGTTTCCGATAGTCTGTTCGGTTGGGATGGCAGTGTAAAATGTGTTTCAGAAAGGCTTACAAACACAAACTCAAGGGAAATGCCTGAAAAGTTGACTAGTTTTGTCAGTAGCTTTCAATCAAGTGAAAAACGATGTCCAAGCAACAAGTTACCTGCAAAGAAATTGCAATTCAATCTGACCAAACCACACAATAAAGATTTAACTATCCAGCTCTCTGACACTGAAGATATTGAAATGTTAGATGAAGTGCATCTGGAATGCAAGGAGGAAATAAATTCTTCTGATTTTGTAACAAGTTTATTGACTGACAAACGGTCAGCGAGTCATGCAAACTTACTCAGTTGCAAAAACACATTATTCTCATCTGCAGACAAAGATGAAGACCATTTTTCAAGTTGCTCTGACAAAAGACCAAAGACTTTGAACTTATTGAAAGAGAATTGTCAGTCCACCAAGTCTGTAAAAACATCATCTGCTGAATGCCTTACAATAGTGTTTGATGCTGAAGATGGCCAGCCAATTAAATTTAATTCCCAGCAGATAGCAAGTGTCACTGTGTCTTCAAATGACATTTCTAGTCCAATTGCTTTAGATGGGACTCACCAGCAAACTATTTTTGCTAAAGATGCTGCACTGATGCCTCAAGGGTTGATGGGTTGTCAAGGAGGAAGTGATGCAAAGAATTATACAGTTTTAGAGTCATTGCAAGGTCATGCCGAGCAAAAACAGTTAGAAGACCCAGATGTCAACAAGACAATATTTAGTTCGAGTCTTCATACAGATTCTGTAAATTCTGACAGGCCATTGACACCGCACATTTTTCAACAGGAAAAATTATTGAAGCCAACTTTTAATGCAGACTATAAATCAAACTGTGTATCTTCTGTATCTTCCCTGCAGATATATTCTACTCAAAAGCCACGTCTAAGCAAAATACCTAGCAGAGGCAAAAGCTCACCTCAGAAAGCCCGTAAAGTAAACATTGATCTTAGCAATACATTTTCAACATCTCCTCCTCTTACCCAAGACAAGTCGCAATCATTATCAAATGCAAAACTTGCCAAACATTTAAAAATGCCAAGTATTAGTATTAATCACTGTTTAAAAGGTGGATCTGTCAATCCAAAATGTAGCCCACAACTTTCTCAGAACTCTAAAATTACATTCCACTGTGAAACAGAAGACAACCGTACCAATATGATACAAGGATCTTTGTATTCCAGAAGACAGATGACAGATCACGGAGAACATCCCACACAGGATAAACATGATCATTTGGAACACAAAGAAATCAATTCTCCATCACCTCCAACTCCACCAGGGAGATCTAGTTCGTTACTATTTAGACCAAATTGTGAACATTCGCTGAATATAATGACAAAAAAGGAAGAACCGATTCTTGTTGACACAAACATGGATACATCTGCATCTTTAAACACACAAAGGATTACAAGTTCTGTGTCAACGTGTGTTAAATTGACTAAAGAAGTACAAAGTCAGCAACCACAGAACGCCCCAGATATGGCCTACATGTGCAGTTCCCAATACGAAAGAAACACATTTCAAAACTCAGTACAACAATCCCAAGAATCAAATGGAGTTGCTAAAGATTTGACAGTGGGCTCTTTTGAAAAAAGATTTCAGAAAGCAAATTGTTCAAATATTTCCACATCAGTCCACAGTCAACCTTGTCCTCAAACTGCTGGTAAAGCCATTAGAAGTTTAACATGCATTCATGCAAACCAAAAGCATCCATCTGCACAAAATACCTTCTCTGCCAAAGCAGTGCAATTATGTGAAAATGAGTTGATGCAACAATGCAAACCATCTAATGTTTTATCAACATCCTCACAGTGTCATGCCTCAGGTATAAATGAACCATCACCTCAGCCACAGCCTTCTGGTCTGTCATCTCCTTGTTCCAGTAATATTTATGATGAAAAAAACTTGAAAACTCGCATTCCTGTTGGACTGAAAGGATTTTTAAAATCTCCCCCATTACTGAGAAAAAGTTCAACTGTACCTGGGAAGCATGAGAAAGATACCATTAATATCTATTCTAAAGGAAATGCAATTCCAGTGAAATCTAGGCAGACTAATATATCAAAAAATACAAAATCTCTGGAACAAACAGCTTCATTAGTTGACTTCAAGGAAAGTGGTGACCTTCAAGATGACCTTATTGTTAAAATAGGTTTTCCTACAGACTTTGAGGATAAAATGAAACCTGACAGAAGCATAGCTGATGGGAGTGATGTTGACAGCATAGAAATTAAGGCATTTAAGAGGTCAGTTTCAGCTAATAGCAAACCAAACCTTAAACCAGCCCTGGGCATGAATGGTGCCAAAGCTCGAAGCCAGAGCTTTAGCAATCAGACTGGGGAGAAACCTTTTGTTTCAATGGTTGATGGGCCAGGAAAGGTACGAACACAGATAATTACAAACACAACAGAAAGAGGCAATTCACTGACAAGGCAGAACTCTACTGGTGCAACAGAAGCAATGCAAACAAAACCTGCCAATAGTTCATCAGCTACTCAAAGTCCTTCACATTCTCCAAGAATAGGGGATTTTTCCTATTCACGCCAAATGTCCTATGGAAGTGTAAGCAGCTCAAGCAGCCATCACAGCAGTCCTAGCAAGTTACCCTGTAGAACTCCACCAAAGGGAGATGGCCATCTTAGTTCTTTTAAGTGTGATGGCAACCAGTCACCACCTCAGAAAGAAGTCCGAAGTCTAGCTCTAACTGATAAATCCAGTGAGAAAAAATCAAAACAAACGCCTCAGAAAGGGAAAAATATACTACAGACAGGATATGAGTATCAGTCTTCATCACATTACTCTCCATTGGAAAATCTGAGCAAATTGCAAAGTCCCGCCAAAGTGAATATGGTAAAAAATGTCAAGAAACAAGAGAACCTTTCAAAAAGGCCTGAGACTTCAGACAAAGTATCCATTTCTACTTCCGCTTCTGGAACTCAATGTAGCATTGAAGCAAAAGTCATGTTGGGAATTCAACAAAATATGCAGAAGGTGCAAGGACAGGACAAGTTTCAGGTATCAGAGATAAAACAAAGGACTGGACCTTCAATAGCCAAATGGTTTGGGTTTCGAAAAAGCAAGTTACCAGCTCCGAATAACAAAAAGTCTGATACTTCAAAATCCAAAGATGAAAAGAAAGAAACCAAAAATGAAATCAAGCAAACAAAATTTGACAAAAGGAAAGACAAAAGAAAAAGTGAAAAAGCCTGTGAGGATAATGAAGTTATGATAAAAGATACCTATTTTAGTAAAAAATTAGATGGTGCTTCTCCAAGCAAATGTTGTGAGATCTCACTGCACGAAACACATAACAGTAGAAAAAGTAGCCTTGCATCAAAACACCATGGCCATAAGGATCATGATTCAACAAATGACCAGTTCATGAAGGAACTTCTACACAGGTAACAATCTTAATTATTTCATCTTAAGTATTGTTTCATGAGATTTGATACTTCAATTTGTCATGATAATATTGCACAATATAATGTTATTTATCAGCAGACATCCTTTATTCCAACTCTCTGTTCTTATAAAATAAAAAGCAAAAGAACTGCGGATGCTGTAAAATCAAAGAGAATAACAGAAATTGCTGGGAAAACTCAGCAGATCTGGCAGCAAGGATTTTGGATTAGTGGTGCTGGAAGAGCACAGCAGTTCAGGCGGCATCCAAGGAACTTCGAAATCGACGTTTCGGGCAAAAGCCCTTCATCAGGAATAAAGGCAGTGAGCCTGAGCATGGAGAGATAAGCTAGAGGAGGGTGGGGGTGGGGAGAAAGTGGCATAGAGTACAATGGGTGAGTGGGGGAGGGGATGAAGGTGATAGGTCAGGGAGGAGAGGGTGGAGTGGATAGGTGGAAAAGGAGATAGGCAGGTAGACAAGTCCGGACAAGTCATGGGGACAGTGCTGAGCTGGAAGTTTGGAACTAGGGTGAGGTGGGGGAAGGGGAAATGAGGAAACTGTTGAAGTCCACATTGATGCCCTAGGGTTGAAGTGTTCCGAGGTGGAAGATGAGGCGTTCTTCCTCCAGGCATCTGGTGGTGAGGGAGCGGCGGTGAAGGAGGCCCAGGACCTCCATGTCCTCGGCAGAGTGGGAGGGGGAGTTGAAATGTTGGGCCACGGGGCAATGTGGTTGATTGGTGCGGGTGTCCCGGAGATGTTCCCTAAAGCGCTCTGCTAGGAGGCGCCCAGTCTCCCCAATGTAGAGGAGACCGCATCAGGAGCAACGGATACAATAAATGATATTAGTGAATGTGCAAGTGAAACTTTGATGGATGTGGAAGGCTCCTTTACGGCCTTGGATAGAGGTGAGGAAGGAGGTGTGGGCACAGGTTTTACAGTTCCTGCGGTGGCAGGGGAAAGTGCCAGGATGGGAGGGTGGGTTGTAGGGGGGTGTGGACCTGACCAGGTAGTTACGGAGGGAACGGTCTTTGCGGAAGGTGGAAAGGGGTGGGGAGGGAAATATATTCCTGGTGGTGGGATCTGGCAGCAACTTTGGAGAGAAATCAGAGTTAATGTTTCAGGTTGAGTGACCCCTCCTTGACTTGAAATGTTAACTCAGATTTCTCCCAGAGATGCTGCCAGACCCCTTGAGCTTTTCCAGCAATTTCTATCCCTGTTCTTATAGCTCTATATAGTAAAAGAGAATAATTGCAGTTGAATTTCATATTTGATGCTTTGGTTTTTACTTTAATCCAAATGTCAGAAACATAAAGTTTAAATGTTTGTGTATTGATTGAAATTAAACACGATGGATGGAAATTGATTGTAGTCCACTTCAGGTTCACAACTGCAGTGCACCAACACTGTCCATCTCAAATGGAAGTCTAGAGGACACTTTGAAATTGAATCTCACATTTTATTTGCTTACTTTGGGTTTCTTATCTCACCTCCACAGGTAACCTGTTCCTCCTCCAAAGCTAAATGAAGGCTGCTTTTGGTGCTACCAACGATATTAGATAAATTTGAGGGGTTGTGTTAATGATAATTGGTAGGGAACAGGTGACTGTTTAAGCTCTTCTAGCAGTATAGCCAGGATCTTTGATACACTTGAAAAGAGAAATGAAGCTGCGTTTCTTTGGTGACTGCATGGATCACTGAAAAATGCAAAGTGGAATGGGTTCTATAGCTGTTTCAAAGATAGCTGATCAATTTTCACAAGATTAAGATCCTAATTTCCATATGTAAATAACCTAATGCTTCTTTTAGGCAGCTACATGAACTGCCTAATAATGAGTATAATAGTTTAACTGCCATACTTTCTCATCAAGATGTTCCTGAAATTAGTGTTCATTGTGTTGATTGTACGCCTATAAAATGATTCCCTTCCAAGAAATCTAATGACCATGTATGCCACAATTGCCTTTGAAATAATTTTAATTTGATATGCAAATGAAAGGTAAAACCCACCTGATAAAAATAAATCTTCCTTAACGCTAAGCAAACATTCAAGTCTTCACAGCAAGATTAATTCAGAAACAAATACTTTTTTACCAACTCTGTTGACCTTTGGCTTGTTGGCAGTTTCTGTATACCATAGTATAAAATAGAGATGGCATTAGTGTGTAAATGAGTTATTCCTGAAGCTCAGCTTTATAAATAGTAGGAGAAATTATTTCTCTATATCAATGAATGTTAACTCTGAGACTAGTATGCTTAAGTAATACCTTTTGATTTTATCAAATACATTTTTCATAATTCCATGTGTTGTTGTATTAATTGCATAATTCTCTTCATTGGCATTAAATGATTTGTTCACTATCTGCATCAGAGTTGCTACTGAGAGGTAACAGTCCAAAAATGTGCTGGTTAGATGGATTGGCCATGCTAAAATTGCTCGATGATGTCCAGGGATGTGCAAATTAGGTAGATAACCAAAAATGCGCAGGGCTACAGGGATAGATTGGGGTGGGTTTGCATGGGATACTCTTCAGAGGGTTGATGGGTTGAATGGCCTCCTTCTGGACTGCAGGGACTCTATGATATTTGACAGTTTCAGAAAGTACACATTTTGTAACTTATTGGTCCAGAATTTCCCATCAATCAATGAGTGGGGCTAATGGTCCTTGCTACATAATTGTACAACAACTTCACAAGACTCCTGAAGTGTAGTGGTAGTGTCCCTGTTATAGTTCACAAAGTCCATGTCCAAGTTCAAGTTCCATCTGCACTGGAGATATGTCCAAACAGATCGATTCAAAGTACTTGCAACTTCAGATGTGTGGCATATCTATAATTAAGTTTAAATATCCATAGGTTGCTGTCAAAGTTGTGCCATTTCACTATTAGTTTCACAAGAATAGCATCTTCCTGTATGCCTCACCATTGAATGCTGCGAAGTTCCTGTATTTTTGAGGTAGAAAGTTAAATCTTGTCTATTCCATTCTAAGTTCTCTTTTAACAATGTGATGACAAATAACTGCTCTGGGGTACTTAAAAATTACCAATACAAATCTGAAGGATCATTCCTGCAGGTTTTAAGTTGTGATTTTTATTTTTAGCTTTTCCATAATGTCTTTTTTTCTCTCTCCCTAATTGTACTTTGTTCTCTTTCCACCTGGTCTAATTTATACATCGTCCTTAGTCCTTATGCTGTTAATTACACAATCCATTAATCTGATTGATTCAGGTGATTAATTGTTGTTTGTCCTGTTCACTTCGGTCCCAGATGTTTGGTTTCCTTCAATGTATTATTATCAACTTGCAAATTCAGCAACTTAGCACCCAAAAAATTTAAAAACATAATGTTTAACAGTAATAACGTAAATCTCAAATTAGTGGTAAACAATGTTTGATTCCCATTATTGCAAAATCTTGGTTATCCAACATAAAATAACAGTTTTGCAAGATACGTCTTTCCCTTGAGATTTAGCATTTGACATCTTTGTCATCCTAAGACCTGATGTAACATATGATCTTACTGTAACAATGTACATGAGTAAATTTATAGAAGGTAAATTAATCTTAATTATATTTGTTTTTCTTAAAATAAATCAATTTATGCATTCATCTTTTGTTTATTATTGTCATTCTAACTGGGGACCATTTTTTTCAGATAATTTGTCCACATGGGTGTGTTATGTATATAGACAAATACTGAAAATTGTTGTGTGTATTATCATAAGTATAATGCCAGCATGGACAGTGACTGTGTATCAATGTGACTTATTCACTGGAGTTTCACAACAGACAAACTTTCAGACAGACGAGTTATGAATATTTTTAATGCAAATTGCAATGGGCAGATTATATCAAGGATAAGTCAGAAGCATTTATCATTCAAAGTTCTGGTGACAGAAAGATACAACAAGGTTACTTATAGCATTAAAGTAGAATGAGCAATTGACTGATTGAAGAAGGATGGTGCAATTCATCAGTGGAATCGCTTTTACCTGCAGAGTTGATAAGAAGGCTGTTCATCAGAAGGAAAATGGATCAAATCATGTTTCCTGCAGGAACATGTCTAAGGGCAACTCCCATGGCTCTGTATTTCCTAGCAACTCTATCAGTGCTCAGGCAAACCTCGGAATGAATTATAAAATGAAGCCAGCCACAGAGGTTCAAAATGAAATTCATGTAAGTTCAAACTCTTTTGACCTTATCTTTTAATGAAAGGACATTTGCTAATAATCTAACTCAGAATAATTAAAGATAAACTTACTAAATTTTATTCAGATATATTTGTGGTCTGCAATTGAGAAAGCATATGATAATCAAGCCATTTTGAAAGTAAGAAATTACCTTAAACCATGGCTATGGTACAATTACCTTGAAATTGGATAGAGACAGTTCTGCTAGCATAATTACAGTGTAGAAAAACACTCCTGTCTTCACAGCCTATCTTCTAGCTTCTTGATGAGACCACAAACCATTTCCCATAAATTGGGTAGGCCCTCATGACACAAGTGAGCAATTTGTTAAGATCAGAATGGGACCCAACTATTTTAACAGGGAGATGATGAGATTCAGAAAAAGATTTAAAAAAAAATAAGTGGAACTTCAGGGTCAATAGCTTTCGAGTAATTGTTAAATACTTCCAGAATATTCCGATTTTCTTGTATTTAAATAGTGCAGTTTTGGCCACCAATATTGCTTCATGAAACCATTTGGATATATCACTTATTTTTGATGTTTCACAGTATGTTATAATGTGCATCAGTTCATATAACTCATCAACTAAAATAACAATAACATTTTATAAATATTAAGTAGGTAATTTTCCTTTGCTATTCTGATTCACATAACTTGTCATATAAGACTCCCTTTTTTGTCAATTCTTGAATAACGTTAACTTTAATAGATAGAATACTCCTGTTGGCAAGTTGGGGCTTGTCTCTTGTATTATAAAATGCACATTTCAAATTACAAATGTTGATTTCACTTTTTGTTGTAGTATTACCTTTCAGTAAGATTAGACTGATACCAAAAAGCATACAACTGATAACTATCCGTGCATCGCATCTGTGCATAATATCAATAATGGCACAATTTCAGTAATATCTGAAAAAATATAATTTTATCCCGATATTACTTTTAGTCATATTTCTGCGTTCTCATAGTAAGATCATGAATATTCCTTAATTGCAGAAGGAGTCGCTAATTGATTCCGAAGGTGAAGGTGATTCAAATCCACATGAAAGTTATGTTGAGTTGTGGCAGCTGAATGATCCATCTTCAGGGAGCCCATCTAATTGGCAAGGTTTAAGTTATGACAACCAGGGGGACGTAAAGGTAAAATTAAGTGATCACATTCTTGTAGTTTTTGGCAACCTATTGTCATAAGTTTAAACCCAAGGCACAAGGTAGATTGTTCTGTTTAAAAACAAATGACAATTTGTGGAAACAATGACAAGATAAAACCAGTGTCAACTGTTCAGAAAATTGACACCAAATGTAGGCCTTTTGTTTTCTTTGCTAATTTGAGTAAAAAAAATTAAGAAGTATTGGTAAAATTGTTCACTGCTGCGCTGAAGATTTCTAACAGGCCCATTAGAGGTTGTATTACCATGCCTATGGTAGGCCAATAGTATGATTCAGCTATACCCTCTTTAGTAATGAAGGAGAAGAATTGTTATGAACCCTCCTCAACATCATCATAACCAGTTCGTAGTGAGTGCACCCAATCCTGTTTCAATATGGGATGCTAGCATTTGATACTGTGGGAAGTGATAATATGTGTATGGCCCTCGTAGATCACTGAGATTCACAGCAAGCGATAGTAGTGCATAAATGCACATCTTTATGTACTACAGTATTGTGCATCCTTTATGGGTGGATGATCTCAGAACATGCAAGTAATTCTGTACAATCTTCGAGTCAACTTAATCTTATTTATATGTCCTTCCTGAAACATTAACAATCTTGTTTGTTTTTAGTTACCCTGGTAGAAAATTATCCATTGCCAATTCTATACCCTTAATTTTGATGTTTACGGTGAGGATTTTCAGAGAGGGTTATTTTGTGCAAGAAGACTTACCATTGCAAAGAATTTTCTTCAGTATTCTTCAGAATTTTTAAATATAATTTGTATAGTCCAAGTACTTTCACTCCTTAAGCCATATTGCAATGTAAAATGGTTCACATTTATTTTGCAAGCACAGTTCTTTTTGTATATAACTTTAAAAAACTGCTTTCCCTCTAATTCTAAAATACAATAACAATATTCGTCTGTTTTGTGCTTGTCTCTTCTTCCAGATTTTCTGAATGTTTATCAGGTTTATCACTTGCTGCTTTTTTAGTGTATTTGCAGTCTCACACTTCTCACCAAAAATGTATCAACCGTACTGTACTCTAAGGATTAACTCTGTCTGTAGGTTTGAACATTTAGCTGTTCTCTGCTTTTCCTGGAAAAGTACTGCATACATTGATCGTCCTCTTTGTGAAAATGTTCCATCAGTTCTGCATCCATCTCTTTTAAATGTCTGTCCTATTTACTGCAATTAAGTTTAAAATAATAAAGTCTTCCAAAATTAACCTTTCCCTGCCTTAACTACATAGATTTTGAGAGATTAGCTCTTGGATATCTTTTTCATCACAGCATAGACCATGATTCTCCAATCGTTGTTCGGATTCAGTCCATTGACACAAAGGATGACTACAGTGGCTCAGTAGTTAGCACTGCTGCCTCACAGCGCCAGGGACCCGGGTTTGAATTCAGCCTCAGGCGACTGACTATATGGAGTTTGCACATTCTCCCCGTGTCTGCGTGGGTTTCCTCCCGGGTGCTCCGGTTTCCTCCCACAGTCCAAAGATGTGCAGGTCAGGTGAATTGGCCATGCTAAATTGCCCCATTAGTCAGAGGGAAAATGGGTTACTCTTCAGAGGAGTCAGTGTGGACTTGTTGGGCTGAAGGGCCTGTTTCTACACTCTAGGGAATCGAATTGAGTATTTGCTATAACGTGTTTTCTGTGTCGGTTGATAATTTGGTGACAGTATCCTGACAGGAACACTACACGCACAGAATTTCATTAATTTGCATTACATTGCTTTGGCCTTGTAATTCTATATTCTAATATGTTTTCTCACTTTGCATTGGTTGAACAGGTTAAATCTGCTAAGACTCTTAGGGGTCTTCCAAGTTCATCATTTGCTATTCTAATTCCATTCTTGGGTATCTGTTCCCATTATATTTCTTACCTGGCTGCCATATTTTATGATTCTCTGTATTAGAATTCCATTATTCTGTCCACTGATACTGACTATCTTGGAACTGACTCTTCCAGCTCTGTAAACCCTCCTGAGAATCATCTTGCCTTCTGAGCCAGGGGTGGTTTTATGAAACTTCGTAACATGAGGAATGACGAGATAAATAATTCCCAAACAATTATAAGGGATTACTTTTAATATTTCTATAACATTATCAAATAAAATGAGTTGAGAGAATGCTCTAAATTTCTTTTATTCAAGGTTTTGCTGTCAAATGTATACAAATATTTTTAAAAGCTCACAGTTCAATTTTGATATTTTTCAGTTCAATAAAATCTATCCTTTTTTTGACATTTTATTATAAACACCTCGGTGGGGGGGTGGAAAAGACAAATCATTTTTAAGAAAAGCTTTGTGTCGCCTTCTATTATGATTTGTTAAATGTCTAATGCTAATAAATCTTCCGTTACTGCTACAATGGTACTCAGGCACATAAGCATACCTAAAATTGACCTTGTACTGTCATCAAGAGGACAGTGCATTGGAAGTCGGGAAATGTGCATCTTGCAGGAAATTCAATCCTTCTGATCTAGAACTTTGATAGTGAGGTATAACCTCTTATCAGAGTCATTTAATTCAACCGCGGTTCACATAATATGAGGCTGGCAGACTAAAGTATGCCTTCTCTAAGCAAGCACTTAAAAGATGTATGTTGATTGTGATTTTTCTCTTATTTCAAAAACATCTTGTTCCATTTAGAGAAAATTTCTTCTGTTTTCCACCCATCTTTGTAGAAAAATTCTTTACTAACATATTATGTTAGCTTAACTAACATATTTTAAGTGTATAATTTGGATGGACTTTGCTGCATTATCTGAATATTATGATGTGAAAAGTGCTGAGATGCATTTGAATTATGTAAATGGAAACAGTTAAGGATATCTTATAATTCATTCTGAACTGTGTCAGGTTGTCTCCTTCATCTTGAAAAATCTATTCTGCCTGCCTCTGTCTTAGTGCATAAACACTTTAAAATTAGTTCTGTCCAACATTTTACCAAGAAGGAATGACAATCTGCATCTTGAAAGATCTTCATGGTACTCGGCCTCTTAAACGTTCAGCTGTAGTCAGGTGAGAAATTTGCAAGATTGAGAAATAATTATTAATTATTTTGACAAAGATTGAATTAAATGGGCATCAAATTAATGGAATTTTTAAAAAAGAAAATTGTTAATAAAAATTATTGTTTTCAGAAAATTAGCTTTTCGGTCTCATGAATCGATTCAAATCATTGGATACATTTTTTCCTTATTTGCTGCTAAATCACAAAGGATTGTCAGCCTAATAAATACTATAAATAATATTTATTATTGATTGATAGATATTATGATTTGGAGTTTCCCTTAATTGTATGACAAAGGTCATTAAAAGTATCTTCGTCTTTGCTATTACATTGGCCATTAATAATTGCAAATCAAGTCATTTTTGATCCATTACTTTTTTAACTATTCACTCATACAAAGGCCAATGCCTGTATATTTATTACAATTTCTTAAGCCTTACATTGATCTATGCTTTGTTAATTTGTGACTTCTTATAAACCGACAGTTTGTAGGATGTCAGCTTTAGCAGCTTTTGAAATGAGAGAGAAGCATTCATTTCATTGACTTTGTTCATGAGATTACTGAGGAGATGTAACATGAAATGCCTCTTCCCTGACTGTTTAAAACCAATCAAAACAACAGCATTGACCAGAGACTGCTTTGTTTTATAAAAACCTGGCTACTGAGAGAAAAACATTTTAAACAATGTCAGCTTAATTGGACTGACAACATGCAGTTATGCAAAGTATACCTGTATTTGTGTTGTGGGTTTGGATTTAAGTGGAACCCTAATGTTATTTTGGCCATTTAACACAGTTGCACATAGTTTATATTGATTTAGCAGCAGGCCATTTTTAGGCCTGAATAATAAGATTTATGCTAACAGGTCAGTGACTTCAGTATGCAGCATGACTTTGTGATGCAAATTCTGGAGTATTATGTCAGCTCCATCTGTTATTACAGAAATTCTAAAATGTTATTTCATTGCTGGATAATCAATGCGGATAAGTCTCAGTGGAGACAGCAAAGCCAAAAGAGGCAGGATCAGTAGCTCTGAGTAATGCTTAGTATAACAAAAATATAGACTGCCAACTTCCTTCACAAATGATTACAGTATATGGTGATTCAGTAGTGTTACCATGTTCCTTTTTGTGATACTTGTGAGCAAAAATATGCTTGTAGTGGAGTTATCTGTGTAATCTTTGATTTGTCTTGTTTTTCCTTGGTTTGCGTAGGCCAGCATTTATTGTCCATACTTAATCCCTCTGGAGAAGGAGGTGGTGAGTGTTTTTTAATTCATTCATGGGTTTTGGTATCACTAGTTTCCCCAGGATTTATTGCCCATTCCTAGTTGCCCTTGAGAACATTTTGATAAGCTGCCTCCTAGAAACACTACCTTACACCTGGTACAGGTAGTCTCTCAATGTGTTATGGAGAGTGTTCTGGGATTTTTTTCCCAGTGACACTGAAGGAAAAGTGATGTTTTCAAATCACGATGGTGAGTGGCCTGAAGGGGAATGGGCAGGTAGTGGTTTTCCAATGTATCTGTTGTCCTTGCCCTTCTAAGTAGTGGTGATTGTGGGTTTGGAAGGTGCTATCTAAGCAACCTTGATGAATCTCTGCAGTGCCTTTTTTAGATGACACACATTGCTGCTACCAAGTGTCTGTGATGGAGGGAGTAAATATTTGTGGATGTGCTTTCACTGGCACGTGTCAAGTGTCTTTGCATTATTGAAGCTGCACTCATCCAGGCAAGTGGGAAGTATTCCAACACACTCCTGATTGTGCTATGTAGATGGTTTTAGGAATCAAGACGTGAGTTACTCGCTGCAGCATTTCTAGCATCTGACCTTCTCTTGTAGCCACAGTAATTATATGGCTAGCCTAGTTGAGTTTCTGGGAGACAATGAGGTCTGCTGGTTGAGTTTCTGGCCAATCGTAATCCCCAGGGTGTTGACACTGGGATATTTGGTAATGGACATGCCATTGAATGTCAAAAGGCAATGGTTAGATTCAGTCTTGCTGAATGTGGTCATTGCATGGCATTTTTGGGGCATGAATGTTACTTTGCACTGGTCAGGCTAAATCTGGAATCTTGCTGCTCTTGGACTGCTTCATTATCTGAAGAGTTGCGAATGGTGTTGAACATCATGCAATCAATGATGAACATTCCCACTTCTGACCTTATGATGGAGAGTAGGTCATTGATGAAGCAGCTAAAGTTGCGTAGCTCAGTGGCTGGATGATTGGTTTGTAATACAGTTTGATGCTAACAGAATGGGTTCAATTCCTGCAATGGTTGAGGTTACGATGAAAGACTCTACTTCTCAATCTTGCCCCTTGACTGAGACACGGTGATCTTTAGGTGAACCCACCACCACTCGTCTCTGTCTCTGTGTTATGAGGGAGCTGACCTATGGAGCACTGGCAACTTTACATTTTTCTTTTATTATCATGGTTATGTGTCTGTGTACTTCCGCTCCTGTCTCCTCTAGGTCTGTGCATTTCAGAATTAATTTTATATCAATTAGGTTTTGTTTTAACCCTTGAAATGGCTTAGCCAAGTGTCACACATTCACCAAGCTCCCAGCCTGCTATATTCCTATATGTCCTTTTACATATCTATATATTTGTCTCATTTCTGTATCCGTGGGCATCCACAATAACTAAGGAAAGTCTAAGGTCAGGAAGTGGTGAAGTGAAAGCATCAAGAGGTTGAGGTGAACAAGAAATCAGCTGAACTTCTAAGACACACGATCTGGGAGATAGAACAGTGCAGTAAAAGGATGGGCCATTTGGTCCATTATGTCTGTGCTGACCATGATGCAATCCTAAATTAATCCCATCAGCCTGCACATGGTTCATATCCCTCTATTCCCTGTTTGTTCATGTGTCTAAGTGCCTCTTAAATGTTGCTATCGTATCTGCTTATTCCACGTCCAGTCATGTTCCAGTCACTTTCCATCCTCTGTAAAACACTTGCCTCACGCAACTCCTTTAAACTTCCCATGTTGCATTTGAAACAAATGTTCCCTAGTATTTGACATTTCCACCTTGGGAAAAACACTCTGACTTTCCATACTGTCCTCGCCTCTCTTAATGTTAAACTTCCATCAGGTTGACCCCTGAGCCTCTGAAGTTCTAACCATACTGATCCAAGTTGTCCAACCTCTCCTTATAGCTAATACACTCCAGTCCAGGCAACATCCTTTTGTGCACCCTCTTCAAAGCCTCCACATGCTTCCTATAGTATGGTAACCAGATTTTGATAATAGCGGAATTGTCCTAAGAGAAAACATCCAATACATTTAATCTATTTTCCTTGGTACATAACGAGATCACAGGTGACCTAATTGAAATATATAAAAGACCTAAGTGGCTTGACAGAATAGTTACTGGGAAGGTGTTTTGCTTTTCTGGGGAATCGAGAATGCTAGTTCTCAGTCTCTGGAAAAGGGGGTAGGCATTTTAGACAAACGAGAGATTTCTTCACACAAAGGATTGTGAATCTTCACATTTCTCTACTCTAGATATCAGTGACGGCTGGTGGTATATGGTGAAATTTGAATTCAATACAAAAAATAGAGTTAAAAGCTAGCCTAAAACCCATCATATAATCACTATTATTATACTTAAAAATGAGTGTTGAGTTAATTAATATTCTTCAGGGAAGGAAAGCTGTCTTCCTTACCTGGTCTGGCCTACATGTGATTTCAGATGTAGGTTGACTCTTAACTGCTGTCTGCTTGAGAAACTTGAGATGCCCACATCCTAAGAATGAATATAAAATAAATCTGAATATGCTCAGTTATTGTGTAAACTAAAGTCAACAGATGTTTCAGGAATGTGAATAATGTGGAAAGGGAAGCCAAAGTGGTAGATCAGCCAAGAGGTAATGAAGATTCAAAGGGCCACATTGCCAATTTTTATTTCACCTCCAGGCTCACATGAAGTACAATAAAAGGCGCATTTCAAGCTGACAAATGCAGCCAACAAATGACAAAATTAAAGCAGGCAATCTAAATTTACACTGTAGGAGATTGAATTAAATGTTTTAATGAAGTATCTCACCTCTTGACACACACAAAGCATGTTATGCATTGCTAAAGAAATGGGAAAGTCTGCCTGATATTTTAAGCCTGATCCACCGTTGAGGATTGATATTAATGCCAGTGTTTCCATAGGTTAACTTTGAAATTATCACCTTTTAAATGTAGTCTGTATCCTCTGGTTCAAATTTTCTGTATATGATAAAACAGGATCTCATGAATTGTGTCGCTTTAGCTAAACAGAGCAATCATTTATGTCCCAACCCCCTCTTTTGCAGTAACAACATGCCCAATTTTTGTAATCACTCGTGATAATTCAGTCATTTCATGCCTTCAATCATTCTGATTGTCCACTTCTGTATCTTTTCAAGAGCAGCAATATCTTCCGTGGCAACCAAGACTGCATATAGTATTGAAAGCGCTGTTGCAGCAATAATATGTAAGATGATGGGAGTACCTCACTATTTTTGCTCATTATTCTTTTTATTTCATCCCAACATGTGATTTGCCATACACAATACTGTCTAGCACTATTGTTTCAATTTATTGGCAACCAGGATAGTCATACCTCCTTCATTTTCCATCTATATTAAGTAATAGACTTTTTTTTTGATTATTTTTGTCTGCATGTGAAATGTTTTACATTTTTCAGTATGAAATTTCACCTGCCACCTCTCTGCCCAATTGCCAAGTATTTTCAAATCCTCCTGTAGTTTATCCTGTTCAGCTTTTCAATCTGCAGTCTATATTAGCATAATGTAATCTGCAAATTTAGCCTCTGTACTTGTGACTCCTCTCTCTGGGTAATTTCTTAAGGCCTTCAAAAAAAGTTTCCAAAAACCTTTTACTGATAACATTTTTGAAGTCTGATCAACTACACCATCAGGCTTTGAGGTCTATCAAACAGCCACATATACAATTGGGTATTCATTTTAAACATTCCTGCTTTCTGCGTGTTCAAAGCCAGCATGTGCAGGGGAAACTATGTGGGAATTCTTATACTTGGATGTTTCAATGGTGTACTAAGTGCCTGTTCAGGCTGTTCACATTTAAAATTCTGTCAGTTGGTAAGAAGAGATCTATATGGCGGCAAGTGTGCACCAAGCTCTTTCATTACTGGCTGTATTTTTTTCCCTCATTTGTGGGAATCTTTCCCTATATCTCATTGTTCCTTGGAGAGTTATAATGAACTGCTTTCTTGAGCCACTTCAGTTATTCTGATGAAACCATTCCCAAAGTATGGTGGAGAGTTGCAGGACATTGATCCAGCAATGTTGAAAGAATGGTGACATTCTTCCAAATCATTATGTTGCATGACTGAGACTGGAATTTGTCATGGTGTTTCCATTTGCCTATTGTCCTAGTGCTTGTACATATTAGTGTTTAAAGGATTGTGGGCTGCTGTTGAAGAAAGCTTTAGAAAGGCTTTGAGGGTAGAGGAGGTGAGCCTATTGCAGAATACGCGGTGTCTGAAATGCTGTTATAGATACAGTATTTATTTAACGGAGTGGGACCATTTTGGCGCAAGCGATTTGGCGCGGCCTGTTTGGCACAGCCCATTTTGCCGCAGACCCATTTAGGCGCAGAACTATTTTGGCGCAGCTCCTATTTATTCCTTTTCAGGCTTAGTTAAAAGCATTAATGAAAGCAATACAAATAATGTTTATTCTTTTTAGTAAAAATGTTAAAAAGAAAAAAAAGATATAAGTTACTTACGAAAAATCTAAAATATGA